>NC_090021.1:206395543-206704948 GCF_037176765.1 Anolis sagrei | reverse complement strand
TCTGGATTCCTTCCTGCTCAGTTATATAGTTGGTAACTTAAGTATGCTACACAAGCAACCTTTGCATGAAGTAGTTCATTATTATCATTATTATTATTATACTGTGGAAATGGACACTGAGCAACTCCCAGTAAATGAGCAACCATCTACACACAGACACATATTTAAATGTGCATAGCTGAATAATGTTTAGCCTCAGGACATTTTAGGGTGTGTTTTTTTTTTCTTTTTCAGCGAGCTCTGTTTTGAAAAACCAATTCTACATGAGTGGACAAAAGCACTTGGCTTTAAAAAGACACTGAGCATGATACATCTGTAAAAAAAATCAGCTGTTTTCGCAAACCAAAGCTTAGTTACAGAAATAGAGGAAGAATCAACATGATACGATTCAGTAATAAGGCGTTCCTAGTTTTATTTCTACACTTTTTCAACCTCTTTCTGCCTTCTTGCTTCCCTCACCCATTAATGTGAACTAGCACACACTCAACCAAACATTTTCCAAAATTTATTGTTGTTTTGTATCTTTAAATCAGACAAGAAGACCAATAGCTATATTAACCAGAAGAATGAATATGTTATGTGGTACAAACCAGCTTAGTCACAGAACCACAGTTATGTATAACACTGGAAATCAGGTGCAATCTGTTAGCGAGAGGTGGCAGAATGGAGAAGGAGAGTGAAACACACACTACACCCCTGCTAGGCTTGTGCAAAATTTTTGGAAATTCTGAAAGTCGTTTCAAAATTGTTAAATCTGTACTTCCAAAGTGATATCCAATACATGGGCGTGGCCTGCGCCTTAAGAATCAAAACCTACCCAATATTTTCTCATTTTAATTTTGTAATACTGAGAAGCCTCTCAAAGTCAGTTTCATTTTCATAGCAAGTAGCCAAAACGGCTCCTATTCCTCTTGAATTAATGGCCTCTCGCCATTAGGAGAGGGAAAGCAGAGAGCAGAGTTCGCTGGGGAAAAGACTGAGAAAGCACAGAACTCTGGGAAATGTAGTTTGGGAAGGTGAGGAGCCCTATGCCAGAAATTTCAAAAAAGCCCTGCCCTAAACTACATTTTCCAGAATTCCGCTCAGCATTACAAAGCCCCAATCAGGATAGGGGAGAGAGTTGTCCCTCTGTAGCAGCAGCCTGTTAGAGTTCCAATGAATGATTTAACTGCAAAAAGGAGGACTGACTGATACTTCTAGTAAGTAAATCTCTGGGCTGGGAAGAAATCCTTTAATGGATGGCCCTTGGGGTCCTTTCCAATTCAATAGTGAAAGCATATTAATTAGTTTAGAGGCTGAGTGCCCATCTGTCAGGAGAGTTTTGATGGTGCCATTCTGCCTGGAAGAAGGGGATTAGACTAGATGGCCCTTGGGGGTCCCCTCCAACTCTAGGATTCTATGAAAATGTAGAATTGCTTAATCTTGGGTCCTACTGGTTAATATGAGAGATATTCAATAAGATAGCTGTCGTGGCTCTTTAAAATGGTGGTTGTTTTTTTGCCAAAACTACAAAAAAAAATCCCTAAAATCAGTTGTATGAATATTTCTGAAAGTTGGGGGAAATGATCCCGTTATCTTGTGTCATTAATTAGTTTAGAGGCTGAGTAGCCATCTGTCAGGAGAGTTTTGATGGTGCCATTCTGCCTGGAAGAAGGGGATTAGAAAATTCAAGGATATAGCCCATGTAGATTTTTTGAAAAAAAAATTGTTTATAAAAACTTTGAAAATTAAACAAAAATCCATTAAAATTGGGTTAACAGTGGTAAATGTGTTCTACCACTGTAGCAAGTTTCACCATAATAGCTGTAAAATGAGAGAGAAAGGGGCTCCTGAATTTTCCCCACTTGAGTAATTACTATAACGAAAAAGTAATGAAATTTCACTACTCTCATTATAGTAACGAAATTTTCACTAACAATACTTTGGAAACAGTTTAGAAACGAAACGCCTACGCTCCCCAGTTTTGTAATGACTTTTGAAACCTTTCTTTAATTGACCGCATGTGCCTGCCTATTAAGCATATGAATTCAATCCTATCACTGCCTCCTCCAGCTGCACAATGGGACAGACTGTCTCAAAGGCAAGCAGTTAATTCCAATCCCCAAAACACTGCTGAGTTCTTATCACAGCAGAGATCTTATATCACAGCCTCTGGCTTTGTATAGTAGCTCATCAGCTTGACTAAACACTCTTGAGCTCTGCCTTTCATCCAAAGTCCTTTGGAGGTTCATTCTTAATTTAGTTGTTACTTATAACTATTTACAGGTCTTTTCTTAGCTTACAAAGAAACTTACAATCATAGTAAGACCCTCATACACACAAGGATGGCAATGGATTACATAGGCAGAGAATCATGGAAGGCCTCTAAAATGGCAGAGAATCAAGCACATCGCAAAGAAGGAAGGGCACATACAATTCACTTCCATTCTTCCCATGACTGAAAATGACTCAGCTGTCCCTCTAGGGCAGTGGTTCTCAACCTGTGGATCCCCAGGTGTTTTGGCCTACAATGCCCAGAAATCCCAGCCAGCTTACCGGCTGTTTCTGGGAGTTGAAGGCCAAAACATCTGGGGACCCACGGGTTGAGAACCACTGGGCTAGGGTCACATCTCTATTTTCTTAACCCTTAAGAATACTGTGCTGTGAACGCATGTCTAATAAGAACTGCATTTTTCCACTCTGGAGGTACATGCAATGCACTCCTATCTATTACAGCTTTTTCTACCTGACACCGACAGTTTCCTTCCTGAGAATCGTCTGAAGTGGAGGGGAACAAATGAGTCGGAGAGGAACTTGTATGGGGAGAGATGATGGCCATGATAGTTGTAGATGACCAGTTGTGAGACTATGTATTTGGCATTACCCTGTACATTTTAGTACTATATGCCACTTTAACTGTCATGGTGACTATCCATGAAATCATGGGATTTAAAGTTTAGGAAAGGCCCCCGGTGGTGCAGTGGGTTAAAGCACTGAGCTGCTGAGCTTGTTGATCAAAAGGTTGCAAGTTCGAATCTGCGGAGCGGCGTGAGCTTCCCCTGTCAGCCCCAGCTTCTGCCAACCTAGCAATTCAAAAACATGCAAAAGTGAGTAGATCAATAGGTACCGCTCTGGCGGGAAGGTAATGGCTCTCCATGCAGGCATGCCAGTCACATGACCTTGGAGGTGTGTATGGACAACGCCGGCTCTTCGGCTTAGAAATTGAGATGAGCCCCACACCCCAAAATCAGACACAACTGGTCTTCAGGTCAGGGGAAAACCTTTTCCTTTACCAAAAGTTTAGGAAGAAACATCTAGAATTCTTAGCCAGGATCCTATAAATCCCAAGGTTCCATGGGATATGAGGCAGCCATGACAGCTAAAGTGGGAATATTGCTCTATAAAAGTGCATTTTCAAAGATCCTCTGTATAAAGCAAAATGAAATATATTGTCAGATGTTACCATACTAACTTAAACTTGCAGTTGGCGATCTTCATAAAAGTGAAGCAGAATACAGTGGGTCTACCATATCAATGGAGATTTGCTTCCAATTCCCATTATGAATACAAAAATTACAGACAATCGTACCTCATATTAAATAGCAGTAATGTGAACACACATGTTTCAATGTCTCAGTGTTCATGTTTCAAATGTACCATGCCCATGATATATTCCGTCTGTTCTTTAAAGGAATTATCCAAAATGCTGAACCCAAGCCACAAAATAGATTTAGCAACTTGGACAGCTTCTCCAATGTTAGAATTGAAAACCAAAGTGGATTTACCACCTGCCCTCGGTGCTAACATGGTTTTGCATAACATGCCAACATAAAACAAACTGCTTACTCTAGTGCCCTTTGTAGCACAGAGTGTTTTATAAAATGTAAAGGTCTGTCTTGATATTTTATTGTTGGTCCTTTTCATACAAAACCTTTTAGCTCATAGCTTTATGTGGAAGAACTTAATGTTCCCGTAATTAAATAAACAGCTTTGATCACTGCCCTAGAGTCTGTCTCTCTCTTCCCATCAGACTAATGTCTCAGAAAGCAATCCATGAGAAAGGGAAGCAGATACCCCTCTCCATCAAAATACAAACCTTTTTTCAAGTTCTAATGCAGGAGAGAATAGGAAGGAAAGGATATGTATGATGAGAAAGTCATCAAAATGCAGCCTACCCAAGTTGTGGCCAAGTTATGGCCCTACTACACTACACTGCTATAGTACTATTATTCCATTGCCACTGCAACATTGCATGGGACCCTGGAATTTGTCATTTCCATGGGGACATTTATAATTTTCAGTCACAGATCTTTCAAGTCTCACTAAACTACAAAGCACAGATTTTCACACAATTTTGCCATGGCAGCTAAAGTGAAATAATGGCACTATAACAGTGTAGTGTGATCCTAAGACAAAAAAGTATACCATGTATCCACAATATGCTAAGTATAACTGCTGGTATTGCTGCATAATTTGGACTGCAACCATCTGTAGGTGGCATTATCAACAACTTGGAGTTAAATCCAATTCATAGTCCCAACTAGAAGAGACCCATTTAATCAAAGCACACTTATTGAAGTGTTGGCTCACCAGGTTATCATTGATTCAGTGAATCTAGCTATTAGATTTGGCAACTATAGCTACGATTCTGTATTGGAAGATAATATAAAGATCTGCCTTGAAGAACTGTTCCCCATCTCCCCTCTCTTGAGGATTTACCTGTTTCTTGCTGCACTTAAAACACAGCTATGTGGTGGAAAATGGAGAGCAAAGGACAGCCAAAAAAATCTGGCTATTTCCCACACTTAGACACACAACAACATCATCTTCCAGGTCCTCTATAGGATTTGGTTCTTATCCACCATTTCTAAAACATAATTTTAGTTACTTACCATGCACACAAAGTGTGTGTGTATGTGTGTAATAGTACAACAATGGGTTTGGGAGGAGCTCTCATTGCTTTGCCTACTGTTATAATTATACAGAGGATTAGAAAAGATTTCAAGCAATTTTATATCAGACATATTATTTGCCATATAATTATATGCTGCCCTCTTTAATCTAGCTATTTGTATTCTACTTCTTCGTGTTAGAAGAGACCTTAATGGTATTAATGTCATTTGTTTAAAACAGGTTTTCCTGTAAACCCTAGGTCTAATAATCCATGACGTACACAGATAAACAGATTTACAGAACAAAAACATCCAGAGCACCTTGACTGTCAAAGACATACAGTACAACACAGTGGAATTATGCTTCAAAATGTGACGTCTCGATGTTCATGTCAATCAAGAAATATGCAATATATAATTTATATGCATAACTCGTTATGCCTACAGATGTAGTCACTGCAGGGTGATCATACAGGCAAAGCCTACCACAGATCTGTATCTGTATCAAACATTTTACCTATTCATCTAAGCAAATGTTTTAAAATAACAGTCAAAATGAATAAGATACAAATAAACATTCAGATGGTAATTCACTATCTGGAAGAAAAGATCATTGAGCTCAATAAGACTTCTAAGTAGACAAGCATAAGATTGCACTGTAAAGCTCAGATTTTAAGGACATGGGTACCTCTAAAATCTGCATAATTCACATAAGGTGTTTGACTGTGGTCCCTAAAATAGTCCCAAGGGCCACCATTGTGTCTGCAAATTAGAAATAGGTAAATCTGAAGAGAACGCGAAACCTTAAGATCTTTCAAGGAAAGAGGGATTTGAAAATGTTTAGATGATAGTGGAACTGTAATATTTTGAGCACAACATTACACTTCTTTAGTCATGAAAATGATTATTTTTGGCAATCAATAAATAAAGATCCACATAAATATCAAGGTCCATACATGTTGATATAAACATGTAAAGAGCTGGGCATGTTTAGCCTGAAGACGAGAAGGCTGAGAGGAGACATGATGGTCATTTAAAATAGGTGTGGGGAAGTCAAAGGAAGGGGGAGCAAGCTTGTTTTCTGCTGCCCTGTAGACTAGGACGTGAAACAATCGCTTCAAACTACAGGAAAGGAAATTCCACCTGAACGTTAGGAAGAACTTCCTGTGAGAGCTGTTCAGCAGTGGAACTCTCTGCCCCGGAGAGACACCTTTCTCCTCAGAAACTGAGCTCAATAGTTCGAAGCAGCTGCTATATAGAGCAGCTGTTAGCTCCTCCCTCAACCAATTGTTGATGGTGACAGTGTCACCTTGCCAGACTGTACTGAACTGCATTTGTTTCTGTTAGATTCATAATTTTAAATGAGGGAGAGGGGAAGTGTGTATGTGCCTTCAAATTACCTGTTGACTTATGACAACTCCATGAATTACATAATTTTCTTGGACATAGGATACTCGTAAGTAGTTTTGCCAATTCCTTCCTCTAAATCAGTGGTTCTCTGCCTGTGGGTCCCCAGGTGTTTTGGTCTACAACTCCCCGAAATCCCAGCCAGTTTACCAACTGTTAGGATTTCTGGGAGCTGAAGGCCAAAACATCTGGGGATCCACAGGCTGAGGACCACTGGTCTAAATTATAGCAGCGAGAACTGGAAAGGAGAGAGGCTCCCACAGTCATTCATCATTATGTACAATATGAGGCATATTCATGATGTATACACTGGTGAACATCATCATTCTAAACCTTTTATTTGAGTTTATCACAGCAGGAAAAAACTACAATTGAGGTTGAACAAGGAGTATGCCAGTTGCTAGAAAGAAAATGTGGTATCTTGTGCGCAAAATACTTTCTTTAGAGAGCATCCATGGCCTCTAATTATTTCCATCATAATCTCAGACTAAGAGATGGGGAAATCCATTTTGTTGCATTTCTCCAAATCCATTACCTTACTGTGCTTATTTCCCAATAACTTCCCACATAGAAATCATATATATGGGAGCCCCCGGTGGTGCAGTGGGTTAAAGCACTGAGCTGCTGAGCTTGTTGATCGAAAGGTCGCAGGTTTGATTCCAGGGAGCGGTGTGAGCTTCCGCTGTCAGCCCTAGCTTCTGCCAACCTAGCAGTTCGAAAACATGCACATGTGAGTAGATCAATAGGTACCGCTCCAGTGGGAAGGTAACGGCGCTCCATGCAGTCATGCTGGCCACATGACCTTGGAGGTGTCTACGGACAACGCTGACTCTTCGGCTTAGAAATGGAGATGAGCACCACACCCCAGAGTCAGACATGACTGGACTTAATATCAGGGGGCTACCTTTACCTATATATATATATATATATATATATATATATACACACACACACACACACATATATATATACATACACGCACATATATATACATACACACACATACACACACACACACACAAGAAAATGTGGGAAGCAAGACTACGGTGGTATTGCTATGTCATGAGAAGAGAACTAACATCAGTAGCACAAACAGCACTACATTTGGAGATTACGGGACGACAACCACATGGACAGCCAAAGAAAAAATGGATGGACAGTGATCACCATCAACACATCAATGCATGTTGACAACCTGAAACCTGAGGATGACCAAAACAAAGCCCTGTGGAAATGCCAGTCCCACTGCTAACCCCTCCATTGGGAAAATAGCTTACAAAGAAGGTAACTAGTTTTGAATTAGACAGTAAACCAGAAGTCTTTGTCTGGTTTACTTCCTTGTTAGAAAAAAGTTTGAGAATCCCTGGTGTAGATGCACCTACAAGGCTATAACTGCAGAGTGTGAAAGGGTCCCTAGTGTAATCCCACTTTTAAAGGTCCTCTTTTGAAAAGATCGATTTAATCTTGGCCAGAAAAGTTACTGTTCCTCAGTCGGTAAATCCCAATGCTACAAGATGTTGTGCAAATCAAGAGCACTCACCTCAACTGCAAATCATATCTCTTACTGAAATCATTTAAAAGCACAAGTGATGACCATTGCCAAACTTGGATACAAACTCGCTTTTTAAAAATGTATTATCAGCTGGTTCTCAGCTTAGTTAATGTTTGCACAGCACTTTGAAAATGACAGAGGATATGTAATTGCCAAGGATTATTGTTTTTATTATTGTAGCAGATGGAACCAATCCATCTCAGTGGATAATATCTCTCATCAATGATTCAGGCCTGTGCTTCTAGCTTAAAACTTCTTGCAAATCTCAGAGAATCATTTTGTACTTGGTAATTTGGCCAGCATTCCATATTTGAATTACTGTCATGGAACAGCATCCTGTCTGAGCCTTCACTGCCTATGTACTTGAGTTAGTAGAACAGAGGTTATGTATGGAGAATTTGATCAAACTTCACTAAATCGGCACTAACCATATTTAATTAACATTGGTGTGATATACTGCAAATAAAGTGTGGTCTTGGTATCAGCTGAGGTTAAGTTCCAGGACCCCCACGGACAATAAAATCTGAGAATGCTCAAGTCCCACTATATACAATGTATAGCTGCGAAGTTATGGGCGGTGTGCAAAATGAAGACATTGCTACCATAAGCATTCTTCGGTCACCCAATGTTCCTTCAAGCCCAACTTTCTAATGTTGTTGAGCTTGAAAATTGTTCAGTTGAAATGCTCAACTGAAGTTTTATGTTATTTCAATGCTAGAAATTTGGGGATTCAACAAAAAGTCATAGGTGGGCTAAAATTCTTATGGACAGTAATGCTATATTCTGATAGACATAAAAACATTCATACTGTATAAATATTCCATGATTTAAATGTATGTGATTCATGTAAATGTTTTGTGTTAGAGGACTCATCGACACTTGAGATGCTCATCAATTGATTTCAAGAGATTGACTAAAGGAATGTCACACAGCAGCCTTGTTGAACTAAACACAACTGGGGCTGGTCTTTAACTGAGTAGAAAATGTTTTGATGTATCACAAGAGAAGGATGGAAAGGAAAGAATAATACACAAAGTACATTCCCAAAACCCAAAATCTGTGGCTAGTGTGTTCTCTTTTTTGTCAGAGCTTTGAAAGTCACTCACCCACCCATCCAGTATGTATGGACAGATGTGTATAATTACTTAAATTCCATTTTTCTATGTCAGGGCATATACAAAGCAATAAAAAAAATTAAAATAGAGTTATAAAATACATTAAATGCAATGCTGAAAACACACACAGATAACAATAAAATAACTGGCATAAAGAATATTGAAACAACAAATAAAAATATAGAATATGCAGTTTTTGAAAAGCTTTGGAAGTTATTGGGAAGTTATTTCTTAATTTGAACACAATATTTTTTTTCTGCCCTTATGTTTTATCTCCAAATTCACCTGTGATGGTAGGAGGACAACAAGGAGAAGTTCAGATGACACAAAAGAAGATGTAGTAAAAGTGTGTTTAAAATTGGGTGCATCTACACTATAGAACTAATGCAGTTTGATGTCACATTAACAGCCGTGGTTCAATATTATGGAATCACAGGAGTTGCAGTTTAGTGAGGTACTAGCACACTTTGGCAGAGAAGGCTGAAGACTTGTAAAACTACTGCTTCAATTATTCCACAACACTGAGGCATAGCAGTTAAAGTGGTGTCTACGTACATTAATTCTACATTGTAGTTGCAGTCATTGACTCCTTTGCTTGGCAGGTGGAGGAAATCATTAGACTCACCACATCTATCTATCAAAATGTGTACATGTGTCTGTGGCAGAGGTGTCCACTTACACAGCCAGCCTCCTGCTTCTAGAAACAAGCTATAGTTCAAAGTGCTGAGAAGCCTCCAAAGGTACTCCCTCGACTGTCATTACAGGTTATCGCGAGCACCATGAACATGTAGCCCAAACACTGCCAATGTCCTGCCCAAACATTGCAGCCCACCACCCAAGGAATGCTTTCATTTGGGGAGATTTTCATCCTAGCTTTGACATGTTTCTTCCACCAAATGCAGGCATCCCAGAGTTCCTTGTGTGGAATTTGCATGACCCCACCCACTGCCTCTCCCTTAACCCTTTCCTATCTTATGGCATACAGCAAACACAAAGGAGTTGATCAGCAACTGAACAGATTGGAGAGGTTTGGGGGACTGAGGCCAACTGTAAATACTGGCAGGATTTGGGCATGACTGCCCTTGACATACGGCAGTTGTAGTTCACTCTTATCCAGAGAGCACTGTACCCAGCCAATGACAGATTTGGACCAAACTTGGCACACACCCCCAACATGACCAACTGTGCATACAGGCCTGGTTTGGGGAGGATTGACCCATGATTCTGGGAATTGTAGTTCACCCACATTGTTATGTATTTTCTAATGGGAGCATACATAAAAATGAAATCACATTCTAGCTTTTTCCTAATAAATAGCGCTACTAATTAACTAAATGATATGACCGAACACCTCAAAACAAACAATGCCTTTTTCGAACAATCCAGACACTGCCGGGTACCCAAGCTAGTTGTATATAAATCCCAGTCCTTGCCCTCACTGGTCTTCCTGGAATTTCCATGTAGGGCTGTGTAAGAACCCTACTGTGAGCATAAAGCATGTTGGGCTAGGTTAATTATTAAGAGGTAGCTTCTCTCCTTTCCTGTGGTCGCAATCTGGTTCCAGCTTGGCTTAGTGGACTTAATTCATCCCCTGGCCTCCACTTCTGAGAAGGGGCAACAGAAACCTTTGATTTGATGTGTGAAGGTCATCCAAACCTCCACCCTGGCTTAGCTTACCTTAAATTCATGTATAGTAGCAATGTCGGCCAACAGCCATACTTTAAATGTGTGCTGTCCAGTTGTGAGAGAACAATGGACTATGCAGCGTCAATGTCAAGTCATGTATCAGGAATTTAATTGTTGCCGGTCTTTCCATTTAGCATACACAGAGGTACTGAAAAGAAATGGTTGGAACCTGCTCTGTGCCTGCACCTTAATATTTCAATTTTCCCATGCTGGCTGGGGATTCAGGGTGCTGTAGATCAAAAAGCTTAATCACCTTCTGATTTCAAAAGAAGAAACAATCTTGAAGACTCTGATTTCAAACTCCTGCAGGTTAGAGCAAATAACTTCTCAAAAGCACATAATTTGTTAAGGAAAACCAAACCATGGCATTATATAACAGTTGGTTGGATACAATGCAAGTTGATCATAAGACAGTTACAATTCTTAAGAGAGTGGGTGCTGTAGTGGCAGGCATGTAATTGTTTCCTTTCACATGGGGGACATTTTGACCTGTGTTTTGCAACTAAATTCAGAGAGGGAAGACTTGAGCTACTGCTATTGAAATAATGAATCCCGGTGACTTTGCAGTGTAGTTAAACTCAGCTTCTTAAAAAATAACAGGTGGCTTTGCTACTTTTCCATGCAAGCATTAATACAGCAGAATGTGAAGTTACGTTGACATTGACCTTTTTGCTACAGACAAGGAGGAGATGGCAGCACGCTGCAGAACACCTTGGTCCTAAAAGTCAGCCCTATTGTCTAGAAGACATTGTGAAAGATCGGCCGTTGAACTCAGTGGTGGCAGGACTGAGCCCACAGCCAGGTCATTTCTATATAAAACTGGTAATTTCAAAGTGTTTGACAGAACATCTAATTTTTTTTTTTAAAAAATGACATTAGCAGGAAGTAATGCCCTTCATGCCTGTACTAATTTGTACTGAGGGGATCTCAAACTCTAACCAGTAAATAGGCCATAAACTTTAAAACTAAAATTAAAGTACCTTGAGAATAATTCAGGTAATTTTTTGCTTTGAGATTTACAAGATTATTCCTGAGATAAGAATTCTCGATATATCATCCATCCACAAATCCCAGTAGTCCATAGAATGAAGCAATGGTAGTTAAAGCAGGTCGGTCTGATTTAATTGTGTTTTGTAGGTACTTTTTGAAGAGAGAGTGATATTTCCATATTCCAGTTTAGCGAATATGAATAGACTATATTATGCAAATGTGTATAATATGCAAAGAAAATATAATATGCACCTTTTCATACTATGGAAACAGTACATGAATTGTGTCAGACTTAACAAACTTCACATGCCTGATATAATTGCTACTTTGCATGTTTACTTCCTTTTTCATACTCATTCACTTCCAGAACCACTTAACCTGTACACTTTTTCTCTTCTGCCTCTCTCCTCTGATAGATCATTTATTCTACTATATCCCAGTATTGATAAGTAAAACTACTTTATATGTTTTACAATGGTGTTCCATGCAGTTATGCCGGGCAAATGACCTTGTAGATGTCTACGGACAATGTCGGCTCTTTGGCTTAAAAATGGAGATGAGCACCACCACCCCAGAGTAAGACATGACTTAATGTCAGGGGAAAACTTTACCTTTACTACCATTACCTACTTATCCATCCCTGCTTTTCATCCACATGGTTTGCTTTGGTTTTATTTTACCTTTGTCTTGGAGGGCAAATCCATTCAAAAATCAAGCTGTATTAAATATTTCAGTGGAATTATTGATAACCCCCGGTGTCACAGTGGGTTAATCCCTTGCTTTACAAAAAAGAACTAAACTGAGCCCCTGTGTGTAGGTGGACAGGCATGAGACAGGTAGTTGCTCAACTTCTGCCTTTCATTACTGCTCTTGTGTGATCCAATATAGCTTCCCAGATTTCCCAACCAATTGCTACATTGTTTTAGCCTTCTCACTATTCATATAGTAAGCACTGAAGTATCAAGTTCAGATTCCCTGCCTAAGCACAACGTTTACTGAGCGGGTGAGTGGAGAGTGGCAGGTGAGCAGCGAGCAAGTGGGCAAGTGGGGGGCAGGCGATGGCTCATGTGCCAGTAGAGAGGGTACTATGTGCCCCTGCTGGTGTGCATGCCATAGGTTCACCACCACTGTTCTATACTTGCCACAACAGAGTCCCACAGGTAACCACCAGAAGTGGTCTTGTATCATGTGAAGGCAGAGTGAGACATCTACTTCAGGTAATGGAATTCTAGGACTGATGATGATCAGCCCCATCACAATGAAGAGCCTTGTCCCTACTGCCACTGATCCACCTTCCTTCACCTTGTTGCTGCATTGCCCACCACTGCTGTTCCTCTTAGGCACCTGTCTTCTGTTCATTGGTGTGGTGCTGGTGCTGCTACCCTGTCTGAGGTTTTCCTTCATCCCTTAGTTGCTCTACTCATTGCACAGTAGTGGCTCCACCTTCCTGCCCCTTTCTCCTCCTGCAACTCACTTGAACACTAGCCACTGCTCCTCCTTGCATCTCTCACCTGCTCACATGGTAGCTACTCCTCTTTGCCACTGTTGCCTGCACAAGGCATTGGGTTTTTTTAATTTTAAAAAACCTAATGAGGTACAAGGTGTTGGCAGGCAAGCTGTTCCACGATGGGAATCTCTCTTTTTTTGTCAATACTCAATTCCACTCCCAACGATCTTGCAAAAGATAAAATTGTACATATTTTTTCCCTGGAATATATGTAAAGACTATTGCAGCAAGAACAACAGGGTTCATGACACCTTAAATATTCAATGTATTGTGGATTTTACCCTATTTTGTCCAGGTTCTTTCTTCTCTTGCATTTTCTCTTTATTCATTTATATGGCTCTGCTCCATTGTTTTCTTTGCTTTTGGTACAGCTCTGTTTGAAATGAAATGAAATGGGATGAATAAAAGAAAAGCAGGAAGCTGTAAGCATACAATACCTTTTCCCCCAGATTTCATTAATTACCTCAAGGAACCCGTGGTTTAAGTCCTACTTAGCCAATTGCACAGTAAAGCAGTAACTGAATTCTGTGTTTTGCAAAACTCTGCGGTTTGTAGTTTAGTGAGGCTGTTAAAGGCTCCTCTCTAAACTACAAACCCCAGAATTCTGCAGGAAGCAGCAACCAGATTTAAAATGGATTCATTCTCTAGTGTGATGAAGATTACTTATATCTTGGTTTGCACAAGAAACACATCTTTTAAAAGAAACATAGAATCGAGGCCAGCTCAGAGTCCAGTTAGGTATCAAATAGTGTGTATAGAATGCAAGTAAAATCCAACCACTAGATAATATAGCAAAGCTGTTTAGATGACTTTCCAGACTGCAGCAGGAAATGAGTGAGGATTTATTCATTGCCTGAGGATGAGCCAACACTTCCCCTCAGCTGGAGGAGCTCCAACCAAGACCCTTTTAACTTTGTACTGCTGCAGGTCTATCAAAACATTATTGTGTAGGCATGGCTATGCACACACCATTTCATTTTCTTACACAAAACAGAGAGAGGCAGCATAAAGATAGGGAAACAGAATCTTTCATTCCCATTAATGGAAATTGCCACCCTTAGGAGATGATTTATTATTATTATTATTATTATTATTATTATTATTATTATTATTAACACAACAAGATGAATCCACAGCAGACAAGATTACTCTGTGGCTGTTGTACTGGATCACACATCAGACACTTCCCAAGTGTCTAGGACCGTATGATGTATTGGCAAATAATGTGTGCAGATCCCAGTAAGGTGGCCTTTTGCAGATGGCAGATGGTAATTTTGTCAGTGCTGATTGTGTTTAAGTGCAGGCCAAGGTCTTTAGGCACTGCACTCAGTATGCCGATCACCACTGGGACCACCTTTACTGGCTTGTGCCAGAGTCTTTGCAGTTCAATCTTTAAATCTTCATATCGTGTCAGCTTTTCCAGATGTTTCTCTTCAATCCTGCTGTCATGTGGGATTGCAACATCGATGATCCATATTATTATTATTATTATTATTATTATTATGGTCAATAACCAGCACCAAAAAAAGAACAAATGTCAAAATAGGAACATGACATGCATTTAGGTATTATGAAACATTGTCAAAAGCAGAGTTAAAAACCAGTATTGAATGTGATAGCTAAAACAGTATTAAAATTTATATACTTAAATGACAAAGGTAAAAACTAAAATAAGTATTAAAACCTTCTAAGACTGTGACATCATCTTGCGCCAACAAGTTCAGGATGAAGAAAACAAACAGGTGACTTAGGCCCTATCCACACAAGCAAAACAATTTGTATGATTGCCTTTTTGTGCCGAACTGATTTCGGGATGGAGGGCAGTGTGACTTTCAAAACCAGTTTGCACTCATACTGTATCTCAGTAAGTGATTGTGACATAAGCAGAGTCCAGCCGGGGCAGGATAATGCTCACTGGAGCTGGGAGATATGCCTCGTATGGATTTAGCATTTAATGGCAGTTGAAAGAGGAGAAGGGGATGTAGCTAACAAAGCAATCTGGCAGTGTAATGCATTAGCTCCTGCTTATTCCACAACTAAAATCACTTCATCACCATTTGAAGTCCAGCTTGCTTTCTGATTTCATCTTATCTTGGTGCAAATCAGCAGCCATTCAACCAGCAAGTAGGACAATGTGTTGGGCCGCCTGCAACTCATCCACCACTGAAAACTTTCTGGGGAAAGGAAAGAAAAGCACAGAGAAAATGTTTTAATTTTCCTAGACTGTGGTTTATCTACTCTGACCTATGTTGACTTTCCTTCCAGGACTAGATTCCCTTATCTTATGCTATCTATACATCCTAAGGTTGTTGATGCCACTTCCTGTTTCTCACATTACCTTGACTTCTCCACTTGAAGAGAAAACATCTTGCTTTTGCTTCTGAGAGGCAGGGAGAAAATAAGGCATTTCTAGTCTCTTTGGGTGAGCACTAGGTTTTCTATCATTTTTCAGCTCTTAAGCATCTGAGCATATTGCCTATAATTGTGCTGGTGAAACAGTTTATGTAATCTAGGTTCATGCTGTGCCTTGAACTGAGAATATTTTTATATATTACAGGATCTAAAAAGCTCCTTTGAATTACAAACAAATCAAAAATATTCCACCTCAAGGTAGCACAACTAGACAGTCTGAATTTTGAAAAATGCCATTATGCCCTGCAAAATGGTTAGCATTTTTGAGTGAGTGCAAACTAGTCCATGTCAGGAAACAACTCTTTGAAATGTGTTCTATCATAAAAAGCATTTCCAGCTAAGTGGAAAGAGGGAGACCATGGGACAACTTGGTATAATTATATACATTCAGGTACATTGTTGCTTCGTTTTAATTGAATATTCCTTCTCTCTTTGTGTGTCTTCAAATCACCTTTTTCAAGGTTTCCTTGGTTAAATTTGTTCTGCGGAGGTGTGCTTTTGACTTCCTTTGAGGGTGAGAGTGTCAGTTGCCTCGGTTCACCCAGTGGGTTTTCTCCACCAAAAGAAGAGTCCCTGTCCCAATCTGCCACCATCATCCCTTGTGTGGAAGGCGATACTTCATAAACATTGGTAGACATGTGTAGCCCATCGAATGCATTCCAAATAGATTACCGAGGGCAGTGGAATGAACTGGGAAAATATTTATAGCATCTTCAACTGTCTCTCATTTAAAACAGTGTATATGGAAAAAGTTGAAGCAACACAGGCAAGCTTTAGAGTTGGTTTTTCCTATCAGCACAGGGCTAGTACCTCTGAGCATGCTTGCTTCCAAATTGAACACAATCTGAAATGTCTTCCTTTGCTGTAAAACTGCTGGTAGAAAGACAAGGGGCGGGGAAATAAGGCACTGACTTTTGAAGACAATCTAGTTACTCTTGACAGATTGGTTGTTTTATGACATTTTGGAACTGCAGGGGTAAGCGAGATTGCATTTATATAACTTTGAAACTACCCGAAGAAGGGGAATGAAATTAGGTTAGTTCCATTTTGCACTAAAAGGTGCAGCCACTTTGTGCCCTCATGTGACGGCAAAGAAATACATTGTCTATGAGACAGGGACATGGAGCTTCTAAATGAATTTCTTTGTGGATTGCTCAGAATTCTTTTCTATCAAAATTATTTTCCCTCATCTGCATTAATATTATTTGAAACTAATGGGTTTTATACCCTGGAGGAAGATAATGGAGAAACCAATAGCATTAAAACATCAAATGTAAACACAGCAATATTTCTGCATTACCACACAAAAAATTCATGATTTTAAAGGAAGCTAGCCAAATTGGAAGTGCTGAAAATTGAGTAAATAAAGAAAGAAATGCCATTTCCCTTTTTTTGCAAAAGAGTGCGTGAATCACAATTGTCATATTTGTCATAACTATGACTTCTTTGGGGAAAGAACTGAAAGAAGGAGGGGGTTTCCATCAAATAATTCATCTTCTTCTTTAAAAGCTGTCTTCTGATGAAGATCTGAAATAGCTTCCTGCAGGAAGCTATTTCTGCCTTAACAGCTTACAAAGTGCCAGCTCGCAAACCTGAAAATGCTACCTGTCTTGCTTACTGAACTCTAAAATGTCACTTCTAACTCTAAATTCTTATGGAACTAAAAAAATCTACAATACAGGCTAACTGGCTGGATAGGTTATAAGAGATAGAAGAGTTAATTATATTTTAAATGTAATTGTAAAACATGTATGGTTTATTCTTTTCATTTATGCACTTATTTAGCACTGTTTTGTAATGATATATTCTAAAAGGATATTTATGAATGACGGCTTGGATATATGATCCTCCCTGGCCATTGGGGTCCTTTCCAACTCTAGGGTTCTGTTGTTGGTGGTGGTGGGGGTGTTGTTGTTCTTATTAAGCAGAGCAGGATGGCCACCTGTCAGGAGGGCTTTGATTTGTTTTGCTGCCTGGCAGAATTAGGGTTAGACTGGATGTCTATTGGAGTCCCTTCCAACTCTAGGGTTCTATTATTATTGTTGCTGTTGTTTGGGAAAATACATTGGACCTGTGCTCACTCTAGGTAAGGTAAAGGTTTTCTCCTGACATTAAGTCCAGTTGTGTCCAACTCTGGGGGTTGGTGCTCATCTCTATTTCTAAGCCGAAGAGCTGGCTACCACTCTGATGGTCTTGGATTTAAAATCAAATCTGATGTTTTTTTAATTTTTTATTTGGTGTGCGTTGGAAGAGGGGTGGTTTTATGTGGCGAGTATATCCCAAAATCTCCATTTTAACTATAAAAGTTGGGGGGGGGGTGTGTCATCTCATATGCCCAGTTGTCTTATACACCGGAATATACGGTATTCAAAATGGATTTTCAGACAGGTATAGCAATGATTCTGCTATTTCTTGTCAATTAGGCATTGGGCAAACCTCTCAGATCTGCAGTCATCTGGAATCTGGACTGAAGGCAGTGTTCATTAACTACAAATGTATCTGGGATTTTGAAATACGCCCCAAACCCAAGCTGCCGGCAAAATGGCTGAGATGGTGACACCTTTGCTTTTTGATGGTTCAATGTACACACACTTTGTTTCATGCACACAATTACTAAAAATATTGAGGCTATATATCAGAGGAAGGAACTGGCAAAATTACTGAGTATTCCTTTTGAAATCATTTTCAGTCAAACTGAGTAGACTTGGGCCCAAATCGGTTTGACTGAAAATGATTTGTAATATTCGGTGGTCCGTTTTATATAATATCTGAAAACAGAATGGGGAGGAGGGAGCCGCAAAGCACGACAAAATGGATGGGAAATCCCTTACCCAGCAGCACGTGAATAGGGCGAGCATTGAAAAGTCTCTGAGATCCTCTTGCAGCATGATGGGAGTTGAAGTTTTTTTCTCTCTCTGTTTCTCAGTCAATAAAAAAACCTGGTTGTGTCCATGTTCTGATTGGCTGAGAATGGACACAAGCGGCGACTACAATTCCCAAAACCCTCTCTTGCAATTTGTCTTATTTTTTTAAAAAAAGTTATGGTTAAAACCTAAAATTATTCTAAAAAATCAGTAGATTGGTGAATTGTTTTGAAACTTGGCAGGCCTGCAGTTATAAATGAGGTCTAAAATTGAGGTAGTTTTCATACAAATAGCCCTTAAAATGACTGAGGAGTGAGCTTTTAAAATTCCCCATTGTAGATAATGGGCTGAATCTTTGCTGAATGACAATGGCAGCACCCCTCTCCATTTGAGTAACTTCACAGTCAACGGAATGAGGAGTCAACTGACAATGGGCCCAGAAATGGGATGCCTTTTGGATAAATTGCACACTCTGAGATCTTTTTTTAAAAGCTGAAAACAGATATAAAAGTGTTCTAAATGCATAAAGGAAGAAATAATACAAATGTGCCTACTGCATATCTCATAAAGTGTTAGGACAAAGAAAGGGTTTCTTAAAAATTAAAAAAAAAACCTTATAAGATGCTTATGGTTGATATCAGGAACACTTGTTGATACTGTTTGGCATTTATCATGTCTATGAATTTACACATTTCATATTTGCTTCTCTCTAGTGAGCTGATTCCACAGCGTAAATTGATATATATATTATGCAACATACTTGTGTCTTTTTCCCCTAACAGGGAAAGAGAGAAGTGAGTAAAATTACTTCTCTAATACTAATTCTCTTCCTCTCTCCCCACCCTTCTTTTTTTCTTGACCTCTCTTGGTGCATTTGCTCTTGACATGCCACAATTTCTTGCAATGACTTCAGGATTTGACATCCTCTGGAAGAGAAAAGTAAAGCATTAACTTGATTTTTCTTTTCTTTTCTTTCCTTTTTTTTCTTTATTTTGAATTGACAATGAATTAACTCAAAATAACCACTGTAAAGCTCTTTGTGTTCACTCAAAATATAGCTGATGGCAGTTTTGCACACTGAATATACTTTGTATAATTGAAATTAGAACAGAATAGCTATCTATGGGAATATTGTATTTAATGCTGAACATTCAAAAGACCTCTTTTCACACCTTTGATTAGGAATTCATTAGTAAGAGGCTCCGAGGCTTTCTATTCTTAGAAAGATGGGAAGCAAGAAGCTGATTTCTAGCAACAAATCATTGGGAAGAAGGCTTTTAAAGAGATTGCCATCTATGTTTTTTTTTAACCTTACTGTGGTCATCTGAAACTCTTGGATGTTCCCAAACACATCCTTTGTGTCTGGGTTTTTCTGAAAAAGTGTGACCATTTAACACTACTAGTCAAGGTACCCAGAGAATTGGGAATGACACCTATATTTTAGGGAAATTTGAAAAACTTGGAACAAAATTATATGGTTATCTTTATGACCAAACCTGGTCCATTCTTTCTGTAATGATTAATCAGCTGAATCCTGACTTAAGATGCCAACAATTGACCAAACATAATTAACTGATTGTGTGTGTGATCCCTTTCAGTGTTCTCTTTCAATGTTCTCTTTTCTTACAACACACAGTCTTGCGCAATCCCCTTGTGCAAGAAGCTAAAAGCAGGAATGAAGTATTTTGGGGAAAAGCTTGACATACCTCCAGCTCTACTGATGTGGCCCTAGCTGTTTGCCCTGAACGATTAGCCTGATAAGGAAGACAGCAAACTCTCTAAAACAGGCATGGGCAAACTTTTTTGCCTTGGGGCCACAGTCACAGGAACTAGAAGGTCTGGCCAGGAGAAAGGGGGGCAGTTTGAGTGCTGGGTAGGGAAGGCTTGCAAGGTGTAGGGTCCAGTAGAGGATGGGGAAAGGATGGGGCAGGGCAGGACAGGGCTGCTTGCCCCATCCTTATGCCAGGAGGAAGGTAGAACATGCCAACCGGGATCCTTGGACTGTCCTCTTGGCATTATGCCAGGAGGAGGGTGAGAAAGGTGGTGGCTGAGAGTGCTCCAGAGGGCTCTCAGCCACCACATGCCTTCCTTGAGCTGGCCTCCTGCCATAAGGATGGGGCTGCTCACACCTTCCTTATGCTGGGAGGAGGATGAGACACACAGTAGCTGAGAGCACTCCAGAGGGCCCTCGGCTGCTGTGTGCCTTCGTTCCCCCGTCTTTTTGGCATAAGGATGCAGTAGGACGCCATGTCCTTATGCCAAGAGGACAGGGAAAATGAGGCAGGGGCTGAGCTAAGCACCCAGGAGACCACATCCAGCCCCCGGGCCTTAGTTTGACCATGCCTGCTGTAAGGTCACCAGAAACACCGGACCAGCATTTCTGTAAGTAACATCCAACCCACTCAGAGACTCCATCATCTTTTTGAATCCATACTACTTGTAATATCTATTCATGCTCTGTCAGTTTTGGTTTCTCTTCTGTGGCTCTTGACTGCTAATCAACCACATGCCTTCCCATTTCTGCAAGTGAATTACGATGTAGCCCTCTTTCTTTATTTTTTTTTTCCTGTGGCTCTCTATCTTTCTGACATTATGGTGGATCTGGCTAGGCAATTAGATGATTGCACAGCAAGAATTATTGCTGATTTAAAAGTCTGAATTCGAAAAAGCTTTGAGCTAAAAACTCTTCGGAGCCATATTCTGGGTGTGGATTGCTTGCATGGTTCTCAGATACTTGTGCCAAAAATGGATAGATATGCATCTTGTGCATGCAATGAAGATGATGCTAGATTCTTTGGTCCTCTTATCACAGCATGAAAGAATTAGAACGGATCAAAAGGCTAACTAATCCATTCCCTATGCCTTCCCTCAGGCAGCCTTTGTAATAGAAGACACAGATGGTAGGCAAAATTGCAGATAACTTCTCACCAAAAATATAGTGGAAAGTTTATTTTAAGAAAGTGTTCTGTACACATCTGGTTCCCGTTGACTCGTTTCATGAGTTCCACTGCCCCAGATTCTGTTGTGCATGAAAGCCATTCTTTTACATTGTATGAAGAGTGCAAGATCAAATTAAAAATGACATCTCCATTCAGAGAATACAGCCAAAGTTAACTACGACAACAATAGCCTGCTACAGATATTTAGTAAAGAAACATGAAGCTGTGCTTGAAAGAACCTGTGGGCTTCAGTTGCTGTAAACATCACTTGGCATTCCTGACATTTCTTGGTGGTCGGAGTTCACAGTTTTAGATTTCAAAGACTATGAATCAAGACAGCTTTACAGTTGCTCTTGTGTCTTGTTCTTTGAAAGGGTCTTTTTAGCGGCCCCAGAAATTGTCTGCTTCCAATGTTTACTGCTGAAATGTCCCCCACATTTTGCAACAGACTAATGATTTACTTCTAACCCATGCACAAAACACAAATCATATACATCATTCATAGCTCTCTTTGTCAACCAAAGATAATTTTTGTGCAGTCTGCTATTTCTGAAGGGTAGGTTTTCCTCTTGCATAGATCTGAATAGCAGTGGTGATGTTTAATTAAAGGAATGCAGGGCATAGTTCATAAATAATAAGCCAATTTGTGAATGTGTTTTCTAGCAATTGTAAAAGTCTGTGAATGACAGGGCTTTGAATTAGCTGACCAGTTTGGCACAATTATCTCATATTCCAACCTATTTGACAGAAGCTAGTCTAAGCATAGAATAAAACTGGGTACATTCAATTACTTAGAAAATCTCTCTCCTTTTTTAGCTTTGTGTGTAATCAGGAAGAGGAAAAAACAGTTCAGATTTTTCTGTCTTCAGCAGAATGCACATGTGCTTTGGGCCCAGTCAGGTTCACCAGTTGAAAGAGAGACGCTGAATTAAGTTGAATAAAGTGATCTGCATTTAGAAATGGACTGACTGAGACAAACGTTTTCATGGAGTTGTTTTTTTATGCTTGACCACATCACTGTGAGACTGGGACAGCTGACTCAGCACAACAAAAGCTGATACTTTTGTAAAGTCTATCTCTATTGGCACTTTGGCTATCAGGTGCTACAGCAAGCCAAAATTCTTGCAAACCTTTATAAGAGGCTTTTTTTTTTTTGTTTTACAATTGATTACATCTTGAAATATATTAAATGTGTGAATGTTTATTTTAGTTGTTTAATGAAGTCTGGAATAGCTATATCCCTCTCCAGTGATGGAGCCACAAATGAGTTATGTGGGACATTCCACATGGCTGCCATTAAAAGCATAAGTATCACGCGCCTTGTGCCACCATGGCTGCTAAACCTGTTACATACCTCAGAGATTAACTATTTTAGGAATGCTTAATGAATAGTATTTTAGGAGCTAACTTATTTTTATCCATCCAGTGGTATAAAGGTGCAAATGCTGGTTTGCAGAAGATGTGAGATTGCACAACGTGAGCTGAAATGAAATTCAAATGCAGTACGTAAAAGAAAAATAAATAAATCACAATTCATGGATATCACTCTGGCCATTTGTAAAAACATGTTTTTCATTACTTAACATGGCACATGAATATACACAATACATTTCTCTGACTGAAAAGAGTGCTGAATTTAATATTGTCATTAGCTAAATGAGGACAGATTAGCAGTTCTTGGTGATTTGAAGTCAAAAAATCCATCTATTTCCAAATCCTCAACTAGAAGAAACATATTCTTATCATTTGAGCTAAGTTGATACGTAATTTTCAAATATCACTATACTTTAGGTGTTTTTAAAGAGGATTTTAGAGCTCTTCTACAACTCCTCCAAATAGCACAGTTCTCATTGCAATTAATTGCAATTAATTCAGAGGGAAAATCCCTTCTTTCTCCTTTAATACCTCTAGTGTTGACCCTGTCTATACAGGAAACATGACACCAAAAAGTAAGTTTCCTAAATACTGAGAGATGCAGATTTCATGTGGGTGGCACTTTTAATTATTAGGAGTCTCTAATAATGGTTAGTTCCTGAAAGGGGGAAATTTAGTCACAAAGGCTAATTTTATTAACAACAAACATTCTCATACAGTTGTGGTTCTCAACCTGTGGGTCTCCAGATGTTTTGGCCTTCAACTCCCAGAAATCCTAACAGCTAGTAAACTGGTTGGGATTTCTGGGAGTTGTAGACCAAAACACCTGGGGACCCAAAGGTTGGGAACTACTGTCCTACATGAATCTTTATGAAAATGCAATTCGTTTCAGGTAGAAAAAAACTTTCTTTTTTGTTTCCCCATCTTCAAAGAGTATGGGAAAATATAGGGGAAAGCTTTTTTAAAACAACTCTAAGATATGACTGCTCTGGTTGCTCAAAAGTGTTACCCCCAACGGCTCTGGAACCTCCAAAGCATAAGCGTAAGCATATAATTATTGAATAACTGCTGGCATGGGAAGTAATCGAATCACTTGTACTTTCCAGATGAACACCTCACTTCAGATGTTTGTGGAACAGTGTGGGAAGCAGCTTCACAGTCCCCATGTTGTTCAGGTAACATTCATAACAAGCTCATAATGATGTGCTGAAGGGCAAACAACTGCATAGCCATTTAGAGATGTGACTTCATCAACACAGCCATAACCTCCAACAATCCCAGTTAATCTCTTGCCATTTCACTTTCTTAGCTGCTCTTAAAATGGCCCACTTTAGCCTCATGTACACCAGTCACATAACCAGAGTCCAGTCTAGACTGGCCTCAGATTGAGCATGAAGATAACCATTGTGCTGACCTTCCTGCAGTGCTGTATTTGTGTCCAAACAAGCAAGCTGGGCCAAGTCTTAATCAGCCATCCCCCTGTCTGTGTGTTATTGCCAACACTCCCCACCAGCTACAGAGCTCCCTCTGAGCATCTGACCCTCACCTGTCACATCTACTCAGCTCATAAGGAGGTGCCCACACAACCAGCAAGGATAGGGTAGAGAGATACACTCCTTCTTTTCTAGGCACCCCATTCTGAGCTCAGCAGATGCAACCACAATGGCCAGGTGCTCACAAGGAGCTTTATGATTAGCAAGGAGCAGCAGCAGCAGCAGCAGCAGCAGCAACAACAACAACAACAACAACAACAACAACAACAACAACAACAACAACAACATGGAAACAATCCATCCCCTTCCCTGTGCACAGGGAAAATGTGATAGTGGCGACATCCATGTAGACAACAGATCAGGCCAAAACAGATCTGTTCCAGATGTTCAGACTACTCCAGAGTTTCTTGCAAACTCTCTAGAGAATTTGCCTACTGAAAAATGAGGCCAAGTTAATGGATAAGAACTCTAGACTTTTATATGATGTCCCCATGCATCCTGAAGACTGCCAGCACCAGATTCAAGGTGAGCATGGTTTGTTTTTGTTTTTCATGTAGACATGGGCTTTTTCTCTCTTCCTCCAACTTTCCTCCTTCAACCTTATCTTATTTCAATTGTTGTAGATTATGTTTCAAGTATAAAAGTGTTTCAATTAACACAAAATTAGAGAGAAAAGGAGAGGGAAGAGTTTTGGCCTCCCACAACTCAGGACATAAATATCAAGATTTCTCAGTTTAAATCAATAATTTTGTATGTTCTTTCTCATTATTACTTTTGCCATATTGTTGCCTAGTCACACCCTCTGACCACACTCTGATATGGCTCAGCAGTACGTGCCCCAGCATTCATCCCCTAACTACTAGAGGTTATTGACCAAATGTGTTTTGAGACTTTCCTCTGAAGTTCTTTCTATGCCAGTGTACAGTTAATGTACAGCTGGATGGCTTTTATGTAACAAGTATTTGTAGTAGTGATTGACATGAAATAGGAGAAAGAAATGTTCAGAATATTTAATCACATATCACAATTGTCATCATAGCAGTAGCATTTCATTAACTTTTGAGAAGCAGCATGAACTTTCCTCTTTCCAGTTAAATGATGGTGATAACCACATGTAAAGCATCCAACATGGCATGCAAAAAATATCCTTTTTAAACTACAGCTCCCAGAATTTCCAAACCAGATGCAAAAAAATTTTTTCTGAGTTGTGCATGCTTGACTCAAGTAATTTTTCAAAACTGCATCAAAATTCCCTGTCCCTCTTGTAATGTATAAAGTAATGAGACTGTATATCTTAATTCATAAAAAGACATAAAGCAATCCAATAGCATCTTTGACTGAGATTGCATCCATTGCACAATTTTTGGGTCAAGATATTATTAGAATGCATGGGATGAAGTGGATTCAGTTTATGAAATGGATTCAGCTCAGACTATAAATGTCTTCTTCCCAGTTAGTTGCACAGGTGCTATTGCAATGGTTCTCAACCTGGGGTCCCCAGATGCTTTTGGCCTACAACTCCCAAAAATCTCAGCCAGTTTACCAGCTGTTATGATTTCTAGGAATTGTAGGCCAAAAACATCTGGGGACCCCAGGTTGGGAACCACTGTATTGTATTCCTTTAGCCCTTTCTTATGCTAAAACAGACAAACATTGTTATCTCTTTGAATACTATCTACAATTTGAGGCTATAACTTATATGCAGTAACTTTGTGCGGCTATGGGCCCGTCCAGACAGGGTCTTTATTGTGGGAACTCCCGCAATAAAGGAATCATAGAATCATAGAGTTGGAAGAGACCTCATGGGCCATCCGGTCCAACCCCTTGCCTAAAAGCAGGAATATTGCATTCAAAGCACCCCTGACAGATGGCCATCCAGCCTCTGTTTAAAAGCCTCCAAAGGAGAGTCCCACATTAATTCACTTTAAACTGGAAAAACTGGAAATTGACAAATAAAATACAAAATAATATGACAAATTAACACATTCCACCCATGTCATTGAGTACAGCAACTAGGGCTCAAACACAGAATGAAATGAACTGCAACAATAGGTGCCAATGTGGATTTGAAATTCCAAATGTATTGAAATATACTAGGGCTGGGGGGGGATGCCACATTTGAGCTATAGAGTAAATGCCAGGCCTGGGTGTGAATTAAGGAAAATATAGTTGGGGAAGAAATTGGAATTCAGCAAGAAAAGCATTAATTTCACGTAATTTTTTCCTGTTCTGTGGGACCTTTGTAAACCCAGACCTCTGGTGGGTGTTACTTCAGTTCTTACTGTTCAAATAACAAAATTGACTCCATAAACAGGCTACAGCTGCTTACGCTTCCAAAATCTGACACCTCCTCATATATGGGGCCCACCATCTCCCTGCTCTTTGTCTTTGACTTCTTTGCAGACTGAAATCTAATACCTTTGTCTGCATCTGCTGCTAGTCTGAAAACTTCTTTTCTCCCAGCCATGTCACGGCTCCCTTGTGGCTCATTAAACACATTTACATTTGGCTCTTAAAATCCTAAACAGCCTATTTCACGCTTAGCAATAAGTTATTGATGAAAGAAGCACTCTGGCCATAGCATATGCAATGACAGCAAGAATTTCAGAGAGACCCTGAAATCTGCCTATTTCTCCCCAAATAACACCCTTCCTCCTTCCCCCCAAAAAAGGCTCCCCAGGGGCTGCACATAATCACAAAATCAATATATCTGGCAAAGAACAAATGGATTTCAGTGCAGTTTGAAAGCCTTCCAACAAACAGTGATTGTCTTCTACAACATAATCAGGGAAATAGCAGCATTTCATAGAAAGCAGACTGGGATTCCGCCAAATCATGAGACATTTTATATAGGAGAAAGTGCGGCGACGATACACAGAACTGCTTGATGTAATTGTAAGATTGCACTGTTCATATTTGGACTGATTGTTGTTCATGTGTGTTTCCTTCCATTGAATGAAAATAGTAGAATTTGGTGGACAAAGCAAATAAGTTGCTACCATCTTTTATATGGAGCTCCCGGTGATGTAGTGGGTTAAACCACTGAGCTGCTGAACTTGCTAACCAAAAGGTCGCAGGTTCAAATTCAGGGAGTGGGGATGAGCTCCCACTGTTAGCCCCAGCTTCTGCCAACCTAGCAGTTCGAAAACATGCACATGTGAGTAGATCAATAGGTACTGCTCCGATGGGAAGGTAACAGCGCTCCATGCAGTCATGCTGGCCACATGACCTTGGAGGTGTCTATGGACAGTGCTGGCTCTTTGGCTTAGAAATGGAGATGAGCACCAACCCCCAGAGTCAGACACGATTGGACTTAATGTTAGGGGATAACCTTACCTTACCTTTTTCCTTTATATGAATGAAGGGGTACAAAGGGCTAAGGGGGGAAAATATGTAAGGATATGGTGTTTCAATATTTTCATCATGTCAAAACTGTTCCTGATGGGGTTTTTTTTTTTTTTTGGCCAACAGAGTGTAAGAGGATTAAAGACTGAGTGTTGATCAATCTAGCATACAAGACCAGCAAGCAAGGATACAGCTTGCAAAAGACGAAGCTAGTGTTCATGAAAGATCTGCAATTAACTTGTCTTTCATCAAAGTCTGAAAATGGGTCTGTTACTTTGACTTCAAACACTAATTCAGATAAAGTCTCAAGGCAGATCCTTTATTCAACTGGAAAAGCATGAGTAAATAGCTAATACCACACAAGTCTGAAAGGGCATCTGTTAGGAGTGCCTTGATTGTGTATTCCTGTATGGCAGAATGAGGTTGAACTGGATGGCCTTGGAGGTCTCTTCCAATTCTATGATTCTGTGCAATGTGATTCCACTTTGACATGCAGCAGGACTTTGCTGCCATAGATAGTGGTTTGCTTAAAGGGTGAACTTTTGGGTCTTAATTTATTTATCTTTTTGGCAGGCTATAGGAATTCTTCTCCAATACGACCTTTCAAAGAAGTAGATTTTCTTCACTGCCCAGCTTTCCCAACTAGACATAGAAGGAGCAAATACTGAGCAATGGCTGCATCACAAACTGGAATCCCTGGAAGACAGAAGCAGAAATGATTCAGTTTCACAGCACAGGATTCCAGAGATCTCTTGTGTCAATTCACAAAAATGACAATCTTCTCTCAGTTTCATTGCACAAATTGACTTGCCTTGAGGCAAAAAGGGTTTCTCAAGATTGAAGAATCGCCACATGGAGGGAATTGTGCGGAAAACTGTTTACGCCTGCTCTGACCTACAGCGAACTTTTCAAAAGATAGGTAATTGAGTCTCTTTGCCAAGCCTCCTGAGTAGAATCTACCAGCTGTGCCTAATTGGAGTGACTAATTTCCTCTAATATGAATCTTCTTATGTGATTTTTCTCTTGGCATTTTCCCCCCTCATGAATTGCCAGTCTGACAGAAACAGTGGAAAACTTGCTCTGAACTTAGAAGAAAAGCATATGTAAGCGAAGACAAGAGAACAAAAAGACCTTTCCACGTTGTTTCTAAAGCTCAGCACCTCCTTCTGACTTATTTTAGCTCTGACCTCTATGAGACAGACAGGCATTCTTTGATAGATACGTTAAAAAAAAAACAACAGGAGCAGGTACAGCATTTAACACTGTAAGGGTGTGATGTGTTTCTTGCTATCGGAATCAGTCATTATGGTCAGGACAGTGGTATCATTGGTGCGAGTGGAAATTACAATTTTCCTGAGTAAAGATTCTTTAAATGCCAGCCTGGTGAAGTGGATTGAACACTGGGCTATGACCCTGGAGATCAACGTTCAGATCCCTGCTCAGTTGTGGAAACCCATTGGGAGACATGGGGCAGGTTCCACTCTCACAGTCTTAGATGAAGGCAATGGTAAATCTTGCTAAGAAAACCCTGTGAGAGGAGTGGCTTTAGTCAGAATGACTTGAAGACACAAAACAACACAACAACAAAAACAACAACAACAATTCTTGGCTTGTTAATAAGAAAAATTAACATTTATTTGATTTACTAGTCCTGTCAGTCAATTCATGGTGAATATTATTTCATATGTCCATACCATATTCCACTGCTATAGCAGGACTTCTTATTCCTTTCCACTCGTGACTCCTTTTGGCCCAAGACACTTGTACATGATCCCAGGTAAGTCAAACATTTACTGAAAACAAATCAGTACTTCCAAGACTTGCTAAACAAACTTTTTTTTCTTTTTATGAAATACATCTGAAGCATCATCTGCAGAGTCCCTTGTAAACACCGCATATTTGTGTAAATGTCAGCTACTAGGTGACATTCAAAAACCTTTTACTGTTGCATTGTCGAAGGCTTACATGGCTGGAATCAATGGGTTGATGTAGGTTTTTCGGGCTATATGGCTATGTTCTAGAAGCATTCTCTCCTGACGTTTCGCCTGCATCTATGGCAAGCATCTTCAGAGGTTGTGAGGAGAATTCTTAATTCCCCTCCCTAAACTGCACATCCCAGAATTCCAATAGATGTTGCCATGGCAGTTAAAGTGGAATACAGACAGTTCTCGGGTTACAAACATCCAACTTACAAACAACTCATAGTTAAGAATGGGGTGAGACAACAGGAAGTAAGATAAATCTACCCCAGAAAGGGAAATTCATTCCTGAAAGAGTTATCATGGGGAAAAGGTGTCTCCAGTGAAGCTTTGTCACCAATCCTTGTTTCTACAACAAGCCACAATTTTCAAAATTCAATTATCACAGGGACAAAAGTGATGTGAAATCTTCTGAACAAGGGCACAGACAGCAAAACAAACACCACAGGGGTGTTAACCCTTCTCTATGCTATCCAAAGCGAATATATAAAAATGCTCCTGTTCTGACTTACATGCAAATTCAACTTGAGAACAAACATACAGAACCTACTTTTTTGTAACTTGGGGACTGCTCATATAGTGTCATAACAGTGTAGTGTAGTGGGGCTCACAATCCCCTCAGCGTCATACTGTCATGGTGAAAAGATAAGCAGAGTGGGTCTAAAGATCCTTGTAGCAGTACAGAATTAGGGCTCCCTGTCTCAAAAATAAAAAGTGTAACTGTGGAACAGAAAACCTCTTGCCCACTAGAAATTCAGACCTAACTTAGGAAAAACTTGAAAATGCCACATTTTTTAGAATGTAAAACTCTCAGGACACAACACTGGTGTCAACCAACAAGCGCTTGTGTATTCCAATGAACCCGCGGGCATAACCATCAGAATCATGTACTCCCAGGAGGGGCTGCAGGGGAGATTCCAGATGAAGCACAATCTGAAGACCTCAACAGCGGATCTGAGAGAAGACAACATGGTACATGTTACAATGGCTGTGAAGACAGAAGAAGGCTGCAACAGATTGAGAAACCATCATCATCGTGTAAACCATGGCACTGGTTGGGACCTCCATTATGTGAAGACTGTGTATTGATTATCTGTGCACTGACCTCCACACATTAAAAAAACTCAAGCACAGGTGTCCTCCAAAAAAAACCAAACCAAACCAACAAAAGTCTCATGGCATCGGCTCCGTGTGTGAAAGAGGGCAGAGCTGGCACATGCCACCAGCAGGGCAACATGAGAGAGGTCTCGTTTTGCCATACAATGTATGGGGGGAAGCCACAGCACCACAAGCACTCATACCTCCCCCATCTGATCACCCTCACTTGGACCTGGCAATGTGGACCATGGGGCACTGGATTCCCCACACCTCTACAAACCAGAGCAACACTGGCAGCCATCTTATGAGGTCATTATTTCAATTCCCCACTCAGCCATGGAAACCCACTGGGTGATCTTGAGAGAGTCACACACATTGAACCCCCAAAAATGCCTTAGGGTCACCATACGTCAGAAACAAATTGAAAGTACACAACAACAATAACAAATGGCTTCTACATACAAAATTCTAAAAAAGCAGAAACTGAACTACAGGGGGGAAAAAACACAGAATGTTGCTCACAGTAATACATTCAGAATAGATGCTATATATTTGTTTTCCTCATATTCCAATCATCCTATTAAAGGAAGTGGGGGGATGTGTTTATTTGTTAAAGCTTTAGAACAGTTATTTATTATTTGTATTTGTCTGAACTGGGTGGTTTTGCAGAATGATGGACCTGAAGGATTGACATAAAACGAGCAACTAACCTTTTTACACCTGTTGTTAAATGTGAGGAGCAGGATTAGACACTGTAATTATTTTTCATACATTTTTAAAATGTGAAATTTTGCCTGAAATATTTAGATGCTTTGCTCATTGCAATGAATAAATAATCATTCCCTCTGTTTATAAACACTGTAAGCTGAAAAGTAAAAGAGGGGGGAAAGAAAACCGCACTAGGAATTTTAAATCTATTTGTTATATGTTTTAAGTAACTATCCATAGTTATACTACAGGAGTTATACTACATAGTTATACTACAGGATGTTATCAGAGAAGAAGACAGAAATGGAATAACTCTTTCGTTTTGTTCAGTCAAGCAATATGTCCTACAAAAGGTCCAATTTATTGGGGAATCGGTTTCCAGGTGGTTTCTGCAATTCGTCCTGTCATAAGATGCCTCCATTAAGTGATAGTTATGAAAGGCGATTACTCTGTTAAGTCATGGAAGAAACTTTTTGGCCAATTCATACCATTCTTACTGCAGTCTTATATACAGTGATGCATTCAGTTAAGAGTTTATTTCGTTCTGTGAGCTCTTAACTCAAATCACTCTTATGTGAAATCCCCATTGAAATGCTATTAATCTGTTAACTGATGAGTTAACTGAATGCAAATTACTTTTACACTTTGCACTTAGTTTGCACCAACTGCATTGAAAATAAAGGGTTAAAGTGAAAGGAGGAGGCTGAAACTGGAACCTTTTCAATGAACGTGAAAAAGTGGGACTGCAAACGTCTTCACTAAACATATTATTCTTCTATTAGTTTCTATACTTACTTTGTTTTGTCCCGACTTTCCTATAATGGGACCACAGGTGGCTTGCAAGATGAAAAAAGCAAATACAGCTAAAATCTTACTGCATGCCAGTTGTTTTAAAATAAACTTAAAACAGTTCTATTCAAAGCACAAAGATAAAACAGTTTTTAAAACTCATTTAAAGCAAAATATTAAGAAAGATAGAAGAATGGCACACTCCATTAAAAGATTCTCTAACCACATGGGTTTAAGAGTCAAAGGCCTACCTAAATAAAAAAGATTTTTGGCTGCAAACAAAAAAGGAGTGGAGAGGGAACCGTTATATCACATGGAGCTAAGTGTTGTGCACAACACAAAGGTTTGATTACTACAAATCATCAGAACCTTATTGAAGGTGTCCCAAGGCAAAAAGAAAAGATCTTGATCATACTGAGAACACCAATTTAGGAGATGAATATCCAATATGGATAGGCCCATTCCTAGTTGACTGGAAATGCAATATATTTACATGCATGCAAACTGCTAAGTAGCATAAAATCTCACATGAGCCTGGGTCACATCTAGGAAAGACCATATTATAGTAGTCATGATTTATCACAAAAACAGCATTAATGCTAGTCTTCAGGGGTGTTTAGGAAGTAAGCTTCTTAGGGCCCTTCCGCACAGTCCTATATCCCAGAATATCAAGGCAGAAAATCCCACAATATCTGCACTCAGATAATGTGGGATTTCCTGTCTTGATATTCTGGGATATAGTGCTGTGTGGAAGGGCCCTGGGTTATCTGAGTCCACGCTGCCATATATTCCAGTTCAAAGCAGTTAATGTGGGATTTTCTGCCTTGGTATCCTGAGATATAGGGCTGTGTGGAAGGGCCCTTAGAGTCACAAAATTATTGAGTTAGTAGATATTATATCCTATGCTGCTCTGAGGCCCTTTCCACGCAGCTTAACACAATCCCACATTATCTGCTTTGAACTGGAATATATGGCAGTGTGGATTCAGACAATGCAGGGCCCTTTCACACAGCCATATAACCCAGAATATCAAGGCAGAAAATCCCATAATATCTGCTTTGAAGTGGGATATCTGAGTCCACACTGCCATGTATTCTAGTTCAAAGCAGATAATGTGGGAGCCCTTCCACACAGCCATATAACCTAGAATATCAAGGCAAAATATCCACACTCAGATAACCCAGATCCCAATTCAAAGAAGATAATGTGTGATTTTATTCAGCTGTGTGGAAGGGGCTCCAGTTCAAAGCAGATATTGTGGGTTATTCTGCCTTGATATTCTGTGATATAGGGCTATGTGGAAGGGCCCTGAGATTCTCGGATATAGATCAAGACATAAATATTTTAATAAATAAATAAATTCCAAAAGTTATTCTCCATTAAAGGAAAGTCCAACAGCACCTTTCAAGGCAGTCTGTTCAAACACTGTCTTGTTATTAAGAAATTCTTCCTGACATTGAATCAAAATCTCTTTTTCTTCCACTGAAATCTGTTGATTTGGATCATCAACATTGGCACATCAAAAAGAAAAAAACAAGCTCACTCCATCTTTTCTTCAGATATTTGAAGATGGTTATCTTTTGCCACTTCATTTTTCATAGGCCCAGAATGATGACCCTACTGGATGCTCAGCCAACTTTAGGAGAGAGAAGTGATCAACCATATGAAAAGAGAGTCATTTGTTGAAGATATGTTATGAATAATCCAACAGCAAAAACATTAACTATAAGATGATATAAGGGTTTTCTCTCTCCTTACATTATCAATTATAGTTGTGAGTTTAACCCATTGGAATGTTAATAGACTTTATACACTAAAGACTGGGTGGATCAATAACTGGATGGACTTGAAGTATGGCATAAAAAATGAAGGAAACTGTGTTGGCCACAGCATCCATAATATAGCGCAATTTATTCATTTGGCTAAGCAAAAGATCATGGAACATCTTGCTGAAAATATCTGAAGGCCTTCATCTTTTCACTGGTATGATAAACTTATTTTGCAGAATGTAGAATTTTGCAGAACTGTCCCAATGTTCCTTCATTAACTTTCTAATCATAATATATTTGATTAATGAATCTCTTAAATTACTCTTTATTGGGGGAAATGAGTGACAACATAAAGGCTGATTCAATTTGTTCATTTTTGGTGGTTACATTTCTATCCTATCTCCAAGAGGCAAAAGCACCAGATTTGACTCTTGTTCTACATACTTTATCTTCTCAACAACCACCCTGAGAGGTAGATCTTTCACCAAGGAAAAGGAAGGAGGAGAAAAATGTCATTCCATGTTCACATAGGTTGGTAATGACTATTAATTGGATTTCCTATGTTGGGACATAGCACTATAAGCACTACATACATTGGCCACCTGACAGAACTTATCAGACTATTTCTGCCTCATGATTAATCAAAATAAACCATTGCTTCAAGTGACAGGTAAGGGAATGAAAACCATCTCCTGTTATGATCTACCATTGACCTCTCTTCTCTGACTCGCTTATCTGGAGATTCACTCATACTGCTTACAGTTGTGTGGAGGGAGGAAAAAGACACCGTGTGTTGGCTATATTACATTTTTCTTGTGTGCCTTCAAGTAATTTACAACTTATGGCAACCCTAAGGAAACCCTATCACAGGTTTTCTTGGCAAGATTTGTTCAGAGGTTTTGCCATTGCCTTCTTTCGAGGGTGAGATACCGTGACTTGCCCAAGTTCACCCAGTGAGTTTCAGTGGCTGAGCAGGGTTTGAACCCTGTCCTCCATAATGCTACACAACACTGGCTCTTTGCTGTCCATACCCAACAGATGTGTTTCTTTTTGGTTCCAACACGATGCTATCCTCAAACACACACACTCTTCAAATCATGGTCCTATCACAAAACAAGTTTTTTCTGACAAAGTTTGTGGTGGTGGTTGTGTATCTTCAAGTGTGTCCAATTCTGGGCACCACAATCAAAGGGAGATGTTGACAAGCCAGAATATGTCCAGAGGAGGGCAACTAAAATGATCAAGGGTCTGGAGAACAAGCCTTATGAGGAGTAGCTTAAAGAGCTGGGCATGTTTGAAGAAGAGAAGGCTGAGAGGAGACATGATAGCCATGTATAAATATGTGAGAGGAAGTCATAGGAAGGAGGAAGCAAGCTTGTTTTCTGCTGCCCTGGACACTAGGACACAGAACAATGGCTTCAAACTACAAGAAAGGAGATTCCATCTGAACATTAGGAAGAACTTCCTGACTGTGAGAGCGGTTCAGTAGTGGAACTTTCTGCCATAGAGTGTGGTGGAGGTTCCTTCTTGGGAGGCTTTTAAATATAGGCTGGATGGCCATCTGTCAGGGGTGCTTTGAATGCGATTTTCCTGCTTCTTGGCAGGGGGTTGGACTGGATGGCCTCTCTTCCAGCCCTATGATTCTATGATTCTAAGCCATTTCTGATAGCAACCCTAAAGCAAACCTATTACTGGGTTTTCCTGGCAAAATTTGTTTGGTGGGGCTTTATCTTTGCCTTCTTTGAGGTTGCAAGAGTGTAATTTGTCCAAGGTCACTTACTGGATTTCCATGGCTGAGTGGGCATTTCCAGAGTAATAGTCAAACACTCAAAACCACTACACTACACTAGATTACACTGGCGTTTATTCTGGGAGGTGTAATCCCTTCAAAGTAACTTGACCACTTTGTGGAGGCTCCTTACTTCAGCCCTCTCTCCAAACATACATCTTGGATAGCATGGGGTGGGAATGATGGAGATGCAAGGAAGGGGCAGGTCCACCAGGTGGAGCCCCGCTCTTCCCTCCAGCATGACTGACCCCCACCTCATCCCACCGCTTGGGAGAGGAGAAGTCTGGCTATGGAGACATTTGCACACAAAAAACTATGTATGGTTCTTGCCCAAGTGAATCTTGTTTGTGCAGATTTCTTGAAATAAACTCCCCAAGCTAGAGGACAGGGCAGAGAGAAAGCCTTCAAATCATTTTGAGAGGCAGCCAGGAATAAAGCCTAGGGCTTAATTATATCGAGCTAGTTGCTGGAACCTTAATGGTCATCCAATCTCAAATAGATTAAGTGCATTTGAATGTTTCAAAGTGATTAGCACAGTCATCAAGAACAGAATGGGAAAAGCAAAAAAGTGATCTTTAACCTGGCATTGATGTGTGTGTGTGTTTGTGTGTGTGTGTTCCTCCTTCCCTTCCTTTCTCTTTCCTTCATTTGCTTTGAAACAGGTACACATAATCTGCATGCTTGCTATATATACATTAAATGTATTTCTTCTCCTGTTTTGAAGGGTCTTTACTAGGCTTTCTGCAACACAGCTCTTTTGGAGCTTACATGAAAAACTTCTGGGGGGGGGGGCAGGGTGTTTTATTATTATTATTTACTTCTTTTATACCCCACCTTTCTCACTGCACAGAGGACTCAAGGTTTCTTACAAAATCCGGCAAGAATTCAATTCCTTAACGTATACATTACAATAAGACCAATATAACCATAAAACATACCCTTTCCACCAAAAACAATGAAAACATATAAGTAAATGAAACACATAAGACAATGAAACAGAGTAAAACATATAACATATTAATAGCATAAAGTGCTTTCTGGGGTGGGTGTCCAGGTGCTCTCGCAGGACTTACCCACGAGAACAACTGGAGGCCCTACCCTCATCCCCCGAAGCCCCCAGACCTCTTTGAAAAATAAAATAGACTTACCTGGTCTCCATTACAGTCTTGGAACAGCTCTCCCAGCATGTAGTAATGACATGCCAGGAGAGTGGGAGGGGGGAGCAACTCCCCTGGCGTGTCATTACTAAATGCTTGGAGAGCTGCTCCAAGACTGTAATAAAGGTCGGGTAAGGTTATTTTACTTTTCAAAGGGGATTGGGGGCTGGGGGGGGGGGGAGGGTGGGTATTCCCAGAGTTTTCCAGACTAATTTAGTCCAGAAAACTCTGGGAAGTAATGGATTTATCCCACACCTTCCAAGGAGGAGCGGAATAAATTCCCTATCTAACTAATTTGCCACAAACCAGGGTTTTCCTGGTTTGTGGTGAATTAATTCAGGGCTGTCCAGAATGTTGTCTGGACAGCCCCTTTTTTATTGCAGGAGTTACTGCAATAAAGGTACTGACTGGATGGGCCCATAGTCAAAAGGTAACATTTTCAAGCCTAAGATAATCTTAATGCAAGGGCACTTAATTCTTTTCTTTTAATGGGTGGAAATTGAGTCCCCATTGTTTGTTTGTTTTTTCATGTCAGGAGCGACTTGAGACTGGTGTAAGAGAATTGACCATCTGCAAGGACGTTACCCAGGGGGTGCCCGGATGTTTTGATGTTGTACCATCCTTGTGGGAGGCTTCTCAACTGGAGCTGACAGAGGAAGCTCATTCGTGCTCTCCCTGGATTCGAACTTGCGACCTATCGGTCTTCAGTCCTGCCAGCATAAGGGTTTAACCCACTGCGCCACTGGAGTCTCCTCCCCTCTGGGGTAGAGAAAGGAGTAATATAAATATAGTAAATAAATAAATAAAATTTGGGCAAGAAAGGACAACAGAATCATTATATTCCTTTCTTTTGTCCCCATTTGTTCTCCCAGAAAGCCTGTAATTTATTTTTATTTTATTATGTCCTTAAAAATAAATTTGATCAGCCTTTATATGTAAAGGTAAAGTAAAGGTAGTCCCCTGACATTAAGTCCAGTCATGTCTGACTCTGGGGGTTGGTGCTCATCTCCATTTCTAAGCCGCAGAGCTGGCATTGTCCATAGACACCTCCAAGGTCATGTGGCCAGCATGATTGAATGGAGCACTGTTACATTCCCGCCGGAGCAGTACCTATTGATCTAATCACATTTGCATGTTTTCGAACTGCTAGGTTGGGAGAAGCTAGGGCTGACAGTCGCTCCCCGAAATCAAACCTGCAACCTTTTGGTCAACAAGCTCAGCAGCTCAGCGCTTTAACCCACTGCGCCACCGGGGGCTCCCATAATTATTCAGAGGACTTGTTGTAATATGGACTAATAATGTTTTTTTACCTTTCCTCAGCTTATCTTTCTGGGAGAAGGTGTCCCATTTTATCAAGATAAAGTAGGTCTGTAATAATCACAGAACCAGGGTAGAACAAGCCCTTTGATTGTAGAATATACTCAATATACTCAATGCTGGGTGTATTTGTAATATAAGGCCACACTTGCAAGCATCCAGATCCCAAACTCTTCTATTGAAAATTTGCACATATAAAAAAACTTTTTAAAGCTAGTTATCCAGGAGAGGATCTCTCTCTTATCCTCTTACATTTTCTCGCTTTCTACCCACACTGCCTGCTTTCTATCTGCCAAAACATCTTATCATACAGCGAGGCTGATGGAATCATCCATTTTCAGCTTCCATCTTGTTTATCTCACAAGTCCTGATTAAACCATTTGAATATGATTAAATGAACATAGGGAACAACAAGTCCTCTGAATAATTTAGCTGTGGGCAAATGGAGATTCTACCACAGAAAACAATTACAAGGGGTCTTGAGTTCCCCAATCGAATAAGTGATGAGCTGGGATCAATGATATTGGTGAACTAATTGTCCAAATCTTTTTTGATGAACTAAGCAAATGACATAAAAAAGTGGATAAAGGGTTCCAAGTTTCTTACATAGTGTATTGAATTGTCTGACCTACTAAAACTTGCAAGTAGAATCCACCAAAATAATAGCCAGCGGCTGTACTTAGTGGCAACATCTGGCTGGATTAGCCAAATGGCAACTGAGAAAAGGAGAGAACAAAATGCTCTTTTGCTGTTGGGAGCTTGGTTTAGGGGCCTTCCCTTAAAAAAGTGCTCCCCCGTATTGTCCCAAAAGTGTTACAAAAAGACGTTCACACCAGCTGTTTTTCACATGGTATGTCTCAGAATGTAGAGCAAACAGCTGCTGCAATTTATATCTGATCCCGAAATCTGTCCATGCCATGTGTCTTTTTCATCTCTCTCTCTCTTTCTCTTTCTCTCTCTCTCTCTCTCTCAAAAATGTTAGTAGCTTTCCAAACTACTAAAAAAAATAATCTAAAGTAATATATGAAAATTGAAGATAACATTAAGAATGGGGATTAATATCATTCTTTAATACTTGGGGGGGGGGGGGCTTTACAAATGTTAGAGCCAACGCTTATTAGCCAATGTGGCAAAAAATAGAGCATGTGGATACAATGAGGCAAACTCTTTATTGAAATGGAAATGGAATTCCAGTTCTCAATTTTTTTTTCATGCCAGGAGTGACTTGAGAAACTGCAAGTTGCTTTGGGTGTGAGAGAATTGTCCGTCTGCAAGGACATTGCCCAGGGATGCCTGGATGTTTTACCATCCTATGGGAGGCTTCTCTCATGTCCCCACATGGCAAGCTGGAGCTGACAGATGAGAGCTAAGTCTGCTCCCCAGATTTAAACTGCCAACCTTTCAATCAGCAGTTTAACCACTGCGCCACTGAGGGTCCTCAATAATTCCCATGAAATATTTAATACAGCTTGTATTTTGAAATGGATTTTCCCTCCAGTAAAAGGGTAAAACAAAACCAAAGCAAACCATGTGGATGAAAAGCAGGGATCAATAAGTAGGTAATAGTAGTAAAGGTTTCTCCTGATGTCTAGTCATATCCGACTCTGGAGCTTGGTGCTCATCTCCATTTCTAAGCCAAAGAGCCAGCATTGTCCATAGACACCTTCAAAGTCATGTGGCCAGCATGTCTGCATGGAGTGCCGTTACCTTTCTGCTGGAGCAGTACCTATTGATCGTCTCACATTTGCATGTTTTTGAACTGCTAGGTTGGCAGAAGCTGGGCCTAACAGCAGGAGCTCACCCCGCTGTTAGGCAATACTCATGGGACTATTGATCTGTCTTTCCCATGACAAGCTAATGGGAAGAAAGAGTGGAAACGACAGAGAGACTTTTTGTTCTGGCCCACTTGCCATAATAGAGAGTTTTTGTTCTTACAGACGTTTTGTTCTGGCCCACTTGCCATAATAATCATCATCTTCATTATCATCATCATCACCATCTTATATTTATACCCCGCCACCATCTACCATGGGGATTTGGGGCATCTTATAATAGCACATAATGGTCCCACACAACATATACAATACAGTATATCAACATTGAAACCAATAACATATTTAAAACCAGAAATAGAATATTAGCAACAGCAATAGAGTCAATAAAATTTGGCAATAGCTATTGATTAAAAGATCCATGCAACCAATTTCACCTTCCCTGGCTAAAGATAGTAGTCTGGCTGCTATCTTAAACATTATCAAAGGCCAAGTTTTTTAACTCTTTCCGAAAGTGCTGTAGTGTGAGGGCTTGCCTAAGCAACCATCAGCAACTTATATCAACAGTTTATTTGCAAGGGTACTTGACAAAAACAATGTTGGTCACTCCTGATTTTCAGGAAATGAAGATTAATTCCATCAAAAAGTTAGATACATTTTTTCCAGAAGAATAAGGAAATCAAAAAGTGTGTATATGTTCCAGGAACAAATAAATCTTCAAGAGGATTTGCCACTCAGCTGGAAATATTTGGCCCATGTTCTAATTTGGTCTAAATATAGACTAGCTTCCTATCGTTAGTGTTCGTGTAGCATCATATTTCTTAACAATTAAAAACTAGATGTGACTTTAACTCACCCTGATCTAGAGGTACTTCCACATATACTGACACTTCAAAAATCTGAATTGGGTTTCCACATATTGGCCTTAGTGAGATACACCATCTGGATGCAATAACTATTCCATGACAGCGCGGCTGACCACAAAACCAGTCCTTAAATTTACAGTTAATGCCCCCTCTTTTTGTGTTTGTTTTACAGTGACAGCCTTGGTGGTTACTGCAGGAAAGAGATATGAACTAATTAGGGTTGTGTAAATAAATACTGAGGGGAACTTATCATCAGTGAATCCTGAAGTACTCAAAGGTTGTGACCAGATTTAATGCGAGAGGCTGAACCCTATTAACACTCCCTGTGTCCTCGCTGCCCACAGATTGAAAGCTTAAGAAAAATTCCTTTTTATTGACTAGAAGTACTAGAATTCCACCCCAATCGTCAAGATGCACTTTGTCACTTTGCAATTTGAGGAATTGTAGTCCAAACATGTACTTTTCACCAGCGTTCACAAAAAGTCCAAGATAACTGCAGAATACTGAGACCATGGGTGCATCTATTCTGCAGAATTAATGCAAACAGCCACCACTTTAATTGTCAAGCTTGAATGCTATAAATCATGAGAGTTGTAGTTTTACAAGGTCCTTATACTTTTCTGTGAAGGAGCACTAGTGCCATGGCAGTTTGGTTTTTGTTTGTTTGTTTGTTTGTTTGTTTTGTCATGTCAGGAGCGACTTGAGAAACTACAAGTCGCTTCTGGTGTGAGAGAATTGGCCGTCTGCAAGGACGTTGCCCAGGGGACGCCCAGATGATTTGATGTTTTTCATTCTTGTGGGAGGCTTCTCTCATGTCCCCGCATGAGGAGCTGGAGCTGGTAGAGGGAGCTCATCTGCCTCTCCCCGGATTTGAACCTGCGACCTGTCGGTCTTCAGTCCTGCCAGTACAGGGGTTTAACCCACTGCGCCACCGGGGGCTCCGCCATGGCAGTTAAAGTGAGGTTAAATGGCATTAATTCTACCCTATGTGAACAGAGAACTTCTGGAGGTGTTTATAATTCCTTCAGATTTATTCAGACCAAAAAGTAAATGGTGGCATTTGAATAATTGGGAGGGGGGGGGGGAGAGAGAGAAAAAAACAGGTAGGTAAAGCCAGTAAACAAGTCATTGTTCACTTTAGATTTATTCAAGCATAAGCTTTCTTTGATCTCAAACTGCAGTTCACAAACAATTGTTTGTCTTTAAGATGTATTTAGTCATATATATATCTGAAGAGAACAAGACAGGAAGGGACAGAAGGGGAAAGCCACTGAAATATTTACAAGTATCTGTTTGAATTCCCGTAATGAAGATGGAGTTTGCCAGGTTTCAAAAGAAATGCGTGCCATAAACTTTGGAACATTTCTTTCTTTCAATGTTTGTTCACCTTCTTGCCCTGTTCAGGAGTCTGAATGCTTCGAGAGCTGAACTTCTTTCTCCAGATGTCTCCATACTCAGCAGTGGCAGGGAATTTTGCACATTGAGCTCAAAGGTGCCCTATGGTTTGTAGGTTTTTGAAAACTGCATTTGACTGGTTCTGATCAGGCATGGATCACAGGAGTTCTTTAACAAAGGGTGCATCTACACTGTAGAATGAACTAAGAGCACTTCCAGACAGGGCTTAAACTAGCTTCGGAGCGGGTTAAAGAAACCCACTCTGAAACAGTTTTAAGTCCTATGCCCTTCTGAAGGACCCAGGCTTTCCCAGGGAGCTGTCCACAGTCCAGCATAGTAACTGCTGCGCTGGAATAGGGCCCCTCCCCGCCCCCCACAAAAAAAATTAAAAGAAAAGAAAAACTTACTGGGTCACAATTAGGCCTCTCTGGAAGCCTCCTCAAGTATACTAATGATGTGGCAGGAGGCAAGTGGGCAGGGTTTGGGGAGGGAGTGGGTGCCCTCCTCAGTTCTCCAGGCTTTTGGGGGGGTGCTGACCCCAGAACTGTGGAAGGACTGCCCCACTGGCCCTATACTCCATTAGACCCGGGCCTTTCAGGAAGGCCTAGGTCTAATGAAGTATCAAAATAATTCGGGACAAAGCATTTTTATTGGAGGCATCATTTGGATGCCTCCAGTAAAAGCATGTTAGAGTCCACATTTGAGGCCCTGTCTGGAAGGACCCTAAGTGCTCTGTGGGATTTTGTGCTCAGCACACTTGGGAAATGGGGCTTCAGTGCACACCCTCATTCCCATCAAGGCCAGGTGAAGCTGATTGAGACAATGGACCAGTTCCAGAATTGAAGGCTATTCCATACCTTCCAGTATTTTACGAATGAAAACTGGGACATGTATGGGCAAGCAACATCAGAGTGAGGTCAAGATACTAGCAAAAGTTGCTAGTGAGCGAAAGTACACAATATAGAAGAGTATTTAGCAGTTTGTTTCTGCTTGAGCCTGGAGGGAAGGACCAGACTCTGCCCCCTTTTTTCTTCTCCCCTCTACTGAGTTAACGAGTACAAACTAGTCATTGACCGATTGATTGATTGATTAAATCAACATCCTGCCTTTCTCTCCATTTGGGATTTTAGTTTGCAACAACCTGCATACACAAAGGACAAAGAAGGAAATTGAGACTGAAAAAAATGGGGGGAAATGAAAAAAATTGAATGACAGATGATTAATGGGGGCTTCCTTGCCAAATTGAGATAATGGGAAAGTAAACTACAACTTCCATGATTCCATATCATTGAACAGTGGTCATGAAAGTGAGGTCAAACAGTGTACATACATCCCAATAGTCTAATCCTGTGCATTTTTAATCAGTTACCCATTTAGCACATAAAATGTTGGTGATTTCAGATAACAGTGATAAAAGAAATTATTGTGGAAGAGAAAGCATACTGCAGTTTTTTCCCCTTCAGCACTGAACCTCTAACCAGTGAGAGCCCTGAAGCCATGGCCAATGAATTGCTCAATGGATGGTGCCCATGGTTTGCACCATCCATTGAGCCCTCCACACATTCAGCCAAATGCATGAACAGCACATCTGCCATTAATGGGCACGGTGATTCACAGTATCACGCACCCATGTGGCATGAGAGCTAGTGGACTCTGGGGACTATAGTGGAGGAGTGATTGGGTAGTTCAGCACAGAATTACAATAGCAAAGGGAAATACTTCTCCTTCAGTCCATTTTTGGTTCATAATTCATTGTTGCAGCAAAGTGGCCTCATCTTCCCAGCCTCATATTCTCTAAACACACTGCATTCCTCAGTCTTCTCTTGTTTTATGCCATGAAACAAGATAATGGTGAGTGAAATGGCTGAAATGTGAGTGAAATGGCTGAAGTGTGTGTGCACCCAGGCAGGATTTTCTTCTAGTTTCTATTTGCTTTCTGTGTGTGTTTGTGTGCCTTCAGGTTTCCTGTCAACTTATGGAGGTCCCATGAATTTCATAGGGCTTTCATAAGCAAGGAATATACAAAGGTGATTTGACCAGTTTCTTCCTCTAAAATGTAGGTCTCCCATCCAAGGACCACAGCAGCTTTCTGACCGTTACAATATTCCTGCTGTCCTTCATCAAGCAGTTAAACTCCAAGGAAGTTTAGCCCAAAAGATGTGGAATCAGCTTTTCTATAAATAAAAGGAATATCTGATTGCTGCGAACTACATTTAAGGGTGAATGTTTATACTGCATGCTTTTTTCTTTTCTTTTTTTCAGAAGAAAACTTTTGCTTTCATGTTTAAGATCAAGCCCATGGGCTCAAAGAAAATACTGTCACCCACAGGAATATTTACATAATACTGAGGGGAAAGAGAGGTCAGGGTTTTTTATTTACAGTTTTTTGTTGTTATTATTTGCCTTCAAGTTGTTTCTGACTTATGGCAACCCCATGGCAAATCTATCACAAACATTGGCAGGATTTGTTCAGAGAGGATTCGCTTTGGCCATCCCCTGAGGCTGAGAAAGTATGAGACGTCCAAACTCACCCATTGGGTTTCCAACCATGGTCTCCAGATTCATAGTTCTACATTCAAACCACTACACCACATTGGCTTTCATGTTCTTCTGCTCCACCAAATTCTAAATTACCTGGTCAAAGATTAAGGATCTCTTTTATATGTATCCCAGCATCTGCTGTGACCCAAATCTTCACTGCACCCTAAAATAACATGTTTTGTCCAGAGTTTGTCCAGATTCTGTGTATGGTGAGTCACTTAATAAGTTTTTTGGAAAAGGGAAATTTATGATTGATGCAATTTGTCCTCTCATGGTGCTAATATAGTGAAAAACCAGCTCAAGCTCTTATCCTTTTGTGATGGTATTAAAGGTACCCAATATCAAGAGGTACAAGAAGTTCCTTGAAAGTCATCTAGTTGTCCTAAAGCAGTGGTTCTCAACCTGTGGGTCTCCAGGTGTTTTGGCCTACAACTCCCAGAAATCCCAGCCAGTTTGCCAGCTGTGAGGATTTCTGGGAGTTGAAGGCCAAAACATACACACAGGTTTAGAACCACTGTCCAAAAGCATCCGTCAGGCTACTCTTCTTCTTACCCCAAGGTACCATCACCACTGGTGTCTGGTGAAACATCTGCCTCATGTAACAGCAGATATAAGGAGGCAGGGAGCATGGCAAGTCATAAAATAATGGGGCTGTGTACACCATGCAAGCTGCCCTATGCCTCCTAAGATAAGCCACTTCCAAGAGGTCCAATGGAAGAAGCTGTCTCATTATTGGTACTTAAATGAGATTCCATTTATTCAGACCACATGGCTTTTGTGCAAGGATTAGGAGGGTGTGTCAGCTTGTCTTTTGCCTTAGGCAACTTGGGCTAGTCTGGTCCTAGCTCCCAGACTGGTGCATTCCTCTCATGTTTGCCCTATTCACCTTTCCCCCTTCTTGGCACCTGGAAAAACCTCCTGTGGTGCAGAGCCTCTTTCTCTGTACCTTATTCTATGTGTGGTTTCACTTTGTCCAATGTGAATTATCTTCACAGGGTTTTGAAGTCAAAGACATAGGCTAGACCAGTATGCAAATGGGTCCTGTAACATCTTTGAGATGGTAAGAAAGAAGTTGGTAGCATAAGTGACAACAGTGTGTCTTTCTCCCAATCCCTGATGCTAAGATGATAATCTTATAAATGCTAAATTGCCAGCCTTTGTTAAGCAAATGGCTGGCTAACAGCCCAGGATGATCAGGTCATGTTTCATCAGTGGGAGTTAATGACAGGAGATGTTTTCCTAATAGCTACTAACCTTGCTCTGCCTTTTGGAATGCAACATCCATTTGAGCATGGGAAAGTGACAGCCTTCGGCATTCTTATTTCGCTGATCAGCTTCCCATATGCAACTGGCTGGCCATAGAATGCTAGGCTAGATAAGACTATCGTTTTTTTCTTACTTTCTTAATTAGGCAGTGCAGAATAAAAGAGTTTGGAGCTAGTATTTCAATCGGAATGCAAATATAACGAATAAGAAGTTGGTAAATACTGTGAGAGAATTTAAACCTGTGATTTGGCTGAAAGTAAAGTACATCAACAATCTAAGATATGCAAATGACACCATACTATTGACAGAAAATTGCAAAGATTTGGATTGATTAATGTAGAAAGTTAAGAATTAAAAGCAACTAGATAAAATGCTCAAGTGGAAAGATATATACTTAAATACCAAAATTAGAATCATCGGTGTCATAGTACTTCCAATTTCTGCATATGGTTGTGAAAACTGGACAAGTAAAAAAAGCTGACAGAAAAATAACTTTGTGTGAAACGTGTTGTTGGAGGAAGATCCTGTAGATACCATGGACCATCACAAAGACAAATAAATGTATCAGATAGTAAACCAAGCCCGAACTCTTGCTAGAAGCCAAGATAACTAAATAGAGGCAAGTATACTAAGCCACATTATGAAACAAAATGAGTCATTCAATAAGAGTATAATAAGAGCAGAAGACAGAAGGGAGAAGACTAGATTTAATCTGCACTGTAGAATTTTGCTGGCATGGCTCAATACTATAGAATAATGGGAGATGTAGTTTTACAAGGTCTTTCACTTTCTCTGCCAAAATCCTGCTTAAATGGGTATATCTTTATTTGTAGCTTCTACATTTAGGGAAGGAAAACACAGGATCCAGACTTCTGCAAAACTTTCACCACCCCCATTGGGACCTGATCCCTATTGGTCTCAGCTGAGCCATTGGAGAAGGATGTGCTGCTTCATCCAACCCTCCAATGCAGCCAGTTGGAATGAATGTTGATAGAGGCCTTTGGGGAGAGAAAAAGCCAAATGACACTTGGTGACAGTTGCCAAGGAATAGTTAGCCTGGTAACATGACTGCTAGGATCCCTCAGTATTTACAAAAGTGTGAAAAGGCATATAAAAGGGGGAGAGGGGGAGACTTTCCAATGAGTGTATTGAATGGAATGTCTGTGTATCTGAGATTTCTGGAAGGAGGGTGAGACAATCCAGAAAGATTGACTTATCCCTGACTTTTTCATGCTTCCATCCCCCAAGTTCCTGTAGCTTATTTAGCTCCTGATAAGCATGTTGTTTAATCAGAACTGTTTCAGCTGGCAGGCAGTGCACTCATTGTGCTGGAAATTTAGACTCACAATTGAGTTTTCTCAACAAAAATTTGCTCATGAAGGGAGGTGCCCTTGCATTCCTCTGAGGCTGAAAGAATGTGATTTCCACGAGGCCATCCAGTGGATGTGCATGATTGAAGAGGGACTCAAATCCTGGTCTCCTGGAGTCCTAGGACCTCATCACATTGAGGTCCTAAAGCTAGGTGACAGCAGGGGAATCCATGGGGCAGTGTGGCAAATCTGTGGGCCAGTGGAAGAAATGGGCACTTCGCATCCCGCATCACTCTTTTCCCCATCACATGGGGGAACCTGTCGCTGTCAGGCTTCCCCGCACACTGTCCCCAGTTTACTCAATCAGAACTTGGGCAGGGCCCCCTTCTCTGAATTCTTCCTCCCAGCATGGAGTTGGTATGGAGCTCCACCAGAAGTAGCCTTACATCATGTAATGGGCTCTGGCAGGCTCCATACCAGCTCTGTGTTGAAAGTGTCCTAAGATGGGGCAAACACACCATGTGATGGGGTGCCATGTCTAGCACCCAAGCCACTGCACCACACTGGCTCCATTTTTTAGTTCTCTTTCCCTTGCTTATGGTGTTTATTGAAAAAACAGTTATGGGGTATTCTGGTCCACAGAAGCAGGCTTTTGGTCTGCAGAGGAGCTGCATTAAGGAGAAATTGAACTGTTGAAGTCCCTGTAAAATCAATCAAAGTCTCCTATTGGGCTCTGGCCTTATTGTAATTGGAGTGGTTTCTGGAAGTGGTGGTAAAGAGGTACCCATGGTTGAAGTCCTACCTCATGCTACTGTCTGGTGGAACAATGATGTGGCATTGGTAGAATTTCAATTTTTAAAAGAGAAGCAATAATGCTGGGAAAGGGGAAGGCCACATTATGGATGGATTGATTCAATCAAGCCACAGCTTTCAGCTCACAAGATCTGAGAAAGGATGCTGGATGTTGGATCTCTTCTTTTCTAAATATGATCACTGCAAATAGAGGATGATTCATTGACAAGTAACAATAACAACAGCAACATCTAAAATGACTAGATTAAAAACTAGAAATCACAGTGGGAGGTGGAAGGACAGTGAAAAGGCAAAAAAGATGAAAGAACTGTTAACACTGGGTTTTTTTTTTCATGTGAGCTTTCACAGGTATAAGTCCACTTCTTGAGATGCCGTATTGAGTGGTATTAAGGCCTCAGGTGTAAAGTATATTTCTAAAGTTGTAGGAGTAGGATAGCAGATTCTGTTCTTTGATGAATAGATAACCTCACTTTGTGCTGCATGATAGCTGAGACTGTTGCTTTGCTGTTTGCCTTCAAGTTCTTTCCAATGTATGGGAACCCTAGGAGAAATTTATCATGGGGTTTTCTTGGCAAACTTTGTTCATGTGGAGGTTTTGTGGCAAGATTTGATCAAGCCTCGCTCTGAGGCTGAGAGAATATAACTTGCCAAGGTCACTCAATGGGTATCCATGGCTAAGCAGGGATTTAAACACTCAAACTGCTTTACCACGTTGGCTCTCTGAAATGATAGGAAGGGAGAAGAAAGCAGCCAGATATGTCACAATCTATTTGAAACCTGCATCCGTTGAGAAGAGCTTAAGTCTGTCAGCAACATGTATGCAATTCAACACTAATATGGCTCAATGTAATGGAATCTTATGTATTATAGTTTGATGAGAAACCAGCACTCTTTGACAGAGAAAGCTAAAGACCTTGTAAAACAATGGCTTTTCCATAGTTCCGTAGCACTGAGCCATGGGAGTTAGGATGACATTAAATTGTGCTAATTCTACAGTGTGGATGCACCCAACATTGGAAAAGGAATAATAATTATTCTGTGAACTACTTTCGAAGCCAGCATTTGACTAAATGTGAGCCTTAACATATAATCAATAAGTATAAACCACACAAATGATTATTTTAATTGATCTTAATAAAACATGTCATTTACCAAAAGAGAGAGAGAGAAAAGAGGGAGAAATATCCATTTGTCTACTCATCTGTTCCTACATTTTTTTTTCAAAATAAAAGCTTATAAATGTTTTTTCCCAAGCTAATATAATGTGATGATTTATGCATTTCTTAATTTGCTATGGTGATCGAAATACTTTTAAAGCAATAATAAAAACATTTGAACCTTGAAATCTAATGTCATATCTCGCCAGCTGCTATCAGCTGTTTTGTTCCATCAGTGAACTACGGTTCTTGCTGCTGGCATCACAGTTGTTTTATACTTGAGGCTTTTCCTCACCATCTTGCCACTTGAAGTTAAATATGTTTTCTGAAAAAACAGATATTTTCTCAAAATATTTGTGTGTGTGTGTGTGTGTGTGTGTGAGAGAGAGAGAGAGAGAGAGAAATCATGCAATTACACGTGTATAGCAGGGATTCAAGCACATGTTGTTGTTGGGTGCATGTCATTTCTGTCTTATGGTGACCTTAAAGTGAACCTATCATAGGAGTTATTCAAAGGGGTTTTTGCCTTTGCCTTTCTCTGGGAGCAAGAGAATGGGACTTACCAAAGATCACCGAATGGGTTTCCGTGGCTATGTGGGGATTTGAACCTTGGTCTCAAGAACCATAGTCCAACACTCAAACCTACAACATGTTAGATCATGTTATCTGCATATATTGGGAAATTGACTACAGTTCATGGCAATACACATGCAACTTCAACATATGGGAAAGAACCAGATTATGACCATATATCAGTCAGGATTACAATTATAGCTCCCAAGTTTTGTTTTTTATTGTTGGTCCAGATGGTTCATAGCATTTTAAATAATCATAATCATAATTTTTCTTGCAAGATTTGTCTCCACATCAGTGGTGTTTATGATTGCAGTACACACCACTGACTATTTTTGTAGGAAAGAACTAAAGTGTGTAGGACTAAGACCTCTATAGAGAGTCCGTGGCCTAAATTTTATTGTTGATCCTGATTAGAATAAGCTTTGACACAATTGGATTTGTCAACAAGTTACCAGTGAACTATTGATTTCATGGGCTACCCAACAGGATTTCAGTAGGTGTTCCCTGGTCTCGTATTTCTTCTCTAAAAGGATTTGAAGGGTCTGCATGAGAAACTGATTATGATTAAGGGACATTGACTGAACTAGAGGCACCAGCTCCCATCTGATCTCAGCAAGATCAGCCCTTGTCAGTACTTGGATAGAAGACCACCTACAAATACGAGGTGCTATAGCCTATATTTCACAGGATGAAACTGGCAAAACCACTTGTTGTTTTCTTGTTCAAGAAAACCTTATGAAATTAATAGGATCGCATTAGGTCAACAGGTGACTTGAGGGCTCATGCACACACATATGCAACAACCTCATCACATTAGGCTAAAATTGGAAGCATGCACCAGGTTTAGCCCAGGTCATCCATGGAACTGGCCAGCTCCCATCACATGATGTCGTGCCGACTCCATGGGTGAGGCAGGGTTGAACCAGCACATGCCACTGGCAGAACAACACAGGATAGATGCCGTGTTGCCGTCCAGTCTATGTGGGGAAGCCGCATGCACCATGCACACTCTCGCTCCCCCCCCCCCCCATGTGATTGCCTTCCCTTGGATCTGGGCGATGTGAGGAATGGGGTGGCAGATTCCCCATGCCCAGCAGCAAAGCAAAGTGCCGCTGGCTGCCAGAGGTATGATAAGGCAGTAAGACAAACTCACAGCTAAAGGTTGCAGTTGATCTATACAGTACCATGTCTGTATCTGCTAGACCAGCACCTGCAGTTTCATTTGTCCACATCCAATAACTTATGACCCCTCTAGTTATTTTCTAGATCCTTCAGCACATCTGTGTGTTTTGGGCCAGAGGTTCTTTATTTCAATGAGGCTTGCTATTATTTGTGGTTATGTCTATTCATACAATGTCCAGGAGTGTATGACCTGCAGGTATTTGGGGGGGGGGGGGTCAGGGTCTTGCTATATTAACATTTGTTCAGCACATAAAATACCCTCACTCAAACTCTTTGCTCCCTCCCTCCCTTCTCAGTATTTATGCTCTTGAAATACTTGTTGTAAGAGTCAAGTTTGTTCAAAGAGGAAAGTGCTAATAATGGCACCATTTGAACTGAAGTAGCAACACAAAACACTTTCAGTTTGACAAGTACATTTCTGAAGGCAATGAAATAAAGAGTGTTTGTTAAATAAAAACATTTGCACAAAAGAGGCTGTGAAATTATTCAAAGTTGTTGGCAAAAAGGAATTCGCAGAATACAATAAGTAGTAAGAACGTATAATTTTGCAGTGTGGTGCAAGGAGTCTTTGGAGATACATAGTCTCCTGACCTCTTTCTCAGGTCAGGATCCAATATGGTTGTTCTCTTAGTGTAACTATTCCTGTCGGCAGAGCCAAGTGTGGGAGAGAGATACCTCTATCCTACAGTCCTATGCAAAACACGAAAGCCTGTACCTGTGATATTGAATAGACTCCAAGATAGGTCAGGATTGATGGGAGAACGAAAGGAAAATCTGTCACACTAGAATAATGTTGGCTTTCGGTCAGAAGTTGAGGACCACATTATCCCCCACAGGACCATAGAATATATGGCAGTGTGGGCTCAGATAACCCAGTTCAAAACGGATATTGTGGATTTTTCTGCTTTGATATTCTGGGTTACATGGCTGTATAGAAGGGCCCTGAGATCAAAGTGCAGGAATAGTTTACAGTCAATTAACTCGGCATTGGGGAGAAGGGAGGCAGGAGTAGAATCTTGCCTTTCCTGGTAAGCTGAGGCAAAAGCAAATGCCTATAGTCTCTCCTAGTTTGTGTGGCCTTCCTCCTTAATAACTTTTGGCATCTTGACCACATTCTCACATTACTTTGCCACAAATGTCCTGGTTTTCATCTTTAAAATATTGGAGGGCATGCATCACCCACTGACTGGGGAAGTTGGATATGTTTCACTAGAAGAAGAGAAGACTGAGTGGAAACATGATAGCAATCTTTAAACATCCAAAGGAATACCATGTAAAAGCAAGCTTGTTTTCCTCTGCTCCAGAGACTACAGACCTCATCACATTGAGGTCAAAACTGCAGGTGATAATGGGAGTATATGTCATAGATCATGGTGAATCCGGTGGGGGGCATGGGGAACCTGGGGAATCATAAAAGACAATTCAAACTCCACCTCCCCATCCCCTAGGTGGGCAGAGCTGAAATTAACCCCTCCAGTCTCATCCAGACCAGGTCAAAGCAGTTTCATTTATTATCCACAACAAATTAAAGTATACTCCCTCTAGCTATTTTCTAGTTCCTTCAACACATCTAAATTAACTTAGCACCAGGGAAATCCTGAATAGCACTTGTTTTTCCATTCACTGACCTGGCATCCATCATCAACATTTTCAACCTAGGGGGGGCCATGCAGGCTATGTAACTTGGAAGACAGTTTAGAGCAGGGGTCCTCAAACTAAGGCCTGGGGGCCGGATACGGCCCTTCAAGGTCACTTACCCGGCCCTCGCTCAGGGTCAATCTAAGTCTGAAACAACTTGAAAGCACACAACAACAACAACAACAACAACAACAACAACAACAACAACCCTATCTCATCAGCCAAAAGCAGGCGCACACTTCCCATTGAAATACTCATAACTTTATATTTGTTAAAATTGTTCTTCATTTTAATTATTGTATTGTTTTTAAGTGGGTTTTTTTTTTTTTTGCACCACAGATATGTGCAGTGTGCATAGAAATTCATTCATGGTTTGTTTGTTTTTCAAATTATAATCTGGCCCTCCAACAGTTTGAGGGATTGTGACCTGGCCCTCTGTTTAAAAAGTTTGAGGACCCCTGGTTTAGAGCAAAGAGCACCTTGCTTCACTCCCCAATTTGATGATGTTGGTACTGACTCCACCCTGTTACTCCCTGAAGCTATATGCACCCCTTCCCTCTTCTGAAAAACAAACAGTACAACACAGATAATAAATGTAGGTAACATACATTTGCTTTTGTTGACAAGCCCTCATGCCAACCCAGAAGAGAGACCCCACTATTGGTAGATCTGCTCCAGCAAGATCCTTGCTTTTATATCCCAAGCAGGCAAGATGGTGAGCAGTACCTGCTGAATTGGGGCTTCAATCCTGCAAAAACCTGAGTCCCAGTGGTGAAGTAGAAATGCAAGGCATCAGGAACAAACAACAGTCTATTCCCCTCTCTCTGCCCCAGTGGTATTGCAGAAGTCTTACTATTAAAATTGGAAACCTTACTATTTAGGATTGTGAAACTGATACCAATACTGATGCTGCTGCATCTCCCTGCTGATTCTCTTTGAACCTAATGCTTCTTGCAAACTAACTGGAGAGGATACTGAGCTCTCATACATTGTTTTGAATGCTGGGGCTGGCCAGTTTATTATCCAACTTGCTTACACTATTTATTTGTTCATATGGTACAATCTCAAATAAATGGGTACCATATGAACAAATAAATAAATGATGAACACATTTAATTTAAATTTTACTATATTGTAGTTGCATATAACTGAGATTTCCTTCTTAAAAGTAAAAACCATGATTGGCTTTTTCACGATTTCCCTTCATACTCTTTTGCCACACATTGATGATCCAAATTTGAATTCCTCACTATTGTCTGAATTCCTTAAACCATGCATATCATTTGATACAGTCTGAATTTCATTTTGGTAGAAAATGGGTGTATGAGGAAAAGTTCAAACAAGGGACAGTAGAATCTCCAAAAAGATATACACATCACACTTAAGCTATGACATTGCAGAAAGGAAGAAAACCACACTATTATGACACATATTGAAGCACTACAAGACTTCCCCTTTTAAAAATGGGGAGGACCCAGTGAAATGCTCTTCTATCTCTCCCTGCCACATACTGAATCAATGGCTGAAGAACTAGAAACTTCTTACTCTTAATGGATATCAATGGCACCACAGACTCGTGCACCTTTTCCCCATTCCTAATGCAGATTAACATTAACAAGCAGAATCCCAAGAGCCATCTCTTCTGTTCCACACTTGGGTTCTTATGAGGGCCCTTCCACACAGCCATATAACCCAGAATATCAAGGCAGATCGTCCACAGTATCTGCTTTGAACTGGGTTGTCTGAGTCCAAACTGCCATATAATCCAGTTACAGCTGTGTGGAAGGAGCCCGAGTTCCTGGACCCACCATGGCTAAAACCCAAATCCAATGTTATATACACAGCAATTTCATGTAGGATACAACCAGGACTACAGTTTGGATCATCACCATCCCGAGTGCTGTAGTATCTCAATCCAGCTAGGTTGTCCAATGGCCTTCTACTACAAGAAGATCCCCTGATCAGTCTGGTATTTGGCCTGGCCAATTAAATGGAGTAGAGAACATGTGGTCCTACAGAAGTCATGTAACTCCCCTTATCCATCACCAGTGACTGTGTTGGCTGATGGGTGTTGCAGTCCAGCTCCACCTGGAAAATCACATGTGCTACATCCCTAAAGCACAAGACTGCTCCTTCTCTCCCTTCTTTTCCTTCTGAAGGAAAGAAGGAAGGAAGGAGGCTTCACATAGCACAACACAATTATAAAAGGAAGGTGACAACATCTAGACCCCTACAACTAACTTAGATTAATTATTTGTGTCTATTTGTTTTGCTTTCACTGCAATCGTTCTCTGTTTCCCAAAAAAACCAGGCCAGAGAGTCACAGCCAGGCAGATAGGCTCTGCTTTTCAAAAAATGACAACCCACTTTCAGCAGTCTTTTAGAAAACTTAAAACAGTGAAATCATGACTCTGTTGAATGTGTCGAACAACTCTCAGTGGCTTCAATGTGCCCAAGAATGTTTCCTGGGGCATTTTTGACATTTCTGTCATTGGGAAGAAACAATAGTCTTGATTGTAAGCCCATCACAGTCAAGAAAGCCTCAGTGACACTTTGTAAATATGAATCTATGCTTACTGTAAAACAAGCAGACCAGGAATGTTAGAACTGTATATGTCATTCCACAGATATGAAAAGGAAATGCCCAACAATGAATAATAACTTAAAATAAACCATCTTCACAAGACTCGTATGCTTCTGAGAGTTTTATTTTCAAAAGTGCTGAATTTGGAATCAAACAGCATATTTATTCTTAATCCCAAGAAAGTGGCATACAGAAACTATAAGATAGCACAACAAAGCCATTAAACTGCAAAAATGAGGGGTGGGGACCAGTGTTTATAAACAGCAGAGCAAACTACACATTTTGGAATGGTAGTGAGGGATGCAGGGAGAAAGGCCTATCCTCCAGCTCAGTTTGGCAGGGACTGTTCCGATTAGTCCTACATCATCCCACTTTCCCAACTCCTTTAAAGATGTCCTATCTTTCCCTCTTAGTCTGTAGTTTACTTGAATTGCTGCAGGCTGCTGTCCAAATTCAGAAGTAATTTGCACTCAATTAACTTAGCATCAGGGAAAAAAGGAATTGCAGACTCTTGTCATTCTGCAAAAAGCAAACTGCCTTTAGCCTGTGTTAAAGAGACAAATAGTCTGAATTGGTATAAAAGAGCTCAAAACCTGGAATGCATTCGTTACAAGGAACTCATTACTAAGAATTTACACAATATTGTTATTGTAAATTAATGTGAGATAACTTCATCCTTTCTGTGGTTTAACAATAACTGTGTCATTGCTTTTACGGCTATATGGATTCAGGTTGTAGTGGAGGAATATTACATGATTCAGATGTTGGCTTAGGCCATTGTCTTGTGCTCTGTTGCGGATGACAAAGTGGATGAGAAAAGGATGGGATTTGTATCATAGTTTATTGTCGAAGGCTTTCATGGCCAGAATCACTGGGTTGTTGTAGTTTTTTTTTTTGGGGGGGGGGGGGGCTATATGGCCATGTTCTAGAGGCATTCTCGCCTGATGTTTCGCCTGCATCTATGGCAAGCATCATAGTTGTTTCTGTGCCTTCAAGTAGTTTCTGACTCATAGCAATCCAAAGATTAGTTTATTATAGGGTTTTCTGGAGCTAAGAGTCTGTTGCTCACCCAAGGTCAACCCTGATCTCCAGAATTTTAGTCCAGTTCTCAAACCACTGCATCAGAGCTTTCCAAACAGTGTTTTGCAACATGTTAGTGTATCAGCTAGAGTATGTAGGTGCGTTGGACAAATGTAACAAGAAACCTCTGAGTCTATGCAAAATAAACATACATTTTAAATATATAAATCAAATATTTTCATGAGATATGTTGTGTCCCCATACATTTCATTATTACAATTTCTGTATGTGGCTGTATCTTTTATAAGGGGTTGGTTTAACCTTCTGTTTGCTAATAACACTGAATTATTGTGTCATGAAATTATGCATGTCTAAAAAGTGTGTTACCAACCTGAAATGTTTTGAAAGCTCTGCACTTTACCACACTGTCTGTCTGTCTGTCTGTCTGTCTCTCTCTCTCTCTCTGGACCTTATTCCATACTAAATTTTCCCCATTCTTCTCACACTGGGTAACAAAGTCCCCCGGTGGTCTTCCCATGATACACAGTCACTTCCGGTGCCTGTACATGCAAATCCATCATGCTAGTGTAAGAAGATAGAGAGAAAAGTCCATTTGCAGGAGACAGGTCTTTTCCCGATTCCTGATTGAAGATAGAGGCAAGAAGCTGAGGAAAGCAGGGAAACATTGTGGAATGGCTGGCCATCCCTGAAGACTGAGCTTGCCAGGGTAGGTTGTGTCCCCATTAAGGATGCATTCCTTCAATCACCCCTCCCCCTCCCTCCTGCCTGTGGGTTAAGGTCATTAAATATCATAGACAAGGGACCTCAGAAATCAGCTTAATGAGTTTGCCTCTTATATTATATTATGACATCATCAGATGGGGTGAAATCAGCGTCCAGCAATGCTTTCACCCCAGTTGGGGCCGACGCTGATGCCGGACATCACATGACATATGTGACTTCCAGTGTAGGCCTCGCTCCCAACTGCCATGAAAGTATTGCTGGATGCTTTCACCCCAACACAGGAGGCTTCCTTCGTTGTGTTGACTCCAGTGGAGACAGAATGGGGCCTCTCTGCGAGGATGACGCTTTCCCCTTGTGATAGGGAAAGTGTCGTGAAAGAGAGCTACATGCAGGGAGACAAATTATACTATGCATAAGCCAGGATCCAGGTACCTTTGATTTTTCTAGTCAGGGTAAACATCCACCTATTTAAACTAAACATCTCTTTTGCTGAGCTTTTAATTCTCACCATGGCAAGAATAGTAGGAAATGTATACTCACACATTGCCTCTTGAAATGATGCGGGTATCTATCCCCAAAGCACACTTTTTAATATTGCAGCAAACTTTAAACTGAGTAAATAATTATCATAAAAACCTGCACAGTTCCAGCTGCTGAGTTTAAGTACCTTCAGAACCAGAAAGGATTAATTCCCCAAACCTGGATTCAATTTCAACATTCTGACATTTTTATCAGTCTCACCTACATGCCAATGCATGCCGTCTCCCACAAAATAAATAATATATTAATAATTAAGCGGTTTCCCTTATATCAGGAATGAAAAACTAAGTTGAATTCCATTTTGTTCACAAAAATCTACCTTTCAAAACAAAACCCTGAAATGGAGCAGCTCAGGAAAGAAATGTTGGGATTTCATGTTAAGGAAAAGTTAATACAAAATTAATAGCATTCTCAAACAAATGCTTGTAAACAGCAAGGAAGTAATTTAGGAGCTGTTAAAAAAACTCAGCAAGATTGCTCAAGGCAGGTTATTGAAGTGACCAGATGGTTTTGTAAATTTAACTAGAATACTGTGCAGCTAGTCATTAAGTGTAGAAATGAACATGTGGTGGGGAAAACTGGATCTCGGCTCTGACCCCCATCCCTGCTTTTTTGCATGTTGAAACATGTAAACCCTATGCGTAAACACCTGAACTGTGTATAATCCAGATTCTCTCTCCACCCCCTAAATGGGAGTAGGGTTCTCTGGATTATGTGGATCTGGCTCAGTCTGACTTTAGGCGAGGGCATGGTCTTGTGAGGTTTATCCATTGTCTTGTGAGGTTTATCAGGGTTTAATACTGTCCCCCATGTTGTTTAACATCTACATGAAGCCATTGGGGGAGATCATCCAGAGTTTGGGGGTGCGGTGTCACCTGTACACTGATGATGTCCGACTCAGCCACTCCTTCCCACCAGCTACTAAGGAGGCTGTTCATATCCTGAACCAGTGCTTGGCTGCTGTGATGGTCTGGATGCGGGCAAACAAATTGAAATTGAATCCAGACAAGACAGAAGTCCTCCTGGTCAGTCACAAGCCCGAACAGAGCATAGGGTTACAGCCTGTGTTGGGTGGGGTTACACTCCCCCTGAAGACGCAGGTTCGCAGCTTGGGTGTGATCCTGAATTCATTGCTGAGCCTGGAACCCCTGGTATCAGCGATGAGCAAGGGAGCATTTGCACAGTTAAAACTTGTGCGCCAGCTGCACCCGTACCTTGGGAAGTCTGACTTGGCCATGCTCTGGTTACATCCCATATAGTCTACTGCAACACGCTCTACATGGGGTTGCCTTTGACAACTGTTCAGAAGCTCCAAAAATTATTTATTATTATTATAGGTGAATTTGGCTGATCCTCAGAGGAATCAATGTTTGGTTTATGGCAACAATTCCTTTCTTGTGTTTCATGGGCCTTGGATTTCATGATTTCACATTTATGTTCCTGAATTTTATGTTGTTCCTGGATTGGATTGGGATCACAGATTCTTGTAACTCTTTGATCTTTGTCATGGTTTTTATGCATTCCTATTTCTCTGGATGAACTTTGTGTGCCAAGTCTTCAGTCGCAGTTTTCCTGAGCTTGGTGTTTGGATTCCTGTTTTCCAAATAAAGAACAACAAAATCCCAAATCCATCCAAGGTTGATAGCTTTATTGGGCCAACCACAAGTTCCAAGAATACACATACTGGCTTCATCTGTCTAAAGATAAGTGATAAGAGCAAGCAAGGGAAGGAATGTGACATGGTTGTGGTCACAGTGTCTATGGCTGGTACAATGTCTATGGCTGGTCTATGATCAGTGTAGAATCAGCCCAAATTTTATATTGTTGTTGTATACTATCTATCTATCACCTGCTGATGAAGACGTAAAGTTTTCAAATCTGATGTGATGTTAAGATATCACCACAGCATTTTAGCTTAATTGATTCTAGTGTATATGCATCCTCAATTCTATATATCATAGAGAGGGAAATATGATCAACAGGAGATGACACTTCCATTAAAGTCACAAGAGCAAGGGCTGGGGAAATGGCAACCCTACCAAATAATGATTTTATGGGCATTCAGGACAATGTTGATGATAATATCATTGATAAACTATACAGAGCCCAGCCAATGAGACGGTTTCTTAGTAAAAACCATACAGAATTCATTTGAATCCATGCTCCACCCTCTTTTACCAAGAAAAGAAACATGAATGCTTCTCTTTTCATAATAGTTGATCCCTCCAGCTAGCTGCACCTGCAATAAGCTAACTGTTTAATGGTACAGATGTCCATATAATTTTCTTTACACTGTATATTAAGAATGCTGAAGTCATCTCCTCTGTTCAAATTTGTTTGCTTCCGATATATATATATATATATATATATATATATATATATATATAGTGCCTTACCATACTATGATAGAATGTCCATTTAAATCTCTTTCCTCCTTGCTCGTTTTTTGGCAAATCATTTTCATGTAAAGATTCAGCCATGCTCTGTGTGCAAAAGTACATATATTTTAACTAGGTTCTTTACAGTACTATTTCAACAGAAAGGGAAGCCAATTGAGCTCAACTCCAAATGCCTTGACCAGCACCAGCATATAGTCCACTCCATATTTCGTGGAAAGTCTACAAGCAAGCCTTCATTTTTTTTAAAAAAACCACCCTTCTGAGAGAACATCTACATAATATTTTACAATAATAATAATAATAATAATAATAATAATAACACTTTATTTGTACCCCGCTACCATCTCCCCAAGGGACTCGGTGCGGCTTACATGAGGCCAAGCCCAAACACAACAATACAAGCAATAATCACAACAATACAAGCAATTAAAATAAAAACATAGGCAATAAACATACAACATTATCAATAAGGTAACATGCGATTAAAACTGTGGGAAGGCCAAATGTAAAATTAAAATTGGAAATAGTGTTGAGACATGGACGAAAAGGTGATAGTGGCATTTGTGGAAAGACATACGAGCAGACCTAAAAATGTAAAGTGCTTTGGAGGGACAAAGTGCTATGGGATCATTATTCCAGGAAGGCACACTGGAACAACCACGTCTTCAAGCTCCTCCTAAAGACTGCCTGGGTTGGGGCCTGCCTGATGTCCTTAGGCAGTGAGTTCCAACAATTGGATCCTACAGTAAGATTCCTTCTATTGAATTCTGGGATATATAGTTCAGTGAGGGACTTAAGAGTTTGCAACTGCAAAACTGTAGTGCTATAGCATTGGGGAATTCCAGGCCTGCTTGTTGTTGTGTGCCTTTAAGCCATTTCTGACTTATTGCAACCCTAAAATGATCCTATCATGGGCTTTTCCTGTTCTGAGAGGTTTACATTGCTCTTCTTCTGAGGCCGAGAGAATGCTACTTTTAGGAATAAACTTACAGAATAGAAATTCATCTATATTTCAAGATCACCCAATGGGTTTTCTTGGCTGCAGTTCAAACCATGATCTAACCCAAACACCAAACGATTACACCACACTGATTGTCTTCACCAAACCGAATCCCTTAGGACAGAGAGTCAGCAAGGGTTGAAATTGCTATGTCATACAAATACACTTTGGGTCTGTTTTCCTGTTATGTTTTAAATCTGTGTTGCTCTTTTTCAAATACTGTTAAATCTCTGTATGTTGTCCAGTTTTCATTTGTTGTCTTATGTGAGTTAAAAATGCTTCCTGAGTCAAAATTCAAAGTGGTACTATATTACCTAATCCTAATTTGAATGTATTCCAAATTCTTAATATAGTTCTTCTTACAAAATTGTTATTAGTTTTTATTTGCTTTCACTTTATCATATCAAAGATATCCATGCCATCCAAATCTGGGGACATCACCTTCAAGATGTAAAAGTGTAATTTCCCAGTAAAATCCAGTCCTTCAACCAAACTAAAGAGCAAGCCACAAAAAGTAGTTTTAGATCTGGTAGTCCAAAGTGATCTCTTTTTCTGTCATCTTGGAGAATCTTGAATTAAACCCTTGGTGTTTTTCCCTTGCCATATGAATGATGACAATTTTTTGCCAATTTTTAAAAGGAAGGCCATTTATCAGGATGAGAATTGTTTGAAAAAGAAATAGCATTTTTGGCAAAACAAAAAAAAAAGCATCATTATGGTAGATATTCTTCCTAATAGTGAGAGATTAACACTTTTCTATTAATGTAAGTCTTGCTTACATTTCTCTTGACATCTTTTCATAGTTATCTTGAAATATAGATGAATTTCTATTCGGTAAGTTTATTCCTAAAAGTTTTACTCATTTTATAACTTGGTATCCAGCTAACTTTTATAACCTCAAGACTTCTTTTTTATTTTGTTCTTCATCAACATTTTTGTTTTTTGTTTATTTACTATGAACCCTGCCACAGCTCCATATTGTTAAAAATATCTTGAAAGAGGAGTTATAATTTCCAATAGATCTTTAAATACAATCATAACATTATCTGCAAAAGCACTCAGTTTTCAACCCTTTAATCTCCTTTTTGTCTTATTTTTGTCTTAATTCTTTTAATTATACTTCCAAAGTTAAAATAAAAAGAAGTGGGGAAAGTGAACGCCCTTATCTTGTCTATTATAGATTGCTTTTATCCAAGTCTTAAACTTTTGTCCATATTCATTTTTTTTCATTACTGAAAACATAAAGTCCCAGTTTAAATTGTCAAATCCATTGCATATCTTGTATTATTTTGTAATTGTCTTTTAGGTAAAAAAAAAAAAAACCTTTGCTCTTGACAGGCCTGTAGCGAGGGGGTGGTTTTAGGGGCTCAACCCCCCCCCCCCCGAAATGTTTCAGATTTTTTTAAAAAAACCTGGTTTACTCATGAATTTTAACTGGTTAACCAAATCCCCATGCTAAGTCTATAAGATGCAAAAAATTAAGACTCCCTCCAGAACTGCAAGCACTATCTCAAGCAAATATTGACAATTTATCCACACTGTCATTACTTGCAGCAATAGCCGATGTAGTGAAGCAACCAATTTGGGGGGGTGTGTGTTGAATGCTCTCATTAAGGAGGCCAGACTTGGTGGAGGTGGTTGACAGGGGCAGAGCTGCAGGCTATTGAAGGCTGCTCTGCCCCCTGCTGTGCTCTTTGCTAGGAGGCAGGTTTCAACCCCCCCCCCCCCCCCGAAATTTTCAACCCTCCTCGAAATTTTCACCCCCCCACCCCCGAAATTGTCAACCCTCCCCGATTTTTTTTCTGACTAAGGCCCTGGCTCTTGATGTATAATTTTGCGAAGGATATCTTTAAGTCTTTCTGCCAAAATTAATGTAAATATTTTATAATCATTATTCAACACAACTTGATGTTTCAGGCCAAGTAATCCATTAGCAAGGCAGAAGCTGAACAGCATCCACTCTCTCTCCCTTCCCCTCTGTCTCTTTGTCTGTCTGTCTTGCTCTCACACACAGAGCTGGAAAAGAAACATTCTTAGCCTTTTTTGTAAAACATACAAAGCAGCTTTATTTAGTAAAATTTATGCATAATCAAACATATATTGTATGGAAAAGAAAAAGGAAAGAGAAAATTGCTGCAGATTGGAGTGATATGGGGGTGGCTGTAGAAAAACAAGTAAACAGGAAAATACCATAAATATGTACTGCAACTATGTTCAAGAGAGTTACCTCCAATTCACTGATTAGGTTGAAAATCCAACAGAGAAGGGTCCCAAGGAATCTCTGCAGCCCATATGAACAACCCATTTCTGAAATCTTTAGGAAATTCTGCCCCAAAATGCAGAGGTTGAGTCACAATTGTTTCAAAGTCTAGAAGCCATTGCAACTAAAGTAATAAATCATTCATTTAATAAACAGATAATAAAGCATTCATTTATACATTGTAAATATTTTCATGGAGTGTGTAAACTATATGAAGTATAAAGTTTTAAAAAGTTGTAAAAAAAATGTCACGATTAGAGTTATAAAAGTCTGAGAGGAAAGTGTGCAATCTGCCTCTCCCCCCTCCTTTACTGCCATCTCTCTCTTCCATCTTCATATTCTGTAAATTAGGATATTCAAGAGCAAACACCTTTATTGTAAACTGACACAACTTGCCAAAATTCTGTCCCTGAACTAGTGCAGCACCTGTTTACCTTTCCCAACTTTTGTTATGTTTCCTCATTTCTCATTCTGTACTCTTCTGTCTTGTCAAAAGATGAACTTCAGGAAATGATTTGGACAGAAAAACAAAATAGTATGTAGTGATTTTGGCAGGGTAGCCAGGCATGTAAGAAATATGTTTTGATTATATTTGGAAACATAATAATATCAAACTGTGACAATTTTATTTATTTATTTATTTATTTATTTATTTATACCCAACCCTTCTCACCCTGAAGAGGACTCAGACTGGCCTTACAACAGGCAACAATTTGATGTCACATAAAACAGACATATAATAAAATAAACATATATATTAGAACATAAAATTAAAAAGCATATAAATATGAAAACCAATTATTAAAAACCACACAGTCTGAAATCATAGTCAAGGATCCATTCCCACCGTAATTGCACATATTCCATCTTCACTTATTGCACAGCATTATTGTCCAAAGGCTTGGTCCAACAAACATGTTTTTAGTTTCTTTCTGAAGGTCGGGAGGGAGGGAGCTGATCTAATTTCACTGGGCAGAGATCATCCCCACCTACCACACCTATGAAGGATGTGGGACCAAGAGCAGGGCCTCTCCAGAAGATCTTAATCTCTGAGATGGTTCATAGGAGGAGATACGTTCAGACAGGTAAGCTGGGCCAGAACCATTTAGGGCTTTATAGGCTAAAGCTAGCACTTTGAATTGCACTTGGTAGCAGACTGGCAGCCAGTGGAGCTGATGTACCGGTGGGGGGGGGGGGGATGTTTGCTCCCTGTACACTACTCTGGTGAGGAATCTGGCTGAGACCCCTTCTACAATGCCATATAATCCAGTATCTGATCTCAGATCTGCTTTGAACTGGGTTATATGGCAGTATAGATACAGCCTGAGTGTACTTGATGCATTTAAATATAAGAGGATGCAAGACAAAATGTAATCTTTTACATAATGGAAGATTACACATTTTTATTTATTTCTGAAAATGCATGGATAAAGAGAGTCAACATGGTGGAATCGTTTATGGCTACAACTAGGACTCTGAAGACTAAATGATATGGGAACACTTGGTGCCGCCAACCATACTCAAACAGACCAATAATCCAATTCATTGTAAGGCAGCTTCCTGTGCTTCACTGGAAACATATAAACAAACTGATTTTCTCTTTTTCAAGTTCTAAGTTCTGCTTACAACTGCAGTATAAAGCAAACCAAAAGCAAACCAAATATTTAAAAAACAATTGTAATATTCTAACTTAATCTGAAATAATCTAATGCTTTCAGCACTATGTTACCACTTTCCCTATATAAGATGATTGAGCCAGCGTGGTGAAGTAGTTTCAGCATAGGACAGTTGGGCTCCAGTCCCTGCTCAGCCATAAAAACCCACTGGGTGTCCTTAGGCAAGTCTCACTCTCTCAGGGCCCTTCAACACAGCCCTATATCCCAGAATATCAAGGTAGAAAATCCCACATTATCTGAATGTGGACTCAGATAATCCAGTTCAAAGCAGTTATTGTGGGATTTTCTGCCTTGATATTCTGGGATGTAGGGTTGTGTGGACTCTGAAGGAGGCAACAAAAAGTTCTGGAAAGGAACATTCCACAATAGGGTCACCTTAGGATCCCCATATGCTGGAAATGACTGGAAAGCACACAACAGCTACAAACCACTATATACGTTCTGCTCAGATTTTGTTGTAAATTAACAATGAGTGTTCAATTAGGTAATTATCCAACTCTTATTAAACATGGAGCTTAATCATTTTGGTTTAAATAAGCCCTCAAGAGTTTTTGCTGTTTTTATCTGAGTTGTTTTAGGACTGGGACTTGAAAGGGCTAAATGCAGAATAAGCGATGGGACTTGAAAGAATAAAGTGACCAAGAGACAGCTTTTGTAGGTTACATGTTCCAATGCAGAACATTTTTTTTATCATTGAACTAAATTACAAATCCCTGAAGGTTTATAATGGAACTGCTGACAGACTCTAAAATATGGCAAGACTAGCAGACACCAGGGTAATAAAGTGCCATTTAAGTCTTCTTTGCTAAGGCTTTGATTTCTTTAAAAAAGGTCACATTTGAATAAAACTCTGCACTCGCCATCCGTAAATTTCATTAAAGCATTATCTTTGCCAGAGGACCACATTTGTTTTGCCTCAGTTTGCATTTTTATGAAGGAGGGGTTAAAAATATACAAGCTTCTTTTATTTTAGGGGGTGTTGCTTTGCATTGCACAAACCCAATATATAGCCATCCTTTGATAAAGGCTTCTAAAGGTAAAACCATAATGAACAACTTCACACCCAATAAATCTAAGCACCCTGCTGACTGAGCAATAGGCAATTGCAAACAGCAGCCAGGGGAAACACTCTTGGCTCATGCCCAAGCCTCTTTTCTCTCTGGATATCCCCACAGGGGTGCTTAGAGAAGCTTAAATATTGTGCAAGCCTTTTTTTTTACACAAAAGAAAAGAACGTGAAAGCTTCCAAAAAAAAGAGTAAGGGGAGAACTAGCAGATTTGCTGAAGAAGAAATTAAACTGCAGGTTGAAAGAGACAAAGAGCTCTTGCCCAGGGTTCTTGAAAACTTTCTCTCTTAATAATCCGGCCAAGGAAAACATCTAATTATTCAAATGTAACAAAGATGAATAGTTGAAGGACTTTATCGCAAGGAAGTGCACATCCTGTGATATCCATCAAAAGCTCCTGGTCACATTACTATGCTGGAACTTACCTAATGCAATTTTTTTTCACGTCAGAAGCAACTTGAGAAACTGCAAGTCACTTCTGGTGTGAGAGAACTGGCCGTCTGCAAGGACATTTCCCAGAGGATGCCTGGATGTTTGATGTTTTACCATCCTTGTGGGAGGTTTCTCTCATTTCCCTGCATGAGGAGCTGGAGCTGACAGAGGGAGCTCCACCTGTTCTCCCAGGATTCGAACTGCTGACCTGTTGTTCAGCAGTCCTCCCAGCACAAGGCTTTATCCCACTGCACCACTGGGGGCTCCTAGTGAGATGAGGTCCAGGCACTTCTTTGATGACACTGATAGTATCAGTAAGTAGCCACTACCCCAGATTGCAGGAACAAGAGGGATAGCAGTTTCATGCAATAATGTCCTGTGTATCCTACAGGAGTCAGATCTCCATTGAATCTTGAACGTTAAGCAGGGCCAGTCCTGGTTCATACTTGGACACAGGCCCGTAGCCAGGATTTTGATTTGGGGGGTGCTGAGTTTGATTTGGGGGGGGGGGGCTGAGTTTGATTCAAAGGGGGGGGGGCTGAGGATCTACCCTAGCAAACCTTTTGTATCGTTATCCCAATAGCCCCATGCATATGGGATATATTGAGCATGGTGATCAGTTCATGATATGAATAAACATAACAGTTTAAATAATGTACCAATAAGGCCTTCTCACAGACCACCCTGAGAATTTCCCCGCCGCGGCTACATGCCTGCTTGGACAGATAGTCACCAATGAATACCAGGTGCTATAGGCCATATTTCAGAGAAAGGAACTGGCAAAACCACCTCTCAATATTCCTTGCCTAAGCAAACCCTATGGAATTCATGGTCAACAAGCCACAATGCAGGTGAATGAAGACGCACATTTCATTCGTTTACTGCTCCTACTTGTGCCCAGTTGTCTGGGGATCAAAGGGAAATACAGAACATAGAGAGTCATGAGGCCAGGGAATGCTTTGGTGTCCCAGAGGGTGGAAGAATTTTAAAGCAATCAAAATGGCAGCAAAATATGGGTTATATTACCCTTTTGGCTTAGAAGTACCAAGTGTGTGTTACACTTCCAAATATTACACAAATATGATGATACTTGGTCTCTATCAATTCAAGTCTGTTATTTGAGAAGTTATTAACGGTGAAGTTAACATATGTGCCTCCCTTATAATTTCAGAACCTGCCTTTTAGCAAAATGTATATTAATCAGTTGTCCAGTGGTAAAGTTTTCTATGCCTCATAAACTACATATAAGCCTACCATCAAAATTGAAGCAATGGTACATTTTTTTCCCCATGGCATGAGCTCCAATTTCTCACAGACTGACAAAATATATGAGAGACTTCAAAAATCAGCAATATGAAGGTTTATTCTGTTGTCTATCTTGCCCACCACACTCTTTAGAGTGGCAAGATATCAATTTCTTCAAACAGCATAAGGATAATGCAGCAGATGCATTCCTAGGTGTTACCTCTTAAAAAGAAAATCTAGCACCAGAAGCAGAAATAACCCCGACCGGGACTGCCTTCCACCTGGAAACTGTTGCCCTCACTGCGGGAGAACATGCCGGTCAAGAATTGGGCTCCAGAGCCATCTACGTACCCACCGCCAAGACACCGAACTTGGTGGACAATCTTACTTGGACAACGAGGGATCAGCAAAGTAAGTAAGTAAGTAAGTGTTATTATTTTAGTAGAAACTCCTACAAAAGAACATCCCAATTTGATAAAAATCAATTCTCCACCGAGATAAAGTTTCCTATCTCTGTTAGTGACCAGGAGCAAGTGCCTGGAGGTAAACAAAGGGAAATAATGGAGTGTGAGCATCCTCCACTATCATCCATTCTATGTTTATCTGGATTAAGTGACAAGAAATGAGGTAATCAGGAACTTACATCAACCAGCCTATGTTATAGAGAGCAGGGTGAAGCAGATTTGTGCTGTGCCAGGAATATTTACAAGGCAAACACATTGCCTTAGCTTTAGTAAAAGCCAATCCATGCACTGGGACATGGGCACATAAAAACATCCTCAACAGACATGATTATTTCAGGCTTACTGTAGTGTCACCTATACTGCTCAGTTAAGAAGTTAAGAAGTTGGTATCAGAGTAGAGATCATGGAAGTTACAGTTTTACGAGGTCTTTAACCTTCTCTGGTATTTCCAGGGTTGTTGTGGGTTTTTGGGCTTCGTGGCCATATTCTAGAAGCATTCTCTCCTGACATTTTGCCTGCATCTATGGCAGGCATCCTCAGAGGTTGTGAGGTCTGTTGGAAACTAGAAAATTTGGGTTTAATATATCTGTGGAATGTCCAGGGTGGGAGAAAGAATGCTTGTCTGTTGGAGGCAGGTGTGGATTGAGCCATGGCAATTAAAGTTGTGTAAAACTGCATTCACTCCACAGCATAGATGCACCCTAAGTAGACATCATCTTTTTAAAAATGTGATAGTAGAGGAAACAATTATGTGTGTGGGGAGATACATTTTGTATTCATGTCTGTCCTATTAAAAGATATTTTTGTTTAAATTTAACAATGACCTCAACCAATGTGTGTTACACAAAATTTAAGCTTGTCCAGTCGAATGGCTATGAACAAATAGTTGGATGTCCCTGCTTCCCTTGTGAATTCACAAAGTCTTGGCTTTGGGAAGTAATATTACTCTCATTTTTCCCTTAAGGAAATGTTTGCTGATGAAAGCAGGGTGTGGGAAGAAAATCCAGTTCTTTTTCTGTTACACCTCCCATATTATATTACTAGAAATGTGATTTTCTTCTCATTTCTGCAGTAGAGACAAGTAATTCAAAGAGGGAGTGGGGATTGGGAATTGACACCTACAAGATAACCAGGTGCATCCTGTAATTATTCCTAACTTGCCTGTTAATGAAAAAAAGCAGAGGAACAAGTCCAGGAAGAATTCAAGGGCCTCGTATCAGAGCTATGCAAATCACAAGATTCATATGGGTGCCTCTCATCTCTTTGGCTCCTGCATTAGGAAGTTTTCACAACTCCTGGAGGGCATCTTAGTGGTATCCTGTAACTCTTTTGTTGGAAGAACACAGAAATAGAAAGGGATAAAGGATTTCAGTTAAATGAAATTAGAAGTGAATTTGAAAGTTTTACCTTGAGTCAAATACAAATTCTAGACTTCCATTATCTTTGATAAGGCTAATGGAGTTCCAGACTTCATGAAACTGTCGCTATCGACCTTATCATGAAGGCCAGGTGAAGCATCCCACTTCATCTGGCTTCTAAGGAGGAAAGAGGGAGCCGTGGGACGAAACTGTCATCCCACCCACAGCTCCCTCTCACAACACTTTGCCCATCATATGGGGAAAGCGTTGCCCTCTTGGGGAGGCCCACGCTGGCTCCATTGGAGCCAGCACATCACAGCATGCCTCCCATGTTGCTGGGGAAAGCATCTGGCTATGCTTTTACCCCAGTTGGGGGTGGTGCCACAGGCAACATTATCTGATGGCTCCATCCCCAAAGTGGCTCCAAGCATCCTAGGACACTTATTTGGAGCCGTGTGACAAGGTTTTGAATTTTACCCAAAGCAAATTTTGGGTCTTCCCTGCATATGGAGCAAATCAGGGACATACAAATTATTCTGACAGACTAACGTTCACATATCCCTGGATACAGCAAGATCCACAGGGGTCACATTCCTGATTGTGTTTACTGGAAATCACAGACAATTTAGAATGTCATTAAAAGCCATGACTTCCAGTCCCAACATGTTATGGAGTTGTGCTGGAGGATCTAGAGATTTCCAGGGAGGGAAAGCATACTATAGAATTCCACTGGCTGACCTAGCAACTGGCTAGAGAGACCATTTGACCCCAGGCACAGTGGGTTCCACAATTATGGGGAACTTATTAAAAACAAAACTGGATATCCTCCAGATATGGTTGGAGTGCAGCTCCATCAAACCCAACCAGCACAGCAGAAGTTGAGTGAGGATGGCTGTGGCAGTCCAACAACATCCTGCAGCTACATATCCCTAAAATAAAGGTAAGGGTTTCCCTTTATCATTAAGTCTAGTCATGTCTGACTCTGGGGGATGCTAGTCATCACCATTTCTAAGCTGAAGAGCCAGTGTTGTCCATAGATGCCTCCAAGATCATATGGCCAGCATGACTGCATAGAGTACTGTACCTTTCCTCCAAAGCGGTACCTATTGATCTACTCACATTAGCATGTTTTCAAACTGCTAGGTTAGCAGAAGCTGCGGCTAACAGAGCTCACTCCACTCCCTGGATTCAAACTGCTGACCTTCAGCAAGTTCAGCAGCTCAGCAGTTTAACCCACTGTGCCACCGAGGGCTCCATATCCCTGCTCCTTCAAATTAAAAACCTTGGCAAAGGGACAGAAACAAAGAAAAATGAAGCTCCTCCCCAATTAAATAGGGACAAAACAGCTATTGCTCACAGGAACTAGAACACAGGAATTTTCTATCTTTGGCAAATAGTACAGTTGCAGGATATTCCATGAGGAAAGACCAGGAAAGCAAAGAACTTATTAAAATACAAACTACCAGGAGTGGGGGAGCATATGAGGGAGCAATGGGAGAAAGAGAAAGATAGACAGTGGCAGAAGACTGGTCAAATTGGACTTTAAGCAAAAGCAAAACATACACTGTGGACTGATGCCACAATATTCCTGAATTTGAGTACATACTATCAGCAATACACGCTCTTTTATCTCAGTAGGAAACCATTGTGTAGTATGCATCCCGTTATATGATTTTGCCATGCTGAAATGTACTGCATGCTAACAATCAACTTTAATAGGCTGCAATGCAAGAGTCCTCCACCTTGGTTGACCTTCTTGCTTGTGCTCTCCCACTCCCATTCCACAGCTGGCCATATTCCTTCATTCTTTGCCTATTTCTGGCTGTTCCGTCTTGCTCATCTCTTAAAGAACAGTTGTATGGGTGGGTAGTATCCACTGCTTCTTAAAATTCATGTGTTTCTATCTTAAGAAAGGCATGCTTCAATTCCTTTCCTGTGTGAAATGGTAAAGCTGAAGGACTAAATAAGAAGAGGCTAGCAACTGTCCAAATTCATCCCTTCCTTTTTACTTGGTACAGAAAATCATATCAGATTTGATAACACAAGCAATGTTCTGACCGTCTGATACATTATAAAATGAGGGCTACATGAGCTGTAACCCTGATACCTTATTTACTCCATTGGCTGTGTATTGCTGCCAGATGCTTAAAAAACCTTTTTCATCCAAGACATGAAGCCATCTTCTCCAACATTCAGTGCTGAAATCAACTCATTGGCACGGCAACATGAAACAAATCAGGAGATCATTAAAAGGATAGGTTTAGGAACAGATTTCATGCACAAACCAGATAACATAAAGTTTAGGGCAGGAGTGGGGAACCTGTAGCCTTCCAGATGGCGCTGGATTACAACTTCCATCAGGGTTAGCCAGCATAACAAACTGTAAGGTATGGCAAAGTAGTTGTTCTGCAACAATATTCTCAGGGTAAAAAAATTGCTTCCCTTTAGTATAGATCTCTGAAGTTCATTTGTTTTATCTCTATCTGTATCTGTATTCCATTTCCCAAAAATGGAAAGATATAGACAATGCTGTTGGGCCTCATCGTGTTTTACTTGAGCCTTGGAGAACAAGCACTCATAGAAGTTGTTTGAATTGAGGTTGGCAGCTCATTATATCCTGCTAGTTGAAGAAACACAATCTTTACTAGCATATGTTATTATTTGATGAGTATGATTGTTGTAATTGTGCCTTCAGCTAATGGAGATCCTAAGGCAAGCCTATCATGGGGTTTTCCTGGCAAGTTTTGTTCAAGAGGGGGATTTGCCTTTGCCTCTCTCTTAGGCTAAGAGTGGGCAGTTCCAGATAGCACCAAATCACATGCTTTAGTCAGGGGCAAAAAATCCCAGAACTTCAGAAGAGGTCCACATACAGACCTGTTGGTCCCGGGATTTCTGCTTCTGTCGTCCACAGTTGTTGCTTTGTTCCATGATTTAGAGGCTCCCAAGATGGCCGTTGCAGAATTTCCACCAGAAATTTTGGCAGATTATTTTTATTTTAAAAAACTTAAGATGCAAACATGCAAAGATGCAAATCATTGTATAAGTTCTGTTCCTGGGTAATAGAAGCTACAGGGCCATCTATGCAGAAAGGGTGTTGTTCCAGGGCTATATATGTCTGTTCCTCATTGCCTTGGGGGCAGGCCCTCCGCCAGAAGTTGAAAATTGTGTGATGGCCTGCATCCTCGTCCATCCCTGAACTGGCTGGCAACCATCCTAGGATGCTTAAATTGGTAAGTGTGATGAAGTCCTGGTCTTCAGAATCAACACTCAAACCAGTCCACCACACCGGGTCTCAGTATTTGAGATTATCTGGGGATCCAATTATTCTGATAAATATGGATAAAGACATAAAAGACCAAGACAGGTTAGATGGAAATCAACACAATTTTCTTTTCTCCCCCCCCCCCCCCCCCGCTCTTTTTGGACACCTTTTTATCTTTATATATATTCTTTTCCTTTTTTTCTCTCTTCCCTCATTTTTCTTTTTCCTTCTACTTTCCTATCTACAAAATGTTCTCCCACTTTCGATGCAATCACTATACTCTTTATTACCTTCCCTTATTTCTTTTTAAAAAATGTATATTCTGAAAACTTCACTAATAAAACATTTTTTTAAATAGTTGAGATTATCTGATATCATTTGAGCACTGACATCTTGTTGGTCAGAGTTGGAAAAAAGATACTGATGTTGAGATGATTTTGGTCTCATTCAGCATGGCTGTTATTTTAATTCTTAGCTTTTAATGTTCTGTCCTTAAAGTGCATCACTCACTAATTTTAATGAGTGCCACTAATTGCAATGGGCAAATCAATGCAGAACTGGCATTCTTATTCTACTTGCCTGTCCTTGTGCTAATATCTTTCCAGCAATGGGCTATTACTGAGGTTTGTGATATTGTTCTGGCTGGCCAGAAGAAATGTCCATTTTTTGCTAAAATAGTAGATTAGGCTCTGAGTCCACTTGAAAGTAATTTCAGCTTTTCACCTCCTTAAATGCTAAAGAGATGAATCTTGCTTCTTTGATTTCTCATTATCTATCTTAAAATTGTGCACATCATGAAGAAATTTCTGGAATAATGAACAAAGTTCTCACCAATTTATGAGAATCTTTTAATCAAACCTAACTGTAGTAATTTAGAAATTGCAAAATGCTACCCCAAAGACCCAAGGCTGCACTGGAATTTCTTCATGGGATCGTAGTAGCTACACAAAAAGATGTGCTAAGAGTTGTTCAAAACCACAAAAATATTTGAACACTACATGGGTGTTTTTTTTCAAAGAGCAGAATGCCCTGTACTGTAATAGATTTACATTAGATTTCCTTCTGCAAATACTTCAGGAATGCACCATCATAACAAATGTCTGAACTTCACTATCTTCCTTTCCTTTGTTATCCTGTTTTACAGTTTATAACCGGACCAACGTCATGATAAAAGACAGAAAGGATAAAAAATATGTCACTGTTTTCCAGAAGTTCCTTGAATTCTTTCCCCTGTTTCATTTGGGAGAGTTTCATGATAAACATTAGCTGATAATAGTGAGAAACAAGGCAGAGAGCTAACATGTCTTCCTTTCTCTCTCTTCCTCCCTTCCCTGCCATTTATTTTTCTTAGTAAGGAAATTTGCACTGAAAAGTGAACATTTAAACACTTAACAAATTGCAAGACTGATTTGCTAGAAGGATGAGATGCTCAACACACTGGTCGCATGTCTCTGCACAATAATAAACCTACAACCGCTTCACACTGGCCAGATTAGCTGGAACTCTAGGAAGTTTGAAGTCAAAAAGATCTGGATGGATAGATCTTCCTCATTTCTGAAGCAGAGGCTTCAACAGGAGCTTAGAGAGATCTTCTAGGACCAACTATTACTGCAAACCAAGTAGCAGCAGGTAGTGTGCCCATAGTTATATGCAAAGATGTACATTCACTTTTGGAGCTGCTGTTAGAGTAGTAGAGCCCCAGAAAATATCTAGAGGAGATTCTGAGTTCAAAATGTTTTCAGAAACACTACTTTAAAGGGTGTTCTTTAAGAAATGAGACAGAATATTGATGCCAATGCATAATTTATGATGCTTAAGATCTTCAATCCAATCAGAAATTCTGGTATGAAATTCTTCTTTGTTAGAGGAGAAACAACCTAGGAGTCTAAATCTGGTACATGACAGTGTTGTTGATTCCCGATCCATTATTAGCCATTCCCACTTGTAGGAGGAGACCATCAACAGTCGCCAAACCCTAATGGACTGGCCCACTAGCTCATTTACTAATAAGGCAGCATTCTCTGGACTTCTGGCTTATAGTTTTGCCCAGGTATGTCCAATGTGACCTGAGCTTCTCAAGTAGGTTTATTCAGGGGTGATCTGTGGAAACTGCCAGGTAAAATTATGGTTAATTGAATTAACATATCAAAGTCTTAGAGTATGCATTTATTTTTGCTCTCCTTGCCCGGGGTAACTTCCATGTATATTTCGATTAAATACAGACAAATGTTCTTCAGCCTGGAGAGGAAATTGGACTTTGTTTTGGAATACTGGAAAACCTCACAGTTCTAAGTGGCTAGTGGCCATGAAAAAAGTAGACTGCACCAGAAGAAGATAAAAACAAGCTAGCTATAGACTTGGCTGCAGCCATGAAAATGTCCTGTAGCATTATTAAATTCCCAGAGAATAGAATGCTTGAAGAGAACTTGCCAGATGGAGAGTTTCCTATTCCAAGGCTGGTCAGAACGAAAACAAGAGCCTAAAAAATCTTTTTTGTTTTACAAAAAAAGAAGTAGTAATTTGATAGACAGGCTGCTGGGGGAGGTTTGGTAAAGGGCAGTTTGTGTGATTGTATATTTGGATCCAAATTTGCATGGATTTTCTATAATCATAGAGATAATGGTAAATGTGCTGACTGACAATGAGTACTTAAATATTGATGAGCAATATTTTAAGAGAAGAAGCCTCCAGGAGAAGAACAAATGTCTAATGTTTTCCTGCTGATGTAGTGTTAATGGATGTGTTTTAAGCACAACTTCAAATTATTTCACTACACCAAAAGACCCCAAAAGATTGTAGGCTGCAGACATAACTTCAAATTCTACAAACACAGAATGTTGTGTGTGAATACACCTACACACTGCAAGCAGCTCCATTTTGCTGTCTTCTGGCGTCAAAAGTCTGACTCTCAGACTCTCCTAAGTGCAGCAGGGTCAATGGTCTAACTCACTCATGGTATTTAGTCACCATCTCAGACATTTTAATGTATCTATTGAATTTCCTTTTTATTAGGCTTAGCTAAAATATATAGTAATGTCGCTAGATCAAATTAAACATCCTAATTCCAAACTTCTTGAGTATGGGGAGAGGTTGATCAAATCCATCTCATATACATATATAGATGTAAATAGATATATAATCATTGTCCCAGTTATCATTCCTTCAAATGAAATTGCACAATACACAGGTTACATAGTCCAGATCTTTAGAAAACAAGAGAATTTCAGAGCAAATGCACAACTTAGTACTGAGATTGATTGTGTACTTATCGTGTTGTTTTTTCTCTTGGTTCGTATTTTAGAGATCCAGCCGGAAAATGTCAGCAATCATCTTTTATTAAGTCCAGATATTTCAGATTCTCATATAGAAAGCATGCAGACAAAATGATGCAACATCATGTCATACACTACCAATATACCAAAGGAGGGATGGAGGGCCAGTGTACTATGGTTATAATGTCACACTGGGACCCAGATGATCAACTTTCAGCAAATTCAACAAAATATATTTGTTTCTACTGCATAGTAGGTCAGAATTCATTTCGATTTTGGTTCACCACAGACATATCAGAATTTGTTCGGGGGGGGGGGGGGGGGGATTCCTTCCTCAGAGTTCAGTGTTCAAACCATTACATTATGGTGGCTCCCAAGTATAGACAGTATAAAGATGGTTCAAAAAAACAGGGGTATCATTGAGAGTTCTCATAAAATCTTATAACATGGTTGAGAAAGATGTCTGTCTGAAACTCTGGGAAGATCATATTGGGTTAAGTGTACAGCATCTATTTCATTGCATAGTGGAGAATGTCCAAAATATATTCACTATCAACATGAATGCATCAGATGAAGCAGACTAAAATCCATGGCACCTAATCCTAGAAATTCCTTTTTTTCCAGTCAGTCTCAAAGGTGCATCAAGGTTAGGTTAAAAAAAATAACACCAACTGTTTCTTTGAACAAAAATTCTGACAGGCAGATAATGCTGTCATTCAGATATAATTATGCATTTCTGAAGAGTATGATCTGTGAATATTTGAATTGTTTGATATTCCCTAGAATTGTCTGTGATTATGCACAGGTATGCAATGCTTCAGATATGTAAAATGCTGTTGTGGGGATTATTGTCTATTCTGAAATCTTAAGAACAGATCCAGATAAACTCCAGATGTGTGGTAGCAGTTATAAAAATCTTTGCTGAAATTTAGCTATGTTGGTTACAGCTAATGCAAGATGAAGGAATAAATAAGTACCCCAAAAGCACCAGATTCTGTCAAATCTTGGAAGCTAAGCAGGATCAAGCCAGGTTAGTACTTGGATGGGAGATCACTAATGAATATCAAGTGCTGCAGGTTATATTTCAGAGAAAGGAACTGACAAAACCACATTTGAGTATTCCTTAAGAAAACCTTATCAAATACATGGGAATCACCATAAATTGGCAGGCAACTTGAAGGCATTTACACAAAATGACTTGGCTGGGTCAAATACCTGTTCTTGAACATCAAGCTTTTTATTGGAGAGGGGAGACAACAGATTGTGTACACAAGCTACATCTCATATCGTTTCACTTATGTGAATTAGAGTATCCAGCCAAAGCAAAAACTGGAGAGAACTACAACAATCTTAAAGGTTGTGCAGAAGACACAATTTCAACTGGTGTTGCGTGTGACCTGGTTGTGTGACAACTAGCGCCTGCTAAAATTCCTTCTTCTACACAGTCATTAAAGATACAGGAGCCCGGTCCAATTTTCAGTCCGGCAACCCTATTCTAAATGCATACACAGTCAGTCTGCACTCAGGACTGTGCTCAAATTATTTACCTATACATTATCCTTCAAATTATGACAAGATTAGCATTTATTTCTATACAAATCATCAGTCACCATTTAATTCTTCAAGGAATGTGTCACTGAAACACCTTTGAAATTTATGAGTAAATGATGCTTGGCAAAGACAACATGTACATCAATGTTTGGATTCTGTCCAATGCCTTATAGGAGCACGCATGGATTATTCGGAATTATTTTTACTATTATTATTATTAGCTTCATCATCCCTTGGGCAAGAAATGTACCTGATTTGAAATAAAAAGGATTCCTTCCTCTCACGAGGCCTCATTTCAAAATTCAATCAGAAAAGAAAAACAAAGTAAGCTAATCCTAAAATTGGTATTTCTTGCATGTTTCAAAAGGAATCTTTCAATGAAGTGCATGTCTAACAGATTTCAGGTGGCCACTTTTTTAAACATCGCCATAAAAAAACCCTGGTTCATTTAAAGAGATAATGCAGATTTGCATAATATTTGTTTATGCTAATATATGTGTATAGATGCAAATTTATAATTACTTTAATTTCAATGGAAATGCAGTGCAGCTCATCATAGTGGGAAGATTGTGACCAAATGGTGTGTCTGCTTATTTAGTCTGCTTTCTAGGTCATAGCTGTTGAGGGTCACCTTCAAAACTCCTGCTTTTGATTAGGTTTTTAATCTAGATTTAGACTGGACAGATCATAGAATCATAGAGTTGGAAGAGACTACAAGGGCCATCCAGTCCAACCCCCTTCCATGCAATCAAAACACTCTGACGGATGACCTTTGTTTAAAAGCCTCCAGATAAGGAGACTCCAGGCACAACCAGACAGCGCCTAAAATGTGTGCCCTCTTCCGTTTTTCCCTAGGATGACCAAACAGCACCTCGGTTAAAACAAATTCTTTTGACACAAAGCAGGAAAACTCTGCTTAAGGAATTTGACAGCTTGAAAGACTCTGGGCTTTCAGAAGACCCAGGTCTTTGTAGCTGTGAGCACTGTGTGGATTGGGCCCAGGGATTGCATTGCATGACTTGTGGTGCCCATCCACACAGCTGTCTTGGGCTCCTGGGGCCCTACAAACCCAAGACAGCCCCCACCCAACCTAAAACCCCTTTTAAAAGCCTTTTAAAAAGAAAATAACTTACCCAGCCACCATTCCCCTTTCTCTGAAGCTCCATAGAATCTCCATAGAAATTATGCAACAGGAGGTGAGAGGAGGAGGGAAATCCCTGTGTCTCCTAGCGCATCATTTCTCTGCACCGGTAGAGCTCCAGAGAAGGGGGAATGGTGGCTGGGTAAGTTAATTTTTAAGGCTTTTGTAGTGGGTTTTGTTTTATGTCTGGGTGCCCTGCCAGAAGGCCCATCTGGACAATCCCCACCCCCCCCACCCCCAGGAAAATGTGGATGTTGGGGGAAGGTGTGTGGGCTCTAACACAGGCCCAACCAGATTTAAGAAACCCAACTGCACCTGGGTTAAAGCCACGTGTGGAACCGCCCTCCATCGCATTCCAAGGCAGCATGTTCTATGCTTTCTACTGTCTTCTAAGCTGCCCTATATTTTTGCACCCTGGTTGACCACAAAAATGCAGTGAGCTGAGTTTAAGTAAGCAATCACGGTCAAAGATTTAAGGTTCAGTACTGTATCCACAGTTCCAGGTGTCCATGGAGGTCTTGAAACAAACAAATAAAGGGGTATTACTGTATTGTTCTCCATCCTGTGGCAAACAGACATCCAGGAATTTATCATATGATGCCTTGTGGATCCCAATGCCAGTTAGCATTCCACCATGATTCTCCTATCTTTAACTCATCATCATCATCATCATCATCATCATCATCATCATCATCACTAATGAAATACAGATTAAAATTCACAACTTAAAATTGATCAGGTAGGCCTGCCGGAAGGGATGGGTCTTCAGTTGTGTCTTAAATTCTGACAGCCGATCTATCTGTTGAAGCTCTTCCAGCAGGTCATTCCGCAGTCTTGTGGCAGCTGATGAAAAGGTCCTCTGGATGAGGGTAAAACCCATCAATAATTCCCTATCTTACAATATTCTCATCATCCACCTTGGTGCAACTGTGCTGAAAAATAAAATTAAAAATTAAGGAATCACAGTAGATTTGGGCTATGAGAATGTGTGGAGGTGTGATCATAGGGCCACAGAATGATAAATTGGTGAGTTACGCGACTAAGGAGAGGTATGATTTCAAAGGTGCTCAGCGTGGTATGTATCCACTATCAATGATAATTGACTATAATGGATGGTGGATGCACATTATTGAGTCTGCAGTCTCTCTGAAAGTGATATCCTCGCTTTTGACCTTCATCTTAGCCCCCTTCTTTTGGACTAAACAAGAAGCCACTGAAAGCTGCTGTCTGGACTTAACTCCGACAATGTTATGTCCATTACAAAAGGAGAAAGGGTAAGTGGTAATTTTGCCACAGGGCTCTGGTTAGAAGGAACAAGAAAGCTAGTCTCTACAGATACACACAGCTTATGAAGAAAGAGTCCTTCATAGTCTTTCTTCCCAGAAAATCACGAATAGTAGTATTTGGACAGTTTCATTGTTTCTACAAACCTCGTTGTTTATATTAAAGTCACACCAATAGATAATAACAAGTCAACAGAGGGGTTTTTTCCCCAGTCAGTTTTAATGAAATAATTCAGACAGATTCCTCTGAAAAGAAAGTACAAGATATTTCCATGGAAACTCTTGTTCCTCCACCAGGGAGGGTGAGTTTAAACTAGAGGAAAACCTGACTGTCTTCTTTAGAAGTTTTTACACTGACCTCAGCATTGTATTTGCCAGATGTCACTAGATGTCTGGCCATTCTTCTTGTCTGATGGACAGTCAAAGGGAGAAAAATGGGGCAAACAATGATGCAAGCATCTGTCAAATCAATTCGGCAGATTCTTGACAAATCTGGAAACTATATTCAGGGTGTGGAAAGTTGGGTCACACTTTAGTGATGTTTTAGGACAGTTGGATACTGGTTTACATTTGAACTTCTTCTGATAAATTTCTGTATTTTTGCATAGTTAGATGTCTCTCTCCCTTTAAAATGTTGTTTCAGACATGTGAGATGTCCGTAGTCACCCCACTGCATGTCTCATTTTTAATTTATGACTAAAGAAAGCTCATCACTGTCAGCACACTGTTCTGTATTTACCAGTCTTGAAGTTTACACACATATGGCACAAGACAGATGGACCCTTTCCTCCTGGGTTTTCAGCAAAGGGGTTGTGTCTCATCAAAGATGAGATTAGAAGCAGCCTCAAATCTTTAAACAGGGTTTCACAGCACTTGTGGTAGACACGTCAGCAATTCACAAAGGCCAGGATTATGCAAAAGAAAAAAGTACATTTGGAGGATAGTGAGTCTAGTGGGGGAGGGAAGGTTAACAGCTACTTTAACCACATTTGGACAGGGACATATAAGAAATACATAATAAGGATTAGCTGAGATTTAGTCTGCTGTTTAGTTGATCCAAACAATACACACTGGTTGTTTCTGTCTGCCATAGTCAGTCCTTGCTTTTTGGTGCTGATGTGCTGGTTTCTTTGCTTACTATTTGGGGGACTCTCTTGTGGAAATATTTTTAAAAGCTGTTATGACTGTGCACACTGAATTCTTTAACACCTGCTCCTGAATCCCTATCAATTGTGTGTGTACCTTACTTCTTGAATTAGAATTAAATGCATTGAAAGTCATGCAGGTAGATTGCAAATACTGCTGCTCAGCTCCTTCTTCCATCTCTTTTTTCAACCAGATATTCGAAGAGTCAGTATTGTGAAATATGTTTAAGGAGCAATTACACGGTAAAAAGAAGAAGAACCCAAATCATTATGAGATGTAGCAAAAGGGGATAGATCCAGAGATTTTCCGAAGGACTCCAGGAATAAATTAAGCATGAACTTTCCCCAGAAGCCAAGATAACTAAACTGAGACGACTATACTTTTGACATATCATGAGAAGATTAAAAGAGAAGATCATGCTTGATAAGGTAGAAGGTCATAGGAAAACGAGGAAGGTTGCATTTGTAGGGACTCAGCCTGAAAGTTGCAAGACTTGAGCAGAGCTGTTCAGGATTGGGTAACGGAGTTCTATCATCCATAGGGCCACCATATAAGTTGAAATTGACTTGATGTTAACAACAAGGAGGGGCACCACACTTTTCAACATAAAAATGCAAATAATGACCACAGAAGATTTATGTAACTTTAAAGCAGCTGATAAAAGCATTGAAATTTTCCAGAGCTTGGCTCAGTCATTAATCAGAAAGGAGACTGCAGTCAAGAAATCATTGCATGCCTACCAAAAACTCCCTCCTCCTGTAGGAAAATAAAGGGTTATATTGAGTACTAGCTGTCCCCTGCCATGCATTGCTGTGGCCCAGTCTGTGTTTTGTGTGTGCATCTATGAGCATATGTGTGTTATTTGTGTATATATGTGGATTAGCACATGCATTGTAATGTTTTGGGTTTTTTTGGCTTTTCAAGTCTCTTCTGCTATGTTTTTCAGTGTTTTAATGAGTGATTGTCACTCGTTGACCTGATAGGTGTATTGTGTCCAAATTTGGTGTCAATTCCCCCAGTGGTTTTTGAGTTATGTTAATACCACAAATGAACATTACATTTTTATGTATATAGATAGACACATCCTAAGAGATCAGAAACAAATACACAAACAAAAACATACTGGGTCTTCTGACAATATCTGAGATACCTTAGTGTTTGCTTGTCATTCCGACCTGGTAGGAATGTCCCAGGGGACAGGGGGCACATCTACACTGACCACTTAATTCAAAGGGTTCCTGGTTTGCTCTGTGTTGGCCACATGCTCCATAGAGTAACACAGGGCAAGGACACCTTAACACAGTCTTGACTTGTGTTAACCAGAATTATGGAAAATTGGGAGCAAGTTGCGACTTTCAATCTGTGTAAGCAGTTGAGATAGTTCTAAGACTAAACTGGCCACAGTTGTTTATATTGGCATTACGTGTTTCTCAAGCATGCATCATCCCCTCTCATTCTCCATGTTGCATCAGTTTCCAGATGCGATTTGGTTTCTGCCTGAAGTGATGATGGCTATGGTGATAGAGCACTCAAAGAAAAGAGGGATAGCACATCAAGTGTAGATCCTTCTACTTCCTAATTGTTCCAATGTTATTTCTGCAGCATGAGGGTTGTTTTTGGCATGCAAAGCAATAGGTTTCCATTTCATTTATTTATTTATTATTATTTATTTACTTCATTTATATACTGCTTTTCTCAGCTCTTAGGCGACTCAAAGCTGTTAACAGCAGCAATTTCAATACACACATTACAAAACCATTGGAACATTTAAAAAACAATAGCATAACAACAATTAAACATCAAGATGACAAATCATTCGCGTCTCGTCAATAGAATCAGAATCCAATCTCATCATCGGTTATTTCGTGTTCCTGTAATCAATTACACTGCCTAATCGAATGCCTGTTCGAACAACCAGGTTTTCACTTTCCTCCGAAATGCCAATAAGGAGGGGGCCAATCTGATATCTGTAGGAAGGGCGTTCCACAGCTGAGGGGCAACCACTGAGAAGGCCCTGTCTCTCGTCCCCGCCAGGCGTGCTTGTGATGCAGGTGGGACTGAGAGCAGGGCCTCCCCAGATGATCTTAATGTCCTAGCTGGTTCATAGGAGGAGATGCGTTCGGACAGGTAAGTCGGGCCAGAATCGTTTAGGGCTTTATAGGCTAACTATAGGCTAATTTCATGACCCAAACCAGTCTTGATGTGCCTACTACTTTGTCTATGTCTGGGTTTAAAGTTAATGTTCTGTATCAGCAGTCACAACACAGCTCTAGGAATACAAGAGAAAAGGCAGCCCTGTAAGGTCTGGGTTTTGGCAGACCAAGTGTGAGTGGAATACTAAGTTCTTGTGGGTTTTTTCGGGCTATATGGCCATGTTCTAGAGGCATTTCTCCTGACGTTTTGCCTGCATCTATGGCAAGCATCCTCGCTTGCCATAGATGCAGGCAAAACATCAGGAGAAATGCCTCTAGAACATGGCCATATAGCCCGAAAAAACCCCACAAGAACTTAGTGATTCCAGCCATGAAAGCCTTCGACAATACATTGTGAGTGGAATAAATGAAAAGGATATAGCTGACTTATGAATGCTAGTTTCTGTTGATGATGAATCAGGATAATATTTCAAAACTTTTGCCACCATCCTTTTCCAAATATTTTTTTTATTTGTTCTCAATCTGATTTAAAATGGAAAATATTTTGAGAACATGTAATGGGAGGACAGAGATATCCATTTGCATATTTGAAGTGGTTTAAAACCACAGGAAGCGCCTTGCTGGATGAGATGAAAGGCCTAGATACTCCAGCCTCCCACCCAAGCCATGGCCAATCTCGAGTTGCCTGTGAGAAGCCCATTGATAGGATCTGGGCACAACAGCCCCCACTCACTACCTTGGATTCTATCTGCAATCCTACCTCAAAATTTATTGTTTAGCCTGTCTTGAGTTTCAGACTGCAATCTCCTCAGAGCAGAAACTATTGTTCAAAGAGCCATGTACACTAAAGCCAACTAAATAAATAAATACAGCAACAATAATTAGAATTGCGAGACTTCATTTTGATACCAGACTGGTTTATTTCCCTCCTGACATATACTGATGTATCAAATGCTTTTTGTTAATCCTTTTCCTACCTATAATTTATCCTGCCAAGCAAAGTTGGAGCACTTGATATTTTAATTGACAGGCTTCATCTCAACAGCAAAGCAGAATTTTCAGCCCTCATTTTTCTGCCTTTGCATAAAACACTCTGTTCTCTAAGTGATAAAGCACAAGCTAGAATCTTTGCATGCGGTGGACGAGCACACACTCTAATCCTGCTTAGACGATTTATAGTCTGATATTCTCCTAATAGGATTAGACAGACAAGGAACTGAAAACATAGGATGTTTACAATTACTAGCACCTGGAAAGCAATGACGCAACTCCCAACTCTTTCAAATCTGAATGGAAGGAATGGATAGGAACGCAACTCCCCAGAAGCTCACAGCTAGCTCGACCAAAGGCTATTTTTGTCCCATATCTTTGTATCTGTGACTGAAGAAGACAGTGAAAATGTTACCAGTAGCCAGGCTGGCTGGGAGATTCTGAGAGTAGTGTTCCAAAAAGACAAGATTTCTCAGTTCTGCCTTAATCATAGAGATGAACAGGTTACAGTTCAATCCAGTCCAAAGTAGTTCATTCCATTAATTTCTAGGGAACCATTAATACACTTCTAATAGTTGGGGGCAAGGAGGTGAGTGGAATGCAGTACAAGTTGTTCACATAGCATCATGACTTGCACTGTGACCAGAACCCAATAGAAAATACTGTAGTTGTCCGATTGATTAGAGGAGCATTGACCAAAAGCCATGTTTTGTCTTCTTACACATGTCATACTATACCCTACATCGGTTGACAATGGCCTGGATCTCAAATTGGCTGTGAATAATCTTAGAGATGGCAGGAGCTGCAAGGACCAGCTAGCCTGACTTCCTGTCATGCAAAAAATATTCAACTAAATCATTCCTGGAAAATGATTATTCAACCTATGTTTAAAGAATGCAAGTCCACCACCTTCCAAGGCAATGTGAACAATTCTCACAGTAAATAAGTTATTCCTAATGTTTAGTTTTCTCTAAGCTTAGTGTACCCAACCCACTAAGCCATTCCTTATAAGGTTTGGTTTCCTACCTTTGATAATATTGTCACCATTCTGTGGACAAGTTCCATTTTGACTATAAATTTCTTGAATTATGATGCCCAGGACTGGACAGGGTATTCAAAATGAGGTCTAACCAATGCGGAACAGAGTGGCACTATTACCTCCCTTGATCTGGACAATGCTCCTATTTAATTTCAAGCATCTACTGTTCTCATAACAAGCATTTATAATTTGTCTAGAACAAAACCTGGTGAAGCCTGATAATTGATGAACCCCTTCCTTCCATAACATTTCAATATAACATGCTGCAAAAGACATGAACTTGTTGAGTGATTTCAGCTACCACAAGGACCACGGGTTTGGAAGCCCAAAATGTCTAGTTTTCAAAAAGGCCAAATTGGACACACACAGGTAGAAGGCAAAAGCAGAGGTTGGTTCCCAATGGCCAGAAAGGATGTCAATGGAGAAAGCACTCCAAAGTACTGACATACCACAACTGCAAATGTAAAGCATTTTTATTTCACTCAACAGCTATTTGAGAAACCTGCACCATCTCCTGATTGGCTCAGAAACTGTCCAGCTAGGATCCGAGTCCTGAGTGGCTTAGGACTCCAACAGATGTCATCACTGTTTGTCTCTTCATATGGCAGAAAATTCAATAAATGTCATTGGAGCATTTGAAGTGTCAGACCATTTATTGATCCACCTCTGAGAGGGGCACAATCAGAAAAGAATGTGGTGTGACAATATGCAATGAGTCCTTGATGGGCTTAATGAGTTCACTCTGGTTAGCACATTAAGATTAGTCCAATGTCCACAATTGATACTTGGGGATGATGACCATCTCAATAGGTAAAACTGGCTCGAGACATTGGTGCTGGATCTTTCCCATAGATTATGCTGATCTTATCAATGGGAGCAGGAAATTGACCCAGGGAGCTCTGATGTACATTCAGATTGTCGACGTCCCCCCATCTCTCCCAGTTCATTGTGAGGGGATTATGGAAATTAAGAAAAGGGGATTTGGGTGCAACTGGACAACATTCCAAAGGAAATTCATAACAAAGGTTTAGGTGAGGCACAGACACACATGCGCTGGGTCTCACAAAGCAGCGACTTCCATTTCGTATTTTTATACATTTCATTGTACATATCACAATTTGTGTTGGATAGGTTTAAATTCCACCTGAAGACGCAGGCTCGCAGCTTGGGTGTGATCCTGGACTCATCGCTGAGCTTGGAACCCTAAGTTTCTGTGGTGACTAGGGGAGCATTGCACAGTTAAAACTTGTGCATCAGCTGCGCCCGTACCTTGGGAAGTCTGACTTGGCCATGGTAGTCCACACTCTGGTTACATCCTGTATAGACTACTGCAACACGCTCTACTTGTGGTTGCCTTTGAAGACTGCCTAGAAGCTTCAAATGGTCCAACGAATGGCAGCCAGATTACTAACAGGAGCAGCGCTTAGGGAGCATACAATGCCTCTGTTGTGCCAGCTTCACTGGCTGCCAGTCTGCTAGCAGGCACAATTCCAAGTGCTGGCTTTAGCCTATAAAACCCTAAGTGGTTCTGGCCCAACTTACCTGTCCAAATGCATCTTCCCTTATGTACCTGCTAGGACTTTAAGATCATCCAGGAGGCCCTGCTCTCGATCCTGCCTGCATCACAAACACGTTTGTTGAGGACGAGAGACAGGGCCTTCTCAGTGGTGGCCCCTCGGCTATAGAACACCCTTCCTGGAGACATTAGATCGGCCCCCTCCTTCTTAACATTTTGGAAAAGAATCAAGACTTGGTTGTTTGAAAATGCAAAGTCAATGACATAGGAATTGGAATGACTAGAAGACGAGATTGGACAATGTTTTTATTAGGAGACATAATTGATGTATGTTTTTAATACTATTGTTATGGTTTTATATTATGTGTTCATGCTTTTAAATGTTTTATGGTGTATTAGGCATTGAATCATTGCCTCTGTAAACTGCTCTGAGTCTCCTGAGGGCTGAGAAGGGCAGTATACAAATACACTAAGTAAGCAAATAAATAAATAAATAAATAAATAAATAAATAAATAAATTCTCAATATCAAAGCTGCCTGCTTTATTTATTTATTTATTTATGTAGCATCTTTTCATGAAAGAGGAAACTTGTAGCCCTGAAAGCCTGGAAAAAGTTTAAATGCCTTTTTGGTTGGACTAATAAAAGTTGTTACCACCATGTAGAATTTGTAAGTGATACTGTCTTCCAATCTGACAGACCTTAAACAAATGGAGATGACAGCCACACTGTAAAACTGTAAATTTAATCTCCTACACAAAGAAGAATCACCATCTCCTGACTATATAAAAGGATCTTCATGGAATTGCTTCAAATCACAGGCTGATTAATGGGAAAATGGACAATCCTGAATCATGTGTCAACAACATAGAGCAACCCAACCGTTTCTATTTAAAAGTATTTACTTCTTTCAAAAGCAGTTGGATTTTTTTTTTTTACAAATTGCTTTCTGTATACAATACTGGCTACTCAATGAACAATTTCTGGAGTAGTGGGAAATTGGGCACTGATTGCTCATGGCGTAGTTGTTTTTGTTGCTGACTTTATGTGGGGAAACCTACAGAAGTACAACTGTTTTTGACCTGTTTTTTTAAAAAACAAAACTGTGCTTTTAAAGTGTATAGATGTTACAGAATAGGTTTAAGGGCATAATTCAATCTATCAACAGTCGTTTCAAATATAGCACTAACACTTACATATAAATTAAAGCTTAATTGGAGTATTATGCAAGAGAGAGAACAAGATGCAAATACAAAATACTTTAGGTGGGAATTCTATAGAACGCCTTCACCCAGCAATTATTTCTCACTAGTCAAGTAGAGGACTGAACTGATTTAATCCTTATCTCCTGTTTTCTGAGGAATTGAGCCTGCAAAGTTGATGTCTGAGTGAGGATATGTACAATCCATTTTCTTCTTTCATTTCACCTGTTTCTTAGTCTCATTGTATATGAGTGAAAGGAGGAGGGAGGCTGATCATGAGCTGAAGTCTCCATTTCAGATTTTACATCAACCACAAATTTGTAGATGACCTTAAAAAAGCATAATTCTCTCAACTTCACTATTCATATGCATCAAATTCTGTGTGAAGTTGTGATTAGATCAGATGTCCTCAACCTGTTTTTTTTCCATGTCAGGAGTGACTTGAGAAACTGCAAGTCATATCTGGTATGAGAGAATTGGCTGTCTGCAAGGACATTGCCCAGGGGATGCCCTGGTATTTTAACATCTTGTAGGAGGCTTCTCTCATGTCCCTGCATGAAAGATGAGAGCTCACTCCGCTCCCTGGATTCAAACCACTGACCTTTTGGTCAGAAGTCCTGCCAGCACAAGGGTTTAACCTATTGCACCACTGAGGGCTCCTCAACCTGGTCTAGATTACATAATCACATGCATTATTTATCTGATTCAATATAACTTTTATTTCAAGATATTTTTTCAAAGTTTGGTTTCCACAGATAATTTTTGTGCTTTCAGCAGATTTTAGACTTATCAAATGATTTTCTTTGTAAAGATTTGTCCAGAGAGGGTTTGCCTTCTGGTGTGCCCTAATTTTAAAATCCCCAAAATGTTAAATAGCTTGTTTATTTCATTTGAAAAAAGGTCCGTAAAGATGTTGCATCTCTGGCTAGAAGTAAAGGTCTTGAAAATATACACATAGGTCTTCAAGATATGCATGTTTCTTGCTGACTTGCTAATAATCAAAACCAAATCAGATATAAGCTAAATAATGCTAAAAGATGTTGACTTGCAGTAAAAAAAAATACAGACTGCGATAACAAAAGAGTTAAGGGTGACTCTGTGGATTAAAACCGGGTTTCCAGCCACCATCCATTGAGTATAAAATGTTCTCAATCATTGCCTGAATCTTTCTCAGTTACAGACATATGATGCCTTTCAATGCTGTCATTTGAGAAGTTTACAGACCTCACAACTTCGGATGATGCCTGCCATAGATGCAGGTGAAACATCAGGAGAGAATGCTTCTGGAACATGGCCATACAGCCCGAAAAACTTCGACAATACAGTTTGCACCCTGTTCTTCTTGGTCTACTCTCTGTTACTTACATGATGTTGATTTTTGAACTGAAGTCCTGTATCTCCTTACCTAGCTACTGAACTGGACATGAGAGTAGGTAATACTGGAAAAAAGAGCATTTCATAGGGTGTACCTACACTGCAGAATGAATGTAGTTTGACACTACTTTCACTGCCCCAACTCAATACTATGTGATCCCAGGAGTTATAGTTTTGTTTGGCACCAGCACTCACAATAAACATTAATTAATTGCATTTATATATGAATAATCCAACATACTTCTACTCACCTTATTGCCACAAACATCCTCTAAGATACTGCATGGTCCAAGTTTACCCACTGGATTTTAGATGTCAATGGGAACTTGAACCCAGACTTTCTAAGTCCAGCACTCTGACAAATAGAGCACATGCCTCTTACTTTGCCTAGCATTAAGGTGGCAATACACTTAGTGTTTCCTTGAAGAATAAGGGTGAAGCAATGCATATTTAGGATACAGGATGGCTTGTATGACACTTTATGAATACAATGTAGAGCTCTGCAGGTTTGTGTTTTTGAGCTATTATTCAGAAGGACCAACCACCAAACTCAGTTGTACTCCTTGCCTGAAATCCAACAACAAAGCTAAATGTTATTTTTTAAATGTACCATGCAGCTACGTCCGTTCTTCCCACTGGCACCCCACCCCCCCCCACCCCCCAAAAGGCCACAACACTTTGTCTCTGTTGTGGTTTCAATCCCCATTCTTCTGAAAAGAATGTGTTTCAGTTTGTGTATGAAAAAAGGTATGTTGTAATAAATAAGGCAATCATTAAAATAATTTGGCAGACTATTTTAGCTATCTTCTTATAGCTTCGGGTATTTTTCTTAACTTTTCACTTATCTTGTGTTCCAAGTATGGATGTTTTCCGTACAGGTAATTAAGACTTATCCAGACCTCTGTTGATAAGAGTGCAAAACACCCCCAGATAAAGGTCGGAGATTTCATTCTATGTTTTGTTTGTTTGGTTTTTGATTTTCAAGTTAGCACCATTGTTATTCTTCCTCCAACAGCATTGATCAATCGTCCCTGCACCCGATTCTGTCAAAAGCCCTTTTCGCTTATCTAGGAGACAAAGTTTTTGTAGGGGGAAAATCCAATCTGTTGCCTTAATCACACACCCAGGAGAATGGCAGCACAAACCATGCCCCAAACCAGGCCTTGTGAGGGGAAACTGTGTTTGCTCATTAATCCCAGTTTTAGGTGGTTTAGGTTAACACCATTTGCAAACCTGCTCTGGCAGGACCGCCCTTAGTAGTAGCCCTTGTTGTTGTCACGCTCTTGTTAGGATGGAGACGTAAGAGGATTTATCTGTAATAGCTTTACCCAAAAGGCATCAGGCTCTTCAGCAGAGGGAGGGGGCAAACAGAGCAGAAACATCGCAATGGCTTCTGAGTGCACACAGGCATTTAAAATGATAAAAAAAGAGCCCAGCAGAAAACTACACCCGGCTTTCTGAGATTGTTTATGTCAGCATTATGGCTGTTGATGCTGAAGCTGATGCCACAGCTATTACTAACAGACATGCTAAAAACAGTTTTGCTTTCCACATCTTCACAGTGAGTAATACTTCTCACCCTTCAGAGCGCTAGACAGCTGTGCCAAAACAGGTAACAATGCTTCTTTTTAAACATCCCCATATTCACACTAATAGCGATGCTTAATATTTCCTTAGAACAGAGGTGAGGACCATGTGGCTTTCCACATGACTGCACAGACCCTTAACATAGCTCAGGATGTTTTCATATAAGAGAAACCGAGAAGATAGAGCTGTCATCCCTGATGGTGTACTGAAATAATTTGTTGTTGTTGTTGTTGTTGTTGTTAGAAACATAACAAGATTAGTACACAACAAACAAGATCACTCTGCTGGCTTTTGTATTGATTCACACATCAGACACTTCCCAAGTGTCTAGGACTATGGGATGTATTGGCGAATAATGCATGTATTATTATTATTATTTCCTTGCTTCTCCTCTCATAGAATCATATAGTCGGAGGAAACCACAAAGATTATCCAGACAGTCTCTGGGCATGCAGAAATACACAATCCAAGCACTTCCAACATCCATCTTCTATTTGACACCTCCAAAGGAGACTACTCCATTGAAGCTATCCCAGTGTTGAATAGCTCTTACTGTCAACAAGTTCTTCGCAATACAGTAGCATTTCGCTTATCCAACATAAACAGGCCAGCAGAATGTTGGATAAGCAAAAATATTGGTTAATAAGGAGGGATTAAGGAAAAGCCTATTAAATGTCAAATTGCATTATGATTTTACGAATTAAGCACCAAAACATTCGACAGAAAAAGCAGTTCAATACACAGTAACATGATGTAGTAATTATTGTATTTAGGAATTTAGCACCAAAACAGACAAGGGTTCTTTCTTTCTTCCACTCTGGACATTATTTTGGGCAGGAGGCAGATTGCGTTGGATAATACAGAATGTTGGATGACCGAAAATTGGATAAGCAAGACTCTACTGTATTTAGATGGAATCTCTTTTCCTGCAGCTTAAGTCTGCAGAGCAACAGAAAACAAACTTGTGTCCTCCTCAATATGACATCCTTTCACATTTTTAAACATGAGTATCACATCTCCTCTCAGGCTTCTATTCTCCAGACTAAACATATCCAGCTCCCTCAGCCACTCAAGATTTATTGCATTGCTTAGTACGGACGTGCTTCTGCAACTCTACACTGACCATTGGTGTTTCCCTAGCCTTCCTTCAGCATTATTCCATTTATCAATACTATTTTAAAAATTCTAGCTAAATAGGAGACATGGAGGAAAAGAGAGCTGGACAAGCATTTAAAAACTTTTTAAAAAGAAGTTTCTTTCTCAAAAGCTTTACTAACTCCAGTATATTTGTATGGTACTATGTTTCCACTTTGACTGCCATGGCTGCATCCTATGGAAACTATTGGGTCAGTAGTTTAGATTGAGAATACATTTAGTATTCTCAATCAGTGCCTCCAAGATTCTGGAAGTGGAATCGTAATGCTTTAACTGTGTTGTGTTAAATGTCCCTGTGCCTTCAGAAACAGCTTAACACACATCCGACTGGACAACCCCCCACACACACACATATACTTAGAATCAAGGCTTAAGCATCCCCTCTTGACAAAGAGCAGCTAAATGTGTGAAATTTCAGAGAACAGCAAGAGGGAGAAATACTGGGGAGCAAATGTGCGTCAAGTGAAAAGTATGACACTTGGCAGAACAGCCTGCCAGGACATTAACCTGTGGTTCCAGTGAGTCTAGAGTTCTGTCTAGGAAACCTAACTTAATGTTTAGGAGAGTAAGCCTTCCCTGATTTAAAACCCACAGCTTTCTTCCTGTGGAATGTACTTTCGGATAAATGCAAAAGCCAACCAAGCCAGGCAAGCACGTTATCTGGGTTCTTCTCTTTAAATTGATCGGCAGACAAATAGCCCTGCTGACATTTAGATTGCTGTAATTTGACCAAAGGATATTTTGGTGGGGGATTCAGGGGAAATGGATGACTAATTCCTCTGGTATGCCTGGACAACAACAAGTAGGTGGGTTGTTTCATTTTGTACAAATGTTGTCTTCACTATCAGGGGACAAGGATGGATTTTCTAAATACTCTGTGTTGAATATGACCAGCATGGTGCAGTAGTCTGAGTATTGGACCCTGGCGACACATGCTCAAATCTCTACTTTGCCGTGGAAACCTGCCAGGTAACCTTAGACAAGTCACACTCTCAGCCTCTCTACAAATTTTATAGGTCCTCCCAGCAATTCTCTATTATGCTTCCATACCAAAGGTCCACTGTATGTGTATTTCCTGGAATCATATGCTGTATCTCCTGGAACCAAACTGATGTGACTAATATACAATAGTAAAATCAAGATTTGCTTTTCAGATTTTTAAATACAAGTACTATATCAACCCCAGTGTTGAAGTAAGATTTAGCTGGATGCGCCATCTTCTCCTTTGCATCATACAGCACAATATTTTGAGATTCTTCATTGTGTAACTGAAATCATTCTTAATTTTGTAAGATTGTGTCTAGCATTATTTTAATTTGAAGTGAGCACAGGGTAAACTAGATGATGTTAGTTTTTCATATCAGAAAACAGGGTTTTTGAAAGAAACAAAATACAGAAAACATCCGGACTTCTGCAGGAAGCAACATCAATTGTGCAAGATCCTCTGTATTGAAAAAATAGTCACTTTTGCCCTATTATCTGATCTTTTTCTCTTTCATCTTCCTTAGACTCCAGCTTGCACAGTTCCACAATAAGATGTGGTGAGATGTTTCCAGTTAGTAGGTTACTTTTGCAATTGCAAATACCAGGAGTCAGCATACTTCTAACAAAGATAAAAACTCATATACAGGTCACGATAGATTTTTTTCCCTTTGACCCTAAACATGCAGAAATGAATTAGCCAGACAGCTTTTAAAGCTGTTGGCAGAAGATAACTATTAGTTCAGTAGTAGGGCATGCTTTGAAAAGGAAGTGTTCCTCTTCTTACTGGAAAGGGCCTGATTCATTAATGGTTCCATATGTCCCATTATGCCTGCAAGATGACCTGGTCATATCTGAGTGTATCATTTCTGATAATGTAGGTATTGATACAAGGAATGGGCCTTCACAAACCAGCTGTGTTTTCAAAATATTTCCAATGTGCTTCTTCTTTTTAAAAGTACAAACTTTAAAAGTCTCATCAATATACTCTGCTTCCTTGGCACTCTTGCTCTAATTTCTTCTGCTCACCAAAAATACACACTAATATAAAACTCTGTCTGGTGCCTGCAGGAGGTGAGATTTTTTTCAACTTCTCTTTGCTAGACAGGTTGGCAGAATGTTTTAATTTTAATTTCAGGGGCTGCAAAGGTGTGTGCAAAGGCAGCAACTAAATCCAGAGCAGGCAGAGAGCTAAACAGAAAGATACACTGAACCGGCTGTTAAGCAGTCTGATGTTGCTGAGGTCACCAATGCCACACCAGGTCACTGAGTTAAGTACCAAGTGCCCGTAATAGCTGCTCTTCCTATAAGTGTCACTTTGCATTTGTCTACAGAAATGGATAGAGGAAGGTAAAAGATCCAGGGATAAAGTTGGTAGGAGAATGTGTGGATTTTTGCTAGTAGGCTGAACAACACCCTTTGATACATTTGATTTCCAATAGAATGTATTTTCTTTCCCTTGTGGACTTTAGTTCCAAAAGGTGATTAAAACCAACAATTTTACACCCAGATAAGAAATATTTCCTTAGAAACCAATGAGGCTTCATATGCAACCTCATCAAACATGCCGCCGAAATCACTGTCGCCCGACATTGCCCAACTCACCGGTGTTCCCATGCCACAGGAGGAAACGTCCACTGCCCACTTCCCCCATTGATCCAAGGCAACATGTGGTGTCACTGTCACACCAGATTCTTCTACATGGTCTATGGCTCTCAAGTCTTTACTTCCATGTGCCTTTATTTCTAAGTTCATCGGGAGTCTTATATTCCTGGGGTCTGCTTGTCTCAGGACCTCATCACATATTAGGGTGAATTTGGCAGCATGTGGTGCTTTGCCTTCCTTTTTATGACAGAGACCTGCTGAAATTGCAGTGCATTGTGGGATGGGAGCCAGTGGGCTCCATCATAAAAGGAAAGGCAAACCAGCACATGCCACCAAATTCACTCTAGTGTGATGAGATCCTGAGACAAGCAGACCCCATGGATACAAGGCTCCTGACATAGAAATAAACGCACATGGAAATAAAGACTTGAGAGCCTCGACCATGTAGAAGAGCTTGGTGTGACAGTCCCATCCTCAAAAGCAGAGTTTTGACCATGAACTGCTTGCTAAAAATGAGAAAGGGAAAGCCAAAAACCATCTCAGCATGAAGTGAAAGAATCCCAGGCTGGAATTTTGATGGTTCCTAATGGCCAGCCATGCTTTCAAAGGGAAAGGGAGGCAGTGGTATCAACAGGTATAAGAGGAATCAGCCACTAGTAGTGAGCAGCCTACAGTACTTCTAAATGTTTGAATGGGAAACACTCATAGTTTGTAAAGCTAAAGGTGCTCTGGGAAGGGTATCTATGTCAATCGCCTGTCTTGTGGCACAGGCAATTTCCATGTCACTCCTCCCATTGCAACTGTTAATTTCTTAGGGAATGATCTATGCTTGATTTGTGATTTTCCCTTGTATATCAGGACCTTTTTATTATTTTTATATGGGAGAATCAGTAGCATTACTTGAGTTGGTGTCACCCAGTGTGGCAACCCCATGGACCTTCTTCTGCACTAGATCACACTGAATCCTTAGTAACGTTTTTGTGTCAATTTTACTCATATTTTTACTCATAAGTTAGACAACATAAGCTACTTTAAAAAAAACCAGCAGCAGCTAAAATAAGTGCATGCTTGCAGCACATGCTGACAAAATGACAGGATTCAAAGCATCATTATAATTGGGTAATAATGACAGGCCTGACCACATTACAAGGCTGAAAAGGTAAATTAGCATACAGTATATTGACACAATGCATGTACACTGAGCTTATAAAAATGCTTTTGTGGTTATAACAGATTGACTACAGCAGTGGTTCCCAACCTTTGGTCCTCCAGGTGTTTTGGACTTCAACTGCCAGAAATCCCAGCCATTTTACCAGTTGTTAGGAATTGTGGGAGCTGAATTCCAAAACAACTGGAGGACCAAAAGCTGAGAACCACAGGACTACGAGGATATTTTATTTAAAAATTAATAGATTTATGTTGAAACACAGCACAAAATTATGGACAGTCATTTTTATGTCATCTCCCTGATGGTATCACCCAATGCGGTTTCACACACAAACCGCACTCCCCTAGTGATGCCACTGGGGAGAGTGTTCAGATAGGTGATAGGGTTCAAAAGTGATGAGCTAAGACTTCCACCAAATTTGAATCAGCAATTGGTCACTTATAAGATAGGATGTCACACCGGGCAATTGGAACCAAACATCAATTATGTTAGGGTTTAAAATAGGACCACATTCTGAAAATGTAACTTTGTCGTGAGGTATAGTCGTGAAGAAGCTGGCTAAATCTTTTCCCCAATATTCTTGTCAAGCTGCTAAGATTTTGCAGTTCTCGTCCCCCTTGTTGTTCCGCTCATTCTTCTTGAGGAAAATTATAACTTGTAATGTGCTAATTTTGTGGTGAATATGAGTCGTGACTGACATGAAGAAGAAATGGAAGAGCAGTCAGGAGTGTTTATATAAAATCATTATTTTCTGAGTATATCTAATTGCTTTATTTCGTGAGAGATACAGAAAAGTGTGGTCTTTCCATAGCTAATAAGAGCATTGATAGAAACTATAGTCCCCCAACATGTTAAGAGCTACATGCTCACCCTTCCATGGCTGAAATAGTCTACTGAGGTGTTGAAGAGTCAGTACAGTATATTGAATTGTCAAATGAATAGACTCATTCTTCAATTTTAATTTCATTAAATAATTTTGTCCAGGTGCGGGGGGACAAGACTGCTGTTTGGCAACAGTCCATTAATGAATGGGATATGATACATTTTAATAGGACAGGTCTATCATATTGTACAATTATTTATTTATTTATTTATTTTTATTTACTGCATTTGTTGACCGCCGTTCTCAGCCCTAGGGCGACTCACGGCGGTGTACAACATATAAAAACAGTTTACAATAAGGCAATATCACAACAGAATATCAACATAACTATCAATAATACAATAATACAATTACACTAAATCATCCGCGTCGTCTCATCGCAGAATCATAAACCAATCTCATTATCCATATTCCGTTCCAATCATTATTGCCAATTGTTGTAGCACTTAGTCAAACGCCTTCTCAAATAACCATGTCTTTAGGCTCTTGCGGAATGTCACAAGGGAGGGCGCCTGTCTGATGTCTACAGGGAGGGTGTTCCACAGCCGGGGGGCCACCACCGAGAAGGCCCTATCCCTCGTCCCCGCCAGACGTGCCTGTGAGGCAGGCGGGATCGAGAGAAGGGCCTCCCCAGACAATCTCAAGGTCCTGGTGGGCTCATAGGCCGAGATGCGGTTAGAAAGGTATTTTGGGCCGGAACCGTTTAGGGCTTTGTAGGCCAGCACCAGCACCCTGAATTGGGCCCGGTAGCAGATCGGCAGCCAGTGGAGCTGGAACAACAAGGGCATTGTGTGCTCCCTGCGTCCCGCTCCTGTTAGTAACATGGCTGCCGCGCGCTGGATTAGCTGAAGCTTCCGGGCCGTCTTCAAGGGCAGCCCCACGTAGAGAGCGTTGAAATAGTCAAGGCAGGATGTGACCAGAGCGTGTACTACCGTGGCCAAGTCAGACTTCCCGAGGTACGGGCGCAGCTGGCATGGTTCAAAGGCAATGAATTTCCGAAAACCAATTGCTATTAGGCAAGCAGCAAAGGAGGAATTGCATTAAATTATGTGTTCAGCTTGCGGCTTTCCCAGAAGCTTCTCCGTGACCATTGTTGAAAAGAGGGTCCCAGACAAGCTCAACCCTTGGTAAACCTCACTATCCAGAGTATGGGGCATATGTTTAATTAAATGGTGTTATCAGTCCACCTCCTCCTTACAATGATGCAAAGCCAGCCAATAGCCCTTAATCACACTATGGTGCTGGAGTTTATCTTTTGTGATGGGGTGACCCAGCTTCTGCTCCTCATTCTGAAGAATTTATTTTTAATATTTTTAAAAGTCCTTTACAATGATGGTCTTAAAGGGAAAAGAAAAAAACAAACAAAGGGGAAGTGACCAACAGGGTGGGCAGAGTTACACCACTCACCTGAAATTGTGTGACACCAGTGGCTGAGTGATGTCACCCATCACAATAATGGTAAATAGCCACTGTATCCTACATTGCAGGTATACTGCAGGATGGCAGCTCACATGCAGTAATGTCCAGATTCTCTTTTTCCTTTTCCTTTATGACAACTGTGATTCCAAGGGGTCTCAAATATACTGTTATTATAGTTTTATTGTTTTATAGTCTGGTGGTGTTGCTTTTAACCACTTAATTATTTGTACAATAGCAGAAGCAGTACATAAATATTTGCAATGGATGGATGGATGGATGGATAAAGATCCTGTCTTTCTGTGTGTCTATCCATCACTTACCTAGCTAGTTAGCTATCATATTTGCAGTTGGTTCTTGACTGTGGACAACCAAAAGCCAAACCTCAGACAATCATGATGGTTCTTCTGATCCTTCTGTCACCACCTGAACAATCTTCATAGTATTGTTGCTGCTGCTGCTGTTATTTATTTATTATTTATTTACAGTATTTGTATTCCGCCCTTCTCACCCCGCAGGGGACTCAGGGCAGATTGCAATGTACACATATATGGCAAACATTCAATGCCAAAGACACACAACAAATATAGACAGATAGTCAGAGGCTATTTAACTTTTCTGGCCGCCAGGGGAGCTGTCGCTTTCATCAGTCCATCTGCGACACTGATGAAGTACTTCCGCATTCCCCGCATGTTTTTGCTGGAGTGCTTTGCTGGAGTCTTTTTTATGGCCTCGTAAATTAGTCAAATTAGCCTCCCCACACATTGGTGGTACCTAATTTTTCTACTTGACAGATGCAACTGTCTTTCGGGTTGCAAAGGTCAACAACAAGCTACACAATTGGTTGGAAGCTCACTCCAACCCAGGCTGGCTTCGAACTCATGACCTTTGGTCAGAAGTGATCTTTATGCAGCTGACACTCAGCCAGCTGTGCCACAGTCCCGGTTTATTTAAAAAAAATATTTTCAAATTTATTGTGGTAAGTTTCCTACCCTCTTCTCCCCAGAACCAAGGGATACAATTTAAAATACAATTTGATCAATTAGTTAAAAAAATATAACACAAAAAACTAGTTAAAACATCTTTTTAAATAAACATATAACCAGTACAGAGTTTAAAATTTATCATTTAAAGCTATATGATGCCATTGGCCATACAGCACACCATCCGTGCTTTAAGAATAGGTGAGAAGTTCAATTATAGTAGATGGCTTTATCTCACATTCACAATTCAATCAATTTCATTTGTAAATATTTCTTACTTATTGAAACCCACAAAGTGACAACTGCCATTTGTCAAGAAGTGCTTACCAAAGAAATAGTTGCCACATCAAATAATGTGGTTACAGTGTTGCGCTAAGCCTAAGTGAGAGACTTAAGATGAAGTTTGTTGAAAGTTTTCAAATTTAATGGTTTTCAGAGAGAATGTCGACTCCTAACTTTCATTTCCCAAAGTCACAAATAGTGACCTGACTATGGTTTAATATAAGAAAGATGTGCCTTCTTTTCATGTATGAGCAGAAGATTTATTAAAAATTAAGAGCCCTTGGCTTATACTCAATTATTACCTGCAAATCCATTTCTCCATACTCTATTCAAACTGTGATCAAATGAGGACCCCAGCCTGCAGGTTCTGCGTGGAATTTTATTAGGTATTCTGCAACAATCCATCTTTTCTTCTAATAAGAATAATTTTAACCAATAATTTTTATTATTTTAAATCCTCCTAGGCAGATTATGTATTGTAATGTACCACGTGGACTAAATAGATCATTTTGGCTGAGTTATATTTAATAATAAGGGATTCCCCCACACATATTTTAATTAAGAATTCTCATGGAGTTATTATTAATGCCTTTGGGCTTTATTAGCAGGAATACTAATCAGTTCTTTGCTGCCCCAAATGATTCTCTGCAGGAGTTAGAAAAAAATCATTTCATCCAACCAAGACTGCTGTAAATGGCTAAACAGATGAAGAAAGACATGCAACAATTGGTGATTTGTTTTGTTGGTAGTAGCATGGAGAACTATTTATATTTGTTTCTTATGAATGATAATCCCAGATATCCTCAGATCTGAAGATGATTCAATTGTTTTAGATTTTGTGCAAGCATATAAAATGTGCAGAATGTTCTTTTATTTTAAATGGTGTACATTCATCTTCAGTCTTCCAATTTTCTGAGGATTTTTATTGCTCATCATACCAAATATTTTGCACAGGCAAAAGGTGGGGAGTGGTGACTATCACAATCAGAAGGTTTGGGGTGTCATGACAAGGCAGCAAACTGATCATTATTTAATTTATTTATTAGAATTAGATTGTAAGTAACATAGAAGAAAAATATTCTTGTGGGTTTCCTCTTCCCCTCGGAATTATGTCTGCTTTCAAATATTGTGCAAATTCACTTGAATGAGTGAGCATTTATTGCTTTGTCTCAGGCAGCAAAATATCTTAAACCAGCCTCAGATTTAATTCTTTTTGCTTTTTGCCATTGGCTCCTTAGTTGATTCTGCAAATTGATTGAATTTCTACATTATAAAATTGTTATATCTTATTTATTACATCTTATTTAGTTCATTTAGCCAGTGTCCAAACCCTATGAGAACCCTATGAGTGTTAAGATCTGCCAGGGAGGCCCTGCTCTCTGTCCCACGCCTTTTGCAGGTGCGATTGGTGGGGACGAGAGACGGGGCCTTCTCAATGGTGGCCCCTAGCTATGGAACTCCTTCACCAGTGAGATCAGACTGGCCTCTTCCCTCCTGGCTTCTCGAAAAAAGATGAAAACTTGGCTATGCAATCAAGCATTTGGGTAGTGCAATAGGGATTCGGCGTAATGTAGCAACACATATTATGACTGCAGGACTAGGTATTATGTTTTAATGTGTGTTTTTTTAGTATTTATATGTTTTTATCCATTTTATTATTTATATAATGAATTTTATTGTATATTGTTGAATTTGCGGAACTGAATTTTGCCAACTGTAAGCTGCTCTGAGTCCCCTTCAGGGTGAGAAGAGTGGGATAGAAATATAGTAAATAAATAATGTATACTACTAGCAAAGTGGTGTATAATATATATTGGAGGGTGGGCACCAGCAAGGCAGAGAATTCAGTTATTTTCCAATAATGCTTTATGAAAGTTCCCACCAATCACAACTGTAAAAACATGACAACAATGAATGTAAGGCAAAGCAATGAGAAAGTAGATTGACACTGAGCCAATCAGAACAAGGTCCATTATGTTTGAAAGGTCACAAAATACTGATAGCCACAAATGGAAGGCATGTCAGACCTGGGATTCTCTCTCTCCTCCTTGCATTCTTCCTTGACCAATGAAGGAATAACATCAACTTCTGGTTCTGCCCTCATTTCTGCGAGTCTTTATTGGGAAACATTAGACCTGGCATGCCGGGAACTAAACCTATTTCCAGGACAACACTGCAATGACTATATTGCATGTGGCAAAGAGTCTTATATGAAAACTGACATGCAATTCAAAATGTTACCAAAGACTAATAAGAACAACAGCTTATTTACAATTCCTTCTTTGCCTTTGCTAACAAGAACACTTCCCCTTTTAAACTACAATTGCCATTACGCAAAGTAAGCATTTGCAGTATAGTTAATTTTGCCCAGGGGCGCTCTTGAGGCACTCTTGGGGGAAAATAGACCTTGACATATGCGAGTTGTAGTTACTGGGATGTATAGTTCACCTACAATCAAAGAGCATTCTGAACTCCACCAATGATGGAATTGAACCAAATATGGCACACAGAACTCCCACGATGAACAGAAAATATATATCAGTGATTGGTTGGGGGGGGGGGGGCAAAATACTGTTTGCTTACCATTGCAAATTATCTAGGGCCACCTCTGACCATTGCTTAAGTTCAGGTTTTGATCTAAGTGATGCTCGTGACATTTGATTACACCCAGCAGATCTGTGGTGATTTTTAGTCTGCTGTTATTTTTCTGTCAATACATGTTGAGTATCTCTTATCCAAAATGCTTAGAGCCAGAAGTATTTGGGATTTTGGAATATCTATATTTGCATATATGTAAACAATGAGGGGGGAGCCCCCGGTGGCGCAGTGGGTTAAAGCACTGAGCTGCTGAGCTTGTTGATCGAAAGGTCGCAGGTTCAATTCCGGGGAGCGGTGTGAGCTTCCGCTGTCAGCCCTAGCTTCTGCCAACCTAGCAGTTCGAAAACATGCAAATGTGAGTAGATCAATAGGTACCGCTCTGGCGGGAAGGTAACGGCGCTCCATGCAGTCATGCCGACCACATGACCTTGGAGGTGTCTACGGACAACGCTGGCTCTTCGGCTTAGAAATGGAGATGAGCACCACACCCCAGAGTCAGACATGACTGGACTTAATGTCAGGGGACTACCTTTACCTTTACCTTTAAAGAATGAGGGAGGCATGGTGGTGCAGCAGGTTAAACCGTTAAGCTGCAGAACTTGCTGAAAGGTTGGTGGTTCAAATCCACAGGATGGGGTGTGCTCCCTTTGTTAGCCCCAGGTTCTGCCAACCTAGCAGTTTGAAAACATGCAAATGTGAGTGAATCAATAGGTATCGCTTTGACAGGAAGATACTCCATGCAGTCATGCCATTAAGATTATGCCCGTTGGAATCAATAAGCCTTCTTTCTGAATATAGATGTATAGAAATTCTTGCCAGTATTTCAATGACTACAGGTTTGTTGCTAGTGTCAACAGAAATCTGTATTTGAAAAGCCATATCAGCAATAAATATGCTATGAAAAGAAGTAATTAGTGCCTAATTAAAGGGAAGTGCACCGTATGTGTAACCTACTGATCTTAGCTCATCTTGACTGTATCTTTCACAGTGTTTTAGTAATATTCATAGTTAAAAGACATACTAAGAAAGATGCTTGGGGGGGGGGGGGGAGACGTATGGATACATTAATAGTATCCTGATTGAGGTGTTTTCAGGATATGGCAGGTTCCAAATGGATTTTCCATTTCTGAGATTCTACTTTAATATCTTGGCCTTGCAATTGCTCCCACCAGGAGAATAAATTGCATTCATGGAGGAAACAAGGAAAGATGGAAACACATTCATTAAAGTTCTATGATTTCTGACAAGCAGAGACACAAAGTGGTTAGAGACTGCATACATTTTTTTTGCATCATGTAAGTTTAGATGACTTAATGCATCCCTTTCCTAGGCAAGAAGTTGAGAGCAAGGCTTGTGAAAGTGACCCAGTGGATTATGAATCCCAGTATTCCCCAGCCGTTATGACTACCTGATATTTCTAATTGCAAATGCTAGGAATTGAATCAAGGAACATACAGAGGATGCATCTACACTGTAGAATTAATGCAGTTTGACACCACTTGAACAGCCATGGCTCAATGTTATGGTATTACCGGAGTTGTAGTTTGATGAGGAACCAGCTCTTTGTCAAGGAAGTCATAGCATTGTGCCATGGCAGTTGAAGTAGTATCAAACTGCATTAATTCTGTAATGCAGAGGCACCCATATGGTTCTGGTCTACTAATAAACTGCAGCCTCTCTCCAAACACACGGAATAAAAAGAATACTGACTAATTTCAGTAGAAAGATACATTTAAGTGACGTAAGTGGCTGTGACTCTGCCATCAATGGCACTTATTTCCATTTCAATCTCTTTAAAATCAGGATGTGACTTTGGCCATTCTGCCAAGATCAGCAATTATTGTTTTTGTACAAGTTTTGTAACATATACTTTCGCAAGAGAATATTGCAACAACCACATTGCGCAAATGTTAGTCCTGATAGCCAATGTGCAGTAACCTACAAAATGTTTTATGAGACACAGCCAATGCTGATCATAACCAGGGAACTAACCAAATAATTACTGCATCTTATGTGTCATAGGTTCACAAAAAATGCTCACATGATTTGGGAGCTCCAAAGTGACTTAACTTGAAGAGAATGTAATTTTTGTAAAATTTATTCATATTTAAAAATGATCTCAGTTACATACAATAATATTCCTGTTTAACAAAATCAGAAAATAAAAATACGAAAGAAGGAAAAAAATAACCCCATTAGTTGGACATTTATATAAAAGTTGACCAAATGTAAGTTCATTTCTTAATTGTGTCTATATACGAGGGGTATTTTTTAAGTAAGGTCCGTTTGAACATAAGTACACAATGAAAGTTTATTTCAAAAAGTAAATTTATTTTCAGAAAGTACATACTTCACTCTATTTTTTGACATAGTTGCCAAGTTTGTTCAAACACTTATCATACCTCTGAACCAATTTTAAAATACCCTCTTCATAAAAATTTGCCGCCACCAAAAGCCACCAAATCATTTATAATCAAAGAAGGGTGACCGGAGCGGTCCTCATCATGGACGTTGTCACGGCCATCTTTGAATTGTCGTACCCACTTACACACTTTGCTTTCACTCATAACAGTATCACCGTACACTTCACAAATCTGTCGATGAATTTCTGCAGCAGGCAGGTTCCTTGCTGACAAAAACCATATCACTGAGCAAACCTCACATGCGCTGGGTGAGTTGATAGTCTTAAACATTTTTAAAGCACAGAACAGAACCGTACAGGTTAGCTACAGAGCGGAAACTGAGCACAGTTGTTCCCGAGGCATGCCGGTACACTACGCACGCGCTTGTTGCAGTATGCGCGCGAACTACTAGTGTCTACGACAAAACGGATCTTACTTTAAAAATAGCCCTCATATCATTCTTTCAAATTCTGCAACCATTATTAGCTCTTCCATCTATAGGCTCACAGATAGAGAAGAATAACTCTTTATAACAACATTTGAAAAAAATTATCTTCCTGTTTTGTGTTATTCCTGTTTAATTGTGTGGTGCTTACTTTGAAAGTAGTTATTATACTTATGTTTATTTAGTTGTTATACTATGTATGTATTTGTTTATATGGCACTGAATTGTTGCCAACTTGGAAGCCTGAGTCCCCTTCGGGGTGAGAGGTTAGAGTAAACATATAGTAAATGAACAAATAAATATACTCCAGAAACTTTGTATTTCTGGCTGCCACAAAATATGTTGAATTGCTTGAGTGTCTATGGGCTCTTCCTGACAGGGCCCATATTCCAGGCCCTGTCGGATTTTTACCTGGGAGTGTCTAAATAATGCCTCAGGTAAAAGCGAAGTAATTTGAGATTAAACAGGTTGTTGCACTCCAGACCAGGAAAAGCCTTCTGACTTTAAAAACAATGCAGTTGAGTAGGAAAAACTATCCCTTTATTGGAGATAATTAAAAAGCAGTAAAGTAAAAAAGCACTTTGAAGAAATAGGTAAATCCAATTAGATAGGAAGATAAGCCGTAACAAAGTAGTCCAGGGTAATAGTCCATCAAAGTCCATGAAAAACAAAGGCAAAAACTTCTCTAATAAAATCCAAGAAACCAGGAAACATGAATCCAAGGCATGAATATAAAATCATAGAATCGAAACCATGAAACAAAGGCACTTAAGCATGAATCTTTTCAAGCAAAGCTTCCAAGAAACAAGGACGAGAACTTGACTTCATTCCAAACGATGCTTAATCTGACTACATATCCTGTACTTGGGACTTTTATCTCCTCATTAAGGTATGTCCCAAGCACTCAGAAATTGGTTTCGCTTTAGCTGTGAGTCTCTTATCTCTCTCTCTCTGAGCCTGGCAGGATGCTGAAGCCACTGTTTGGCTCTTCTATTTTGACGAATCTCCTCCTTTCTATCTATTTGCTCATTAATTTCTGCAGCTGGGCCAGGTGCTGAGCTGTTTTCAAGCTCCAAATCATGGGAATTCTCTGGTAGCAATTCAGGGAGCACGCCATCATCCCCACATCCTTCAGGGGCATTCTCATGAGAAACAACACTTTCAACAAGGATCTCCTGATCATTCTCTGAATCAATATCATTGACCAGACCATTGCCATTTTGAAACTCATTGTCATCACTCCCCACATCTAAAGCACCCTGATCCTTAAACACAATCATAGGCTGAGCTTCAATACAGGTAAACCCCGAAAGGCCCGGGTCTAATGGATTATAGGGACCTGTGGGGACTGAACCCCATGTAGTCCTGGGAGTCAGGGTCAATCTCCACACCCATCTTACTTCTTTGGACTTTCTCCCCTCCCCCCGTCCCCAGCAAGTAATTAGTATGTCCCAGGAGGCCTGTAAAGAAGCCTAATGGCAACCTGGTAAGTTTTACTATATTTTTAAGACTTGGAGGGGGGGGGGTGCTTCAATGCCATCCCGAAAGCCCGTTTTTCACCCAGGGTGTGGGGACTTAAACCCACTTTGGAGTAGGTTTCTTAAACCCACTCTGAAGTGGGTATAATTTATGTCTGGAAGTGCCCTATGAGATATTCATTGGAAAACTATAGCAAAATGTACTCCAAGATGTCCCACAAAAAATGTTTTGCAGTTTAATGAACTTTTCCTATGTTTTCACGATAGAACGAATTAGGAAATGTCATTTATAACCCAGGAACAAAATTTCTGTTACATAGCGCAATATATCCAGTAATGAAGTATTAATATTTTAGAATTCAAATAAGTCTGTGAAAAATTATTGGTTTGGATATTTGGTTAGCCTCAAATGATATGTCTAATATTAAGGAAACCTTGGCTAATTCTGGATTCTAAAAAAAAAAACCAATTTGTTCCAGTTATTGCCATTTATTTGATAGAGGTAATTTAAAGTGCACCTGCAAAAGTGAAAAAGGCAAAAACTCATCATTGATGCCAAGTATCTGATTTAAGGGAACAGTTCTATTATCAATCGACGTCTTCCATAAAAATTATTCCTTACTCATTTTCAATGTAGGAGTAAAATTGCAGTTAATGAACAACATTTTCCACAGTTTGAACAACTACAATTGTTGGCAAAACAATGTCTTTTTTTTAAAAGCCATCAAGTACTGTATTTGGATAAAGGTGTCTAAAATGAAGATTCCCAGACTGACCATGATAGATTACATAATTTAAGTAGACATGTCCACAAATTAAAACAGAATAGCAGATATGCTGGGTGGCACATAAGAAGATCTAGAAAGCTGAACCTCTCTCTTTGATAGGTATTTGCACCACTTTCTAAAAAAAAATGAAATTCCAGGGATAAATTACCCCCCCCCCCCCCATCTCCTGAATTTTGTAATTACTTTTGAAAATGCTTGCAAAATATAACAAAAAATGTCACAAATAACATAAATAATTCTATGAATAACATTCAATTTAATGGTGTTTACCTTACCCACAGACCTATCTTTAAGTCCACCTATCTCTAAATCTGATGCAATATCTTTTATTGTCATACTTATATCAATAATCATCTGAGATAAGTTCCTAGGGATAATTATGCCCACATAAGTAACATAATGTGGGCAATACCAAAACTGCCATGCTTTAAATACCCTAGAATTAATCTTATCTCCCACTGGCAGTGTTTCTGACTTGGGGCAGCTATTTGAATACAGAGGGGGAAAGTATCAAAATTATTATTCAACTGCATCAAAGCAGAGATTGACTGCTGGGATTTTGAAATGAAAAGCAAAATATATCTGAAAACAATGTTTTTAAAATTCTAAAATAAAAATTCTAAACTGACATGCACAAATCCCTTGGTCCTGGAATTTTTCTAATAGCACACGCTAAGGGTTCCAAGGACAAGTTGAATATTAAAGGAGAATCATGGTGGAGGTCCACGGCAAAGGTGGCAGCAAGCCCAGATGGCCACCCCCTTCTGCTTTGTGAAGAAACCCCAAAAAACTTAGTAAACATCTTGGATTTTTTTTTTAAAAAAAACTGACAATATGCCAGCTGGCCCAAAAAGGAAGATATTCCTTAATTGGAGTGCCATAGAGCAGGAGGCCCTCTCCTGCATCCTCTCCCAGCATATTGCCATGACTATGAAAATGTGATTGTAGCTGATTAGATCAGGGAAATCAACACTGAATTAAGTAGAGCTAGATGTTCTTTTTCCCTTAGATCCACTTCTCCAATCTAAACCTCTTCCTCCAACACAGCTATTGGAGCAAATCAGTACTGCACCTAATAATTGAGGGTGGTTTCAATTAATGAAAGGGGATAATTTTATGTTTTCTTCTCCAGATCTGTTTCCAATCAAATTAGCTGTCCCCTAATACTGCTTGAAGGAAAGGAAAGAAACCCTGGGAAATCTAATCACAGCCCTCTTACACATCCCACTCCCTAATCATTCTATTTAGATTGTTTGGGGGGGGGGGGGGTAGAGTTAAAGAAGATCATGAAATCCACTGGATCTACACTGCCATATAATGCAGTTTCAGAATACAGATGAACTGCATTGAATTGGATAATATGGCAATGTAGACATATAATCCAGTTCAATGCAGTTACTCTGCATTCTGAAACTGCAATATATGGCAGTGTAAATCTAGTCTTAGAGGAATTAGAAGATTTTGCTAGTTTCTTTGTGAGAATATCATGGCCTTGTCAAAGGCCTCATTGAAATAAAGATATACTACATCCATAGCATTCCTCTCATCTACCAAGCTTATGCTTTAAAAAAGAGAAAAGGTTAGTCTGACTTTTCTTGAGAGAGAGATCTATTTTGACTTCTAAGTGGTTATAGACTACCTGTTCAATGATCTGCTCTAGAATCTGCTTTGGTGTTGATGTCAAGCTGGCTGGACCATAAATGCTTGCCTCTCCTCTCCTTTTGAGAATGGGGACATTTGCCACCCTCCAGTCCACTGGAGCTTCTCCTGTGTTCCAAGAATTCTCAAAGAGGATTGCAACTGGTTGTGAAATTACTTATATCAATTTATTTAACATCCTTGAAAGTAATTAATCTGGCCTGTGAATTCATCTTGAGTTGCCATTTTTCTATTCTGTGCTGCATTACCCCTGTTGCATCATGTCCTTCATTTTCCCCAGATTGAACACTGTTTTCCTTTTGGGAGAAGGTCAAGGTAAAGAGTGTCAACTCCTGTTAGTGTTTCACCATCTTCTCCATGGAATATCCCTGCCATTTCCTTGTACTTTCATGTGCTATAGACATATTCAATAAACTTTTGAGTGTTTTTGACCTCTCTAGTAAGCTTGAGCTTATTCTGCATTTAGCTTTTCTGACTTTTTTCCTTCACAGATCAGAAGTTGGAAAAAGTACTCTTGGAGGTAGAACTGGAAATCAGGTCCATGCTTACTTAGAACCTATAGAAATTTTAATCCAAAAAATGAACTTTTCCAAGCTCGGAACTGTTTTCATAGTTTCCCAGTGAAACATGCAGAGAACTGTCGCCTAAATCAGTGTTGGAACATTTATCACAGGATAAACCAATATAGCAAAGGTTGACCTTTGTGATTTCTTCCAACTCTAAGATGCTATGGGAATTGATTCTAACTAAATATGGTTTTGATTGCCATGACAATCTCCAAGGGAATTTGAAGACACCAACGTCATAAGGGAGAGGAGATCAAGAGACAAGATGTGGGTAGGTTCATGGACATATAGGCAGAGTACATTTAAAAAATATAGAGCTATAGATCCATCTGCCTGAGCCAGCACGATAGTTGTGGAGGGCCATGGCAGAGCTGAAGAGATTCTGGCATGAAGGCCCTAAAAAGAGTCAAGATCATTAAACCATGCTATTCAAAATCCTTCTAAAAACAGCAGATGACATGAACACCACACAGAAGCAGCAAAAATGAACCCTTCTTCCAAGTACTGCATAGAAGGAAAATTATACAGGCAGAAGTCCCATTTCTCAATTTTAAAAGCAATGAATATGGTCGCAGAAGCAGACACTAATAAGGTCAAGATTCAGAAATAATAGTTGTGAAACAAACAAGTCTCAACAAAAATATACAAGGGTTTTCTGGAAACTAAGGTTACAAGACACGTAGCTCTCATGGGGAATTTTCTTGGGGGAAGTTGGTATCACTGCCATGTAGCAGGAAGCCAGTGGACGTGAACAGTCAGTGCCAGTTGTCAGAAGCTCATCAACTGGCATTGTGGTGAAGTTTAGAGATGAGCATTCTCATTTCGTTTCCCTTCAAATGTGAAGTTCAGCTGTAATACGCTACCTAAATGATAAGGGCATAAATACCGCTGCGATTCATCACAAAAATGTTTCAGTTTATGGAGAAGACAGAATGTCAAGACAGCATGTGACAAAGTGGGTATGGAATATCTTGTGAGACCATAAAGAAACTTCACAGAGTCATCCAAAACAAACATTGTGGGATTCTGATGGCGAGAGTCTGTCTCCTTCATGACAATATGCGTCCGCACACTGCTCATGCAACACAAGACTTGTTGACTTCATTTAGTTGAGATGTTTTAAGCCACCCCACTCACCGCCCCACTTTCGCACCCAGTGACTATCATCTGCTCACTAAATTGAAGGAACATCTGAGTGGAAAACCCTTTTCCAACAATGACGAGGTGAAAATCGAAGTGATGAACTGGCTGAAAAAGGCAGAGGGAAACTCCCATGACACAGGCATCAAAAACTCATCCTATTGATGACAAAATGTATTACACTGAATGGTGAATGTGTGGAAAAATAATGTAATACCTATGCTTCAATCCATGTAAGTTTTATTAAAATATATTCATTCTTTGTATTTTTAAAAAATCCTGTAATCTTATTTTCCGGATAACTCTTGTAGTTTAATAACAATATATAGTCAATAAGTTAAACAAATAAAAGCTGCATACATTTGTAGGCTGTTGTTCAATGTTTTGCATTGAATAATAGTGCCTCTCTCCATAGTTTCATTCGGAATTTCCATCGGCATCTGTGCTTTTGACACAGTGTAAATTCAGAGTTGGTTGCCAAATATCCCTAAAACGACACTCCTTCCTCAAGCATAGGTCACGTTAACTTGTGTGCCCTACAAAGTCAAACATGGAGCATATGTTCTGTTGAACTCAGCAAGACTTCTGCATGTGAAAGACAGTCAGAGAATGCCTTTATGTGTGTATTGTGTAGGATTGTAAAGTAGAATAATTTCCAGCTTCCATTTGTTATGATTTTGTTCATTATGAAAATATGTTTTTCAGTTTGTTTTAGGTATCAGTGTTCTCACTGAAAGTGTGCTGGCTGCTTGAGAAGATACTTTCAATATTATATTTTCACTTGGTAAAGTATGTGTGTGTTTTACATGTACTTACATCACCCCTTCACCTGATCCAAGCTCATATTTACCATCTTGCTGTAAAAGACACCCCACCATCTGTGATTTTTTATTGAAAGGAGATACCAGGCCGTAAGAAGCAGCTAATACTAAACTAGAGCAGCTGTGCACTGTCTCCAGAAAGAATTATGGGGCATGTATTGAATGTATGGCATTGCTTTGTAAGGATTTGCTGTGCTACAGTTTGGTAACAACAAAAAATGCAGAGAGTTAGCCGTACAACTTGTTGCTTTGAAGGCTCGGATTTTTGCACATACAGGTCAACATTGTTTCCCCTCTCCAAGTTTTCAGACACAGCGTCATTCCACAACCATATGCCACCAGTGACCACACAATTAATTAACCTTGTCTGCATAACACGGAGAAAATTAATTTGATAGGGTTCTTAAAAGGTTGGTAAGAGTTGCACTGAAATCCACCAGCGATTATAGGACTATTGTTCAAAACGGGTATGAAACATTAAAACTGTGTTGTCTAAAAGACCACGACATATTTTATCTTTATTTATTTTTCAAGTCAGCATGGAAAGTATCTATTAAAAATGCCAAACCAAGCATACTTGGTTCATAGCTGTGATTACAATACACTGTACTTTTAAAAGAAATTAAAGATAAGTATTTTGTATTCCGAAGTACACAATGCATTGAGATCTGAACATGATTATAGGGAAATGAAGGAACTGTTAGAGGCATTTACTTATGTGAGATTATTAAAATATTACCACAACCCTGTACAAAACATCTGTTACCCTCTAATTTGGATCTATAACTTTATCAAAAAGCACAAGTGAAAATAAGATGTGTTTGTATCTTATAGTCAATGTGTGGAACATGAAGCGTATCTCATTATGGAAGTCAGCATAACTTTATGTGGATAATCATAGAGTATTTACAGATCTGTGAGGATAACTCATCATTAAACCAAATCTTTCTGCACTTGGCAATCTCACAAGCATGGAGCCCTATGTCTGTATCTATAGCACAGATAGATATGTGTATCCAAGTTTGAAAAAGCAGCGTAGATATATCTAGCTTCACAGTGAGTGGATGGGTCCTCCAATTTTGGGGGTTTCGGTGATCTTAATTTGGCTAGGTGTACATGGCTTTGTAACCATGTACACCTATAAATTACAATCTCATTTCAGAGTAACACTGCATCTCTGAGAACAATGAACTAAGATTTCCTGCTTCCTCGAATAGTGCTCAATTGCATTCAACAAAAGGAAGAAATGGATGATACTCTGCTTGAAGGGGGGAAAGCATCAGAAGAGATACATATGTACAGGTATGGTGAATTTATGCTTTATACTCATAACAATCTCATCTTTGATTTGTAGATTACAAAAAGGTTTAGGCAGAAGCATTATGTATTTGTTATAATCCCTTAGTATTATGAGACTATAGTCTTCCTGCAAATAAAAATCCACATTATGAAGTGTCATCCACGCTGTATTACTGTTGCATGCCGTTCTGTTGATTGTATCTTAATTATTAGAAAAAGCAACAAACATGCTTTTAAATGGTTTTAAATTCTCATCCAAGAAATGCAGAATCCATCTGCATTTGTTTCAGAACGTCTGCATATGTGCAAATCAGTTGGATTGGCATCAGCCTGCTTACAGTGTGGATTGAGATCTGTTTCCCTGATATTAAAACAAGCTGTTTGTCACACAACATATGTATTGTAAATACAATACTCTACTAAATATCCTTTGTTGATCAGATTTGTTATTATTTTGTTAAGTCAATTAAAAGCAGAGTAAATGTAACAGAATAAAAAGAGAGGTGTTCTCCATTATGTTCAGAATGTAATTTATGGTACAGATATTCCTTGCAGCCTTCTGTACACGTGGAGGGATAAACTGTATTATTACCCACCCCCCACCCCCCGCCGCATGATGGAAAAAATATTGCATGATTAGCCCCCCATACACACAGACATGGATTAATCCCTTACACTGTTCATTATGAACCTATTGGAATCCCACCCTTCACTCATTTTAGAAAAGTTCTTCTTCTTAATAGCCTCTGAGATTGAGCTGCTATGATTTCCCTCTGAATTCACTGTCTGAAATCACACACCCTACTATTTATAATTTTTTAAATAGAAATTCTGGACAACACTCCAAAGATACAGCATTCCTGTATCCCACAAATGAGCCAATGTGGCATGATGGTTTGGGTGTTGGATTAGGGCTCTGGGATATTAGGGTTCAAATTGATGCTCACCCACTGAGTGACCTTGGGCAAGTCACACTCAGTCTCAGAGGAAGGCAATGGCAAATCTCCTCTGAATAAATAGTGCCAAGAAGATCCTATGATAAGATCACGAGAAGTTGAAGGCACATAGCAACATTTTCTAAACGTCATAGTATAATAAAATGGTTAATCTTGAGGGTGCTAAAGGATCCTTTGTTGATATTCATTTCAGGGAGCATCTAATCAATTATTGTAATGATCATAAAGTCCTCTGTCTTAATCCCTCTATCAAATCATGCCTCTATCAATCAAAGACTGAGATCATTAATAAATATCTGCATGGTCCCTACACAAGCAGCTATACTTCAGTGGCTTGCATATAGAAGGTGCAAGATCCCAACGTTAGCACTGCCAATTCAATTCAAAGATAGAAATCAGGCAACTGGAAGAAGGCAACTGGGACCCCCCATGGTGCAGTGGGTTAAATCCTTGTGCCAGCAAGACTGCTGGCCGAAAGGTTGGCAATTCAAATCCAGGGAGCAGGATGAGTTCCCATCTGACAGCTCCAGCATCTCATACGGGGACATGAGAGAAGCCTCCCACAGGATAAAACATCCAGGTGTCCTTGCAGATGGCCAATTCTCTCACACCAAAAGTGGCTTGCAGTTTCTTAATTCCCTCCAGACACACACAAAAAAAACCCTAGAAGATGTTGCTTAAGCTTCAGAAAAACTTCTGCTAGTCAGTGTACAATGAAAAGTCACTATTTCTTGCAATCCCTAGCATCTCACATCAACACTGTCATTGGGAATGTGATCTGCATCTTCTGGTCCAAGAAACTAACTTTTCCAAACTCTACTATTTGATGTCAACAATAGAGTGAGATGAAGAAAGAGTGTCACCTAACAAGGTTTTTATGATTTTCAGTCCAAACAACAGCATTAATTTGGCTCCAAAATTTCTTATTTAGAGCAGGTGACAAAATTGTTGTTGTTGTTGTTGTTGTCAATTGTTGTCAATTGTTGTTGTCCTCCCAAGTGTGACCCATTTCAAAAACATAAGATAAGCAAAAAACAGGCAGTCAACAAAGGGCCAATGTTTGCTTACAAAAGATTGCATTCATTAATGTCCTGAAATAATGGAGATACTATTTCCAGCCACTTAAAAATAACTCATGGAGCAGTCTTTTCTTGTTCCTGTTGGGAGTTGTGTACAAATATAGATTCCCAAAGGAAAGTTTGTCATCGGAGCAGTATGCTATATTATTTTTAAAATTCATGACAAATTTGCTGCTCTTCAGGTCATCTGAAGGAAACTTTTAACTGCTCAAGGGGACAGAACAGAAAGACTGCATGCACATGCATGTGCAGGCACGCGCACGCACACACACACAATTAGGGGATTTTGTATCTATATCAGTACAACACAATTACCCACCAGACATCCAAGTAAGATCTTGATCTTGAAAGTGCATGCAAAAAGGATGATGGCAGAATAGGTAGTAAATATAATAATTACATGACTTTTCAAGTTCGATATAAACACAGTACTAAATATACAAAGCTCATTTCTCTTCAACAGCCTTTTTGAAGGGACTTGGGGTGCACCTACACTTATGGAATTGATGCAGTTTGATATGATTTTAGCTGCCATGGCTCAATACTATGGAATCCTGAAAGCTCTGGTTTGGTGAGGCACCAGCATCCTTTGGTAGAGAAGGCTGAAGACCTTGTCAAACTACAACTCTCATAATTCCATAGCATTAAGCCATGGTAGTTGAAGTGGTGTCATACAGTTTTACGGTAATTCTACAGTGTAGGTGCAGCCATAGACTCCACGAGATATCTGGAACAGTTTTCAGTAGTATTTTGGGAGCCTAATGACCTTGTCACACGGCTGCCCAAATTGATCTGTGTTGCTGGGTGGGAAACCCGGCATCCCACATCCTGCACGGCTCAGCTCCAGTTAAGAGCAATCCCATGGGGTGAAGCGTTGATCCCGGCTTTCCCCATGGCTTTCTATGGCAACATGGGAAGTGTTGTTTTATGGGAGTTGGCAGGTTCCGTGGATGACCTGAGCTAAACTGGTGCATGCTCCCAAATTTAACACTTTGTGATGAGGTCATAAAGCAGTGTTTTTAAAATGGCTTCAAATTTTAAAGCTCCTGCTTCCATTTGATTGACCCTAGCATGCAGACAGTTATATAGGAAATGTAGAGATCTGGAAGAAACCAAAACACCTGGGTTTAAAAATAATTATTATTATATATTTATTGCTTTGCAGCACAAGTGAACAGTGGATGGAACTTTCTGCATCACAAATATTGTTACTGCAATAATCCTTGGCTAATATTTCTAGAAATAAAGAATTCTGCACCAGAACTGTGTTAGATCTCCGTGTGTGCATGTGTGTGTCTTTTCTCTCTTGCTCTGGAACATTGTTAGGATTCTGCTTATGTACTCTCACAATAATAATCAGCTGATGGTTTGCCTGCTGCCATTCATTCAGGGAGATGTGTTAGTGTTTCAAGTAGCATGCTGTGACACCTCCCCAGAAACCACAGTTTAAAATGTCTTCTTAGGTTAAGGGATTCAAATTAGGACAGTGGCAAAATGCAGTAAACAACTGGTCACATGATTATCTACACTGTAAGCAAAGAGGTCATTTCTGTAAGGACAGTATAAGCTTTAAAAAGCTCTCGGAAGAAATGGGAAAGTGAACCAATCCCCCAAATCGGTGCTATGATCTCATGCTTCATTTCGAGACAGATACTGTAGTAGAGGAAAAGGGAGCATGAGGACTATTTTGGCCACAGCTATGCTCACATGATTGGCTCGCTGTCTAGAAAGGAATGCGCTTCTTTTATAAATGGCCATCCTGCTTTTGAAGTGAAATTATATCACAGGGAACAAGTGACAAGACTCAGCCAGGTCCCACCGTTCAGATTTCTGATGCTGGGCCCACTCCAAATGCCGTATCTTAAGGGGAACTATGTCAAAGTTTTATACAAAAGACGTTAGTTTATTTCCACAAAAGTGTGGCTGATCACTCCTGGACACTGTTCATTTGTTACTCCTAATTAGACCTATGGGTGCATTGTGAATTTGGAACATCAGCACTTAGAATATGCAAATTCCTTTGATTTAATGGCCCACTTTTGGTTTTGACTACCAATGGGATTTAGGGCTTAATGTCCCACTGGTTGCAAAAGACCAGCATCCCATGCTACTAGTACATAATTTTAGAATTCACATGCAGGACAACCTACCTCTAAGAAAAGAGACCATGTCATCTCAGCTGTCAGATTATGGCATGTTGTGAAATGGTGATTTAATTTTGTATTTAGGTTGTTGTAGCTTTTTTGGCTATATGGCCATGTTCCAGGGGCATTCTTTCCTGATGTTTCGTCTGCATCTATGGCAAGCATCCTCAGAGGTTGCCATAGATGCAGGCGAAACGTCAGAAGAGAATGCCTCTAGAACATGGCCATATAGGCCGAAAAACCTACAACAACCCAGTGATTCCAGCCATAAAAGCCTTGTAACAATACATTAATTTTGCTTTATTCATATTGTAATTTTACTACCAGGAATAGAGTGTGTTGTTTGTGGGATTATCTTTTTACTCACACAGCAAGCAGCTGGCTTTGGGTGCTATGCTCCTTGATCATTTTCTGCTCTGACTCAGGCAGCAATATGTTGTGAACTGGTACCACGGGGACTTATCTTATGCCCTCTTTCTTTGTGCTTCTTCATCTGAAAGGCACAGATGCAGTGTTTTCTGTCTCACCTCCCTCCTCTTCCCACTACAATGCTCTACAACAGCTTCTACAATTGTAATATGTAAGACCAAAGGCAACAACTGCTACAGATACTACTGAATACTACTACAAAACCATTTGTTGTTAACTGCTGTCAACCTTGATTTATGGTGATCCCATGAATTGGAAAGGAAACTAGAGAGGCAACAAGCCTAACTTCCAGTGGGAAGAACTGCTACAGCCTGGGGATAGCCAAGGGACTAAATACCCCTAAGGTTCTCGATCCCAATGTGTGCAAACTTGCTAAACATACAAATTTCTCCAAAAAAGACAAGCAGCAAAGTGTGGCTGTGGGGATTACATATAGACCCCAGTCCCCCTACCAGGGTCAAATTGTTTTCCCCCAGAATGTGTTAAAATGATCTCTAGGATTGCTCACACGTTTGAAGCCCCTTCTAGTTCCTGTAGAAATCAAAAGGAAAAATGCTCCCATGTCTCATAGATGGTTTGGAGCCCCCAGTGGTGCAATGGGTTAAACAGTTCGAATCTGGGGAGAGCAGGTTGAGCTTCCTCTGTCAGCTCCAGCTCCCTATGCAGGGACATGAGAGAAGCCTCCCACAAGGATGGAAAATTATCAAACATCCAGGTGTTCCCTGGGTAATGTCCTTACAGATGGCCAGTTCTCTCACACCAGAAGTGACTTACAGTTTCTCAAGTCACTCCTGACAGAGAAAAAAAGAGCAAAATGACACCAACAGCAGCAAAAAAAAAAAACCTTCTGTAGGAGTGAGTGTGGGTCTCCAAGGTCTCCTGGAAAGCTAATGCAGCCCCCTAGTCTTCCACAGTTGCCCACCCATGCTCTAGCAGATTGTGTGGTCATGTGACTTCTAGGAACAACAAAGGAGGAAAGGTATTTTTTAAAGTTTTAAGACATGTTTTTTGAAAATATAAAATCCAGGTGTAAACTCAGAAATGTTTCCACCTTGGGTGGTTCACACTGGTTCTCCATAGAAATTAAAATGAAACTAGGTGGTCTTTAACAAGACAGTTAACTTTATTGAGGCAATTTATAAAGGTGTGCAATTGGCTGCAGAATCAAAAAGTATATTGCTAACCTTCTTAAAAAGAACAACTGAACAATCAGTTAAATATCCAATAAAAAGGAACACTTTTCTCCACATTTTTCTGACACAGGAATAGTGTTACTGTACCAGGCACATAATTACTTTAAAAAATTAGCTGTCAGAATCATGAGGAAAAGTTATAATTGAAGGTTGAAGGGAGTTATTCACGTTTACCACTAAAACAAAACAAAATGTGGTGATATCAGAAAACATAAATAAAAGCTGCCCAAGCAATTTCACATTAGGATTCAATACCTGAGTGGACAAAATCAGTGTTGCCCTTTGAGACTGCCATTGCCAATAGATAAATGTTGGGTTTATCTATTCCAATATATATTTTTTCTAATGCAATTCATTTTAGATGTGTCCTAAGCTTCCCAGTAGAGCATGGTGACTTTCATGTGAGTGGGATGCTGAATTTGCTGTCCAAAATATAAAGGAACTGACCAAGGTGTAGACCAAGGTGTAGAACCGATATTGAGGCTAAAACTTGTCACCCTTGAAGCTCAGGCTAAAATCCTGAAGTCACATCTCCAGAAGTCAATGATTCCTCATGATAAACATTGCAACCAGTGGATTGTTCTAAAAAAAAGGGGGGGGGGATTCAAGTTCTATAAAATGCTTAGTCAAGAATTGAAATGATATAGACCAGCGTTTCTCAACCTGGGGGTCGGGACCCCTGGGGGGAGTCACGAGGGGGTGTCAGAGGGGTCATCAAAGACCCTCAGAAAACACAGTATTTTCTGTTGGTCATGGGGGTTCTGTGTGGAAAGTTTGGCCCAATTCTACTGATGGTGGGGTTCAGAATGTGCTTTGATTGTAGGTGAACTGTAAATCCCAGTGACTACAACTCCCAAATGTCAATGTCTATTTTCCTCAAACTCCACCAGTGTTCTCATTGGGGCATATTGAGTATTTGTGCCAAGTTTGGTCCAGATCCATCATTGTTTGAGTCCACAGTGCTCTCTGGACGTAGGTGAACTACAACTCCAAAACCAAAGTCAATGCCCACCAAACCCTTCCAGTATTTTTCTTTTGGTCATAGGCGTTCTGTGTGCCAAGTTTTATTTAATTTCATCACTGGTGGAGTTCAGAATGCTCTTTGATTGTAAGTGAACTATAAATCCCAGCAACTACAACTCCCAAATGGTAAAATCAATCCCCCTCCCAACCCCACCTGTATTCAAATTTGGGCGTATCAGGTATTTGTGCCAAATTTGGTCCAGTGAATGAAAATACATCCTGCATATCAGATATTTACATGACGATTCATAACAATAGCAAAATTACAGTTATGAAGTAGCAGCAAAAATAATTTTATGGTTGAGGGTCACCACAACATGAGGAACTGTATTAAGAGGTCACAGCATTAGGAAGGTTGAGAAACACTGATGTAGACTGTATCTCCAGCTGCCCTAGCTCTAATATGCCACCTAATATGTAATAACAGTATGCCATTACCTTGACTAAGAAGACTGTGCTTTCACAAATCATGTTCAAAGTCTGATAGATACCTCATGTGTGGAGTGCAATACCAGCAGAGCTCCTGCTCAACTTGAAGCAGCTGTAAGATTCACAATAGCAAAATCAAGAATGAGCACCATTGAGATGGAGGGCATAAATCAAAATACCCGTATTCAAGTGCACAAAACACAAACTAGCTTTCTGAAAGTATGCATCTATAGTATGATAACTTCTATAGGGTTGTGTGTGCATGAACAGATAAATCTTCTAATACGCTTGTGTACAAAGAAAGCTTTTAATTATTTTTTCAATTAGTTTTGATGTTGTGCGTGCATGGCTCATATCAGTATGTGTGGGATATCTTCTTGAACCTGTGAAAGGAAATGGTGCTACCCAACCCCACATTCAAGGACTCTATTTATTAGTGTATTGGAGAACATGGTATTCTATGTAATTAGGCTGTGCTAAGTTACACTAAAGTGGTCAGAAAGGAAAATAGAAGAGCTAGAAGAAGTGTTCAAAAGTATCTAATTAAATTCATAAAACAACTTTCTGAGAGCCATCCAGGTTTGAATTTCTTGGATGTATGATGCATTGTCTATGCCAGAAATGGAAATTGTATAGTCCTCTAGATGTTGTTGAACTGCAGCTCCTAGCAGTTCTAGCCAGTATAATCAATAACAGGGTCAACACAATCTAGAAAGCTGGATTACAGGCAATGCCGTTATAATTATTTTCACTCAATATTCACATAAGTAAAAAATTTCAAGTGCTGCGTTGGTTGTTGTAGAAAGATTTTACTTGTATTTACTGCATTCTATCATCCAATTATTTGGGATAATAACACATAGCAATATGGATATGAAGGTTCATTCCACATAGTTCTTCCATTTCACTCTGCAGAGATATAATCAACAAATAGCTGTATAGTCCTACTTTTAGAGTGCCACAATAATGTATGAGGACCTCAGTGAAACCTAGAAGCACTTAGAGTGTTGGGATGACATCTGGGTCAACACCAAAATGCCATGTGTTGATGTTGTCTGATTATTTAGTGACATTAATGTGCATTATGGTTTACAAACAAAACAACCGAAAGCATTGGGGAACTCCAAAGGCATACAATCTAAAAAATATGTATATATACATACAGACACGGAAGGAAGGATTACCATAATTCTAAGGAAGAGGGAGAAGGCTGTTTTTTTGCTAGGACTTGGCGCAATGGGTTCAAATTATAGGCAAGGAGATTCCATCTGAACATTAGGAAGAACTTCCTGACTGTAAGAGCTGTTTAGCAGTGTAACTCTCTGCCTCAGTGAAGGCTCCTTTTTTTGGAGGCTTTTAAACAGAGGCTGGATGGTCATCTGTCAGGGGTGCTTTGATTGTGCTTTTCCTGCAAGGCATGGATTGGACTAGATGGCCCATGTGGTCTCTTTCAACTCTGTTACTCAATGATTGTATGACTTTTTGTTGTTTATTTGTTCAGTCGCTTCCGACTCTTCGTGACCTCCCACACCAGAGCTCCCTATCAGCCGTGACCACTGCAGCTCCTTCAAGGCCACCAGTCACTTCAAGGATCCCATCCATCCACCTTGCCCTTGGTCAGCCCCTCTTCCTTTTTCCTTCCTTTTTTCCCAGCATCATTGTCTTCTCCAAGCTTGGCTGTCTTCTCATTATGTGGCCAAAGTATTTCATCTTTGCCTCTAATATCCTTCCCTCCAATGAGCAGTTGGGCTTTATTTCCTGGAGTATGGAATGGGATTCTTTGATTAATAAAATGTAAAACTATACAATATAATTGTAAATATAATAAAAATACAATATAATCAAAAGCAAACTGATTAATGTGTGTAATCAAAATATAAGCAATTATAAATCAATATAAAACTATAATCTTTGGAAAACAAGCGAGTTTTCAATTGAGATTTAAAATAAGGGGGAAGGAGCCAATCACCATCATCCGCACTTTCCCAGGATTCGAACCTGCGACTTGTTGGTCTTCAGTCCTGCCGCCCAAGGGTTTAACCCACTGTGCCAGGGGGGCAGTATAGTAGATATCAAGGCATTATGGGAGTTGTAGTCCAAAGGCAGAGTGTGCCCAGGGCTTCATCTCCAGGGAGGCAATTCCAAGAGTTTGGAGCAACAAATGCAAAAGGATGAAGCTGAGTCAAAACAGAGGAAACCCTTATATGGGTGGGAAACCTAGTGTTTCTAGAACACAGATCTTGAACAAGCTGATAAAAAGAAATAAAGGCTAAAAATAGGGGTTGTGTAGGGTTTTTTTTTTTTTTATTAAAACAAGAAACATGTACTGAATTTTCGGAAGAATGAATAACCAATGAAGAGATATCAAAAATGTAAATCATAATCAAAACGACAGGCCAAACAGGTAATCATGACAGCAGAATGTTGAGTGGAAATCAGATAACTAACATGAGATAATGGAAGACCAGTCAAAATCAAAGTGGGAAATGACTAAGGCATGTACTAATGTATTAGCAGAAGAAGTCAAAAGGAAAGGTCTGAATTGGGCAATTTTACAAAGTAAAAAAAATCTACCAGATTTTATCCATGAAAACAAAACTGTCCAATTCCAAGCTCATCGAGCTTCTCTTTAGAGTCAAGTAGTTTACAGTATAATGTATAAACTATTTTTATTTTGCTAACTAAGGTTTTCTATATATCTACAATAACAAGTAAATGGTAAAGGTTTCCCCTTGACATGAAGTCTAGTCGTGTCCAACTCTGGGGGGGGGGGGGGGTTGCTCATCTCCATTTCTAAGCCGAAGAGCCGGCGTTGTCTGTAGACGCCTCTATCCCGCCCTTCTCAACCCCCGAGGGGGGACTCAGGGCGGCTACATGACTGCATGGAGCACTGTTCCCATCCCGTCAAAGTGGTACCTATTGATCTACTCAAATTTGCATGTTTTTGAAATGCTAGATTGGCAGAAGCTGGGGCTAACAATGGGAGCTCTCCCCACTCCCCAGATTCGAACCCCCAATTTTTCAGTCATTACTATAACAAGTAATGATAGACAAACTGAAATTTTGAATCAAGCATGATTTATGAGTCCCTCCCAATGAAAATTCACAATTATTTCAAATGCTTGACTCCTGGTAAAATTTTAACAGATGTCAACTCCACCTTAAAAATAACGTTGTTGTTCCCTTGCTGACTTTAGATGTCAGAACATCATGCATCACAATGAATCATTCTCTGGGCAGTTGCCACATGTGGGCTGATTTGTTGGTTCGTTTTTCGCAAACTGAATAGGCACTTGACATATTTAACCAAAGGGTTAAAGGAAGCAAAAATGGCAGATGCCAATGAGGCTGGCTGCTTAGTCTCACCCACTGTGCCGACAGTCCATATGCACCAAAGAAAAGAACAGCAGTAATTCAGAATAAATCTAGGTTTTCATTACCAACACGTCTCTTTGTTTCAGAGTCAAGACTGATTATACATACAGGCATTACAAACAGACTGGCTTATGATCTGGATAATTACGAAGTGGGGGTTGTGGCATCACGAATGATAACTGATAAGGTTTGTAAAACCCTTTCAGCAAACTGCTAAGATAGCAGAATGCTAATATACAATGTCACTCTCAGTATCATTTTCCTCCAACACTGAAATTGGCTATGTGAATGAAAACATTCCTCCCGACTGAAAAAGACAAAGCCGGACTGTCAAATATTTGGTTACATAGCCTAGCCTGCTAACACCTGTTGGTTTTGTTATTTTTGGCAACAGGCATAAGAGTCTGGTTTAAGTGCATATTTCATGAGAGTTGCCCTCCTGGCAAGCTCAATCAAAACAAGCCTACCTAAGCTTGAAGTCATTACATTATGCTGCTATGAAATACAGGAATGTTGACAACATTATGAGACATCACAATGCTCTTGCCACACACCAAAGTGGGGAGAAGCGAATCGAACAAGACTGAGGAAGAACATGGTGTTTTGTTGCATGCACAAGTCAGAATTGGACCTTTGCCGCTCTCCTCTTTCTCCCAGCACATTCTCTTGGCTATGAAAGAAACTCTTAAAAGATAAAGTTTCTCCCTTCCTCATGCATTGCGCGCACACACACACTCTTTGAATCTGACTTGTTAAAAAAAAAAACTCATATAGACCAAAGTAGCCCAATAGAGAAATGTTAGTGTTTCTAGAAACTAGTTCTGAAAAACCATCCAGGAACACAGATGAAAGAAATCCAGCTTGAAATTTGGGCTCTAAAGCTTACTTCCTAATTTGTTTGTCAGGGTCTTCTAGGTAGACAGCTTCTCAGGAGTCATGATTAGAAAAGGGAAATGTATTATGCATGATATAAGAGGGAAAACATAGCAAGCCAAAAGAAGCATTTTTTGATATAGTTTACTAGAGTAAGAGTCTTTGTAGTTCATACATACACTTACAAAGAAGTCTGTTTTTCAAAAATATCCTTCCAAATAATTGCTTAGGTTCCTATGGGCTTGTTCACACTAAGGCTGGAGTCCTACACATATTATGGAGAAGAATACTATGATACATATTTCCAGGTAAATACCAAAAGGATTTCACAGTTCATTTGCTTATTTTGGCATCTGATAAAACCAACAGCAACTAAAGATCAAGTTCTTTCATGAAAAGAATGATAATCTCGCAATAATGTAGCAGGTTTGGGATAAGGCAGCATTTCCAGCAGAAGATGAAGTAGAGCTCTTTATGTTAAAAAATACATGTGTTTAAAACAGTTTTTTTATTATGTCAGAAGCGACTTGAGAAACTGCAAGTCGCTCCTAGTGTGGGAGAATTTGTTGTCTGCAAGGACGTTGCCCAGGGGATGCTCAGATGTTTTACCATCCTATAGGAGGCTTCTCTCATGTTCCCACATGGGAAGCTGGAGCTGACAGATGGGAGCTCACCTCCATCTTGCAGATTCAAACCACCAACTTTCAGGTCAGCAGTTCAGCTAGCACAAGGGCTTAACCCACTGCACCACAGCAGCTCCGTTTAAAACAGCTGGTTCACATCTAAAAGCAGCAGTCTCATACACACACACACATACACACACACGTGTGTGTGTGTGTGTGTGTGTGTGTAGGTAGGTAGGACAGGAAAGACTCATTATGGCTCTTTTTCTAGCCTACCTATTATACGTCTCTTTCTCATCCATATTTCCTCTAGTATTTTGCCAATTAATTTAACTTGCCACAGCAGAGAAAGCTCATCTTTGTATCATTGCCAGACAGAAATCTGGTAGGTCTTTGGAACAAGTCAGGAAGTGATGTGCCCAGTTCAGGACTCTGGTTTGCCCCATTATAGGCTTAGCCAAGTGTTACCTGTTTTCCCCTCATGCCAATTTCTATAGTTGTCTGGCCTCAAAGAAATTCTAGTCCCACCCCTTGGCACATAACCACCTTGCCCTTTTGACATCACAGAGCTATCCTACTCCAGGTCAAGTTTTGGTCCTCAGGGCATGCAGTACTACTGACCTGATAACCTTGGATTGTCTTTTTTAATGCTTCTCATTCACGGTACAAGTAGGACATTCTGTTTATGAGATAAAATATTCTAGTCCAGTTCTTTGCCATCAGTACAAACAGCTATGCCATTTGTTAAGGAGCAAAAGAGAGATGCTGTTTTCATGTTGTACTTTTTGGATTTCTAGTAGTACTTCCTTACAACTTGCAACTAACTACCTCATCACACTGAGAGGAGAAAGACTGGGTGACCATCCCATTAAGAGTAGAGAATTGCCCCTCTTATATTGTCAGCAGTCACTTTCAAATTCTGCTTCCTCATCGCACTCACACTAACACATGGAACTTAAAAACCCGTCGCAAACTAGGCTCCTGCGGGAGCAAACCTTGCCAGCACGTCCCTGACGTCATGAGGCTGCGCCTCTCGCCCCGCCCCTTTCTCCGCCTCTTTCTCTGTGCCAGAGTGGTTTTTCCTTTGCTAGGGCAGCATTGCCAGCATATTCTCTCAGTTGAATTCTGCCAACTGAGAGAGTACACTGGCAATGCTGCCCTAGCAAAGGAAAAACCACTCTGGCACGGAGAAAGAGGCGGAGAAAGGGGCGGGGCGAGAGGCGCAGCCTCATGACGTCAGGGACGTGCTGGCAAGGTTTGCTCCCGCAGGAGCCTAGTTTGCGGCAGCTCAAAAGCTGGCAATACATTCATGTTCACAAGGTCAGTATTACTTTCTTTTTAAATCAGGAGAAACAACAACATCCAAAAACCAAGAGATCCCTTGCCCTGCCTTACATTAAAGGAGACTGACACCAGTTTAAAACCACTTCTTTCCAGAGGATCCTGTTGTTCTGCCCCAAACCCTATAGGATTCAAGAAACAGAGGCCCCTTCCACACAGCTGAATAAAATCCCACATTTTCTGCTTTGACCTGTGTGTGGACTCAGATAACGCAGTCCAAAGCAGATATTGTGAGATTTTCTGCCTTGATATTCTGGGTCATATGGCTGTGTGGAAGGGCCCAGTGATCCATGGAATCCTATTGTTCTGCATCAAACCCCATAGGATACAAGAGACTTCTGATGGTTGGGCAGTGAAACAGGATGGAAAACTTTTGATGGTTTTTCAGTTGTAAACATTGGAGTAAAGTGCAATAAGAGGTAGGAGCTCTGAACACAATTGCTGGCCCATGTTCAGAGTTCCCTCCTTTCAAGACATTTCTGCCTCTTTTCTACCCTGGAACATGTGATGAGGTCCATGCCTCTCCGTGCTTGAAAAGAGGCTGAAGTGTCCTATGAGGGGGGGAATTTCTCAATGTGATGAAGTCAATTGCTGGGGCTCCCTCTTTTCAGGACTCTTCTACCTCTTTTCAATCATGCATGACAGACAGAAGTAGTATAACTCACGTGATGAGATCAGTGTCTCTCCATGCTTGAAAAGAGGCTAAAGTGTCCTACGACTGGGAAATTTCTCAATGTGATAAGGAATGCTGGACCAGATTGGGCTTTTAGTCTTATCCAGCAGGAACCTTATAATATTAGTGTTGTGACTCAGCTGGAACCACAGACACAGACTGATAGTGTTGTGACTCAGATGGGGTCTGAGAGTGACTCTGACGAGGATGATGGGATTCAGGTTCACAATCAGGTTTAAAATGTTCCTGTTGTAGACAATGAAGAACAGGGTGTGCAAGTTCAGTTTCCTACAGCAGGGAATGATGTGTTTGATACTGAAACTAGCCAGGTACAAATTGACTCAAAAAAGGAGGACAGTTCTCAGCCTGATAGTAGGCAGGAAGGCAACCAGGCTGACACTAACAAGCAGCCTGACCTTGATGAAATGGGAATCTTAAATCGGGCTGACCATTTGGAATTCAGAGTTCGAAAGAGTGTGAGAATAGCCAATAAGAAGGAGGTCAAAGGCCAAAGAAATGCTTTCATGTATTGCAAAAGGGTATTAAACAGTGTGTTTGAAAACAAACCTTTGTCAGAGCAACTTCTCGCTCAACCAAGCAGCTTGTGCTCGTTTTCCTGTGTCTGTGGTCTTGGGATTTTGTCATATTCTCATGGGACTTTGTTTTGTTGGTGCCATTTGGAATTCTGCTTTACAGTGCTATGTTTTATTGATCTTTGGAACACTATTTGCTTTTTAAACTTTTCATCTTTAACTTTTTAATAAACCACAAAGACTTCAGTCTGTGTGCAGTTCTGGTGATTTCAGTAAGGTGAAACTATTCTGAGGTGCAACAATTACCATATTTACTCAAGTTTAATATTTTTTGGTGAAATTACATCACCAAAACTGAGAATACGCATTAGATTTGATGGTTCATTAGAATTATGTACATAAGCCCACCTGTGTGAAAAGGCCCTGGGGGACCCAGAGACCAGACAGGGCGAAGAGGCTGTTCCCGGCAGTAGCTTCAGGGCTCTATGGTGGTCGGACGAAGAGGAATGCCCTGATGGTAACCCAGTGATTCCAGCCACTTAACTGTGGAAGGGCTGCTAAGTCTTCAAGCCCCTCTGGCCAAAGAAGCAGGAAGCAATGCCTCTTACAGTCTCTCCCTGGGCCAAGGCTCAGCCTCGCATTTTTCCTCCCAGGTAGCCCTTAGAGTGTCTTGCACATCCACCACCGAGGCACAGTTCCCAACTGGCCTCATTCACGAGGCCTTTAAAACTGAGGGAGAGGTTTTGAATGAGGCCAGTTGGGAACAGTGTGAGGATGGTCAGTTTGCCAGCCTTTGCCTAGCAGAGGGGTGTGGCTTCCTGAATAGCTTCATTCATGCTGCATGACTTCCTAATGTGCTATGTAGTGGACACATTACATTGGATGGCAAATCCAATTTTTTGGAATATACATATTCAAAATTGAGATGCACATTACATTCGATGGTGCATTATATTCAAGTAAATACAGGTATTATGTGTTCATTTCAGAAACTGTAAAAATAACTTTTGGGGGTTACAATTCCAAGCATCCCTAGGGGATTTGAGGAGCTGTCATCCAAAAAACAATGCCTGCAAGATTTGTTTTGCTTATATCTGAGAGCATTAAGTTATTCAGATTCTCACACAGTCAGTCCTCTAAGTAGAAGAAAATAAGATATGCTAAATTCACGAACAATGGTAAGAATTTGACCATAATGTATCAGTGAAATGTTCCAAAGCAATTATGGGTCCCATCTGTGCCACCTACACTTGAGGTCACACCTACACATGGGGAAACAGTATTCCTTTTCATTAGGACTATTTTTATAGTGGGAAGCCCACAAATGGATTTTCCTGCCATTTTTGGAATCTCTGGAATGAGCTCCAAACAAGGGGGCATCAGACACCTTCTTTACAGGCCTCCAGGAGGGTTCTGAAAAAGCCACATTTGCTTTTGTTGGCTTTCGTTACATTACATTCACTACAGTTCAATTTACTATAGTACAATTTTACCTACAGGTATGTCTACACAGAAGCAAATGCATTGAGCATACTCCCAGGTAAACGGATATAGTGGTAAGTGGACTTTATATAAAAAATAATACAGAAATGTCTACCCTCAATAAAATGTTGCAAAGGTTTACCTGGAGAAATTGATCCAACAACAACAGCAACAACAACAACACTCTTGTAGACTCTGCAAGGAAGCAGACGTAATGATGGATCACATACTCAGCTGCAGCAAGAAGATTGCACAGATGGACTACAACCAGAGGCATAATACTGTTGCTCAAATGATCCACTGGAACTTATGCCACAAATACCATCTCCCTGTGACAAAAAATGGTAAGATCATAAGCCTGAAAAAGTTACACAAAATGGACATGTCAGAGTACTCTGGGACTTCTGAATTCAGACTAACAGAGTTTTAGAGCACAATACTCCTGACCTCACGATCATGGGGGGGGAACAAAGTATGGATCATCGATGTTACAATCCCAGGTGACAGCAGAATTGTCAAGAAGCAACTGGAAAAGCTTACACGATATGAGGATTTAAAGATCGAACTGCAAAGACTCTGGCACAAGCCAGTAAAGGTGGTCCCAGTGGTGATTGGCACACTGGGTGCCGTGCCTAAAGACCTTGCCCTGAACTTAAAAACAATTGGCACTGACAAAATTACCATCTTCCAGCTGCAGAAGGCCACCTTACTGGGATCTGCACGCATTATTCGCTGATACATCACACAGTCCTAGATACTTGGGAAGTGTCCGACGTGTGATCCAATACAACAGCCAGCAAAGTGATCTTGTCTGCTGTGGACTCTTGTTGTGTTTCAAATAACAATAATAATAAATGTTATGAATAACACTCCTCTCCCTATGGCTCAAGGCAGGGTAGAACATGGTTAAAACAGACAGACACCATTAAAGTACATATATCGAAATACACAGACACAAATACCGATAAAATGCAGGTTAAATTTACAGTTTAAAATTAACTGGTTAAGCCTGCCGGAAGAGATAGATCATGAATTCTGACAGCTGTAAATGTAGAATGTTCTACAGGCAGAACTTCGAATCATAAGGTAAAAGTTTAATTACTTTTAGAGTTTCTATTTTTGCTTTTTTTTTAAATGAGATAATCTAATATGAAAATTCAACTGTTTTATATTCTGAGAGGAAAGAGTAGGTGGGCAATGAAATTTGCAGTTTTCTCTAGTAGTCCAGAGCAAACAAACTTTCAGATGAATTTGATGAATGTAATGATGTGATGTGCATCAAGGACAGAAAGGCTGAATAGAATCCTTAATTTCAAAATATAGGGGATAGGGAAAAGGCAGAACTACTTAATGCCTTCTTTGCCTCGGTCTTCTCACAAAAAGAGAGTCTTCAACCTCAGCAAGATGGAGTGGATGAGGGATTGGAGGACATCCAACCCCAAATTGGGAAAGAAGTCGTCCAGGAATACCTGGCCGCTCTTAATGAGTTCAAGTCCCCAGGGCCAGATCAACTACACCCCAGAGTACTGAAGGAACTAGCGGAAGTCATTTCGGAACCATTGGCAACCATCTTTGAGAGTTCTTGGAGAACGGGAGAAGTTCCAGCAGATTGGAGGAGGGCCAATGTGGTCCCAATCTTCAAGAAGGGAAAAAAGGATGACCCAAACAACTACCGTCCGGTCAGCCTCACGTCGATACCGGGCAAGATTTTGGAAAAGATTGTTAAGGAAGCGGTCTGCAAACACTTAGAAACAAATGCAGTCATCGCTAATAGTCAACATGGATTTATCAAAAACAAGTCATGCCAGACTAATCTGATCTCTTTCTTCGATAGAGTTACAAGCTGGGTAGATGCGGGGAATGCCGTGGATGTAGCGTACCTGGATTTCAGTAAGGCCTTCGACAAGGTCCCCCATGACCTTCTGGCAAGGAAACTAGTCCAATGTGGGCTAGGCAAAACTACGGTGAGGTGGATCTGTAATTGGTTAAGTGGACGAACACAGAGAGTGCTCACTAATGCTTCCTCCTCATCTTGGAAAGAAGTGACAAGTGGAGTGCCGCAGGGTTCCGTCCTGGGCCCGGTCCTGTTCAACATCTTTATTAATGACTTAGATGAAGGGCTAGAAGGCATGATCATCAAGTTTGCAGACGACACCAAATTGGGAGGGATAGCCAATAGTCCAGAGGACAGGAGCAGAATTCAAAACGATCTTGACAGATTAGAGAGATGGGCCAAAACTAACAAAATGAAGTTCAACAGTGACAAATGCAAGATACTCCACTTTGGCAGAAAAAATGAAATGCAAAGATACAGAATGGGGGACGCCTGGCTCGAGAGCAGTACGTGTGAAAAAGATCTTGGAGTCCTCGTGGACAACAAGTTAAACATGAGCCAACAATGTGATGTGGCAGCAAAAAAAGCCAATGGGATTTTGGCCTGCATCAATAGGAGCATAGTGTCTAGATCTAAGGAAGTCATGCTACCCCTCTATTCTGCTTTGGTTAGACCACATCTGGAATATTGTGTCCAATTCTGGGCACCACAATTCAAGAGAGATATTGACAAGCTGGAAAGTGTCCAGAGGAGGGCGACTAAAATGATCAAGGGTCTGGAGAACAAGCCCTATGAGGAGCGGCTTAGGGAACTGGGCATGTTTAGCCTGAAGAAGAGAAGGCTGAGAGGAGATATGATAGCCATGTATAAATATGTGAGAGGAAGCCACAGGGAGGAGGGAGCAAGCTTGTTTTCTGCTTCCTTGGAGACTAGGACGCGGAACAATGGCTTCAAACTACAAGAGAGGAGATTCCATCTGAACATTAGGAAGAACTTCCTGACTGTGAGAGCCGTTCAGCAGTGGAACTCTCTGCCCCGGAGTGTGGTGGAGGCTCCTTCTTTGGAAGCTTTTAAGCAGAGGCTGGATGGCCATTTGTCAGGGGTGATTTGAATGCAATATTCCTGCTTCTTGGCAGGGGGTTGGACTGGATGGCCCATGAGGTCTCTTCCAACTCTTTGATTCTATGATTCTATGATTCTATGAAAATATAAACCTTGTATGGGAAAATGAAGAAGAAAACGGAGTATACAGAAATAAAATCTCAGACGGAGAAATTGTCTCTGGTGAAGGAAAGATAGATGTGCTTTCCCATGCATGCAGCTGCCAAGCAGAGTGAAGAAACAAAACACCTTTTGTGCGGGTTCATTTACTATAGATCAACAGGGCATTAGCAATGCAGTGAGCTGTTTATATAGAAAAAGCAGCAGGCTGTCGGATGTCGAACACAGTCACAGTAATAGTTATTCAGAGAACTCACTTGGAATATATATGCGTGCCTGTGTGTGTGTGTATGTGTGTATGTATGTGTGTGTGTGTGTGTGTGTATGTATATATATATATATATATATATATATATATATATATATGGAATAACGTGGGAGAGGGAAATATATTAAATGCAAAATACCAAAGATGAAAAGCAGTAGGAGAAATGCAAGATCAAAATCAGTCCTGAGTTAACACATGCGGCAACTATGGTTATATAACCCGGGGGAAAGGGTGATTAATTTTCATTAAATCAAATTGTGAACATAAAAAATCTCATGACTTTAATATGCCAATGAGTCAAAGAATTCATATTGTAAGCTATATCGTTACTAGTAGGGGAGGGGTTTTTATTTATATTCAGTTGCTGTCACTGCTACTGATGCTTTCGTTGTTTCTTTTGACATGTTTGTACTTCTATGGTACCGGATATATATGAAATCTTTGCGGCACTATAAAAGTTTGTTCAATATAAAAACATAGCATAAGAGAACCATTTCACATTGATACTCCAAATGACAATCTTAAAAACAAAAATAGACCATCAAGTGTATTTACATCACACATACATAAATACACACAGTTAAAGAATCTTTTAAAAAATAGTTGGTACCATAAATTAAGTTGTCAGATCCACACAAACAGGATAAGTTGCTAGGTTACCCAAAGTAAGTTAGAAAAAAACACAGGATTTATAGAAGAGGAAGGTCATGGTGGAATACAAATTATTACACCTCTGGGAATGTCTCTGAAAGGATGTCTCTAGAACAGAAAGCCTTTGGATACTTCTGAGATAGACTGTAAACCCTTCTGTGAGAATGACTACTGAAAGTCTCTGATAACCACCAGCTAAGCAACCTAAGGTGCTTGAACTACAGGGAAGCTTTCAAATACAGCTGCATGGTGTTTTTTTTCTTGTGATGGTGCTACCAAAAGTCCTTTTATCACTTAATTGTCTCATTTTTAAAAAGTTGCATCTTCCATCCAGCCAACCTAGTTCATGAATAAGGGCCTCTTCACACTGGGCATTTTTGCCCCGTTTGGCCGTTTTTTAATCGCTGTAAGGATGGGACCTGCTGTGTGCCATCACACAACACACGGCAGGTCCCACCCACATTCCTCCTAAAGTGTGTGTGTGTATGAGAGGGAGGGGAGCTCCGAAAGGTGCTTCCTCCATCATTATGGGGAAGAAAGTGTGGGTAGTGACATCAGAGCTACAAGTACATTTTGGGTAGTTCCAAGAGCGCTACCTGCACTTTCCTCACCTTTTCTCCATATGATGGGGGAAAGGGCAGTAGGGAAATGCACATTGCCACCCTTTGGCTCATCTGATGGGGACAGGGTATGAATGCACCCTATCCTGCCCCAAACATGTGATGGGGTAAGGAGGGAGGGCACGCGGGGCGCCACAAGCCACCCTGTGCACCTTCCCTTTCTGCCGGTCCTACACACCTTATACTGTGGCCAAGTAATTCTATGGAAAGGACTTCCCTATTGCAGACATACAGGCAGTCCCCAAGTTACAAACATCCAACTTACAAACGATTCACAGTCAAGAACGGGGGTGGGACAAAAGGAAGTGAAAGAAATCTACCCCTTGGAAGGGCAATTCACTTCTGGGGGAGTTCAAAGCTGAAGCTTTGTCTCCAATTCTTGTTTCCACACCAAGCCAACATTTTCAAAATCCAATTATAACAGGGACAGAAAATGTGATGGAATCTTCTGGACAGAAACACAGAAAACAAAAGAAATACCACAGGGGACTGGAATTACACTACAAAAATACCTGTTCCAACTTACATGCAAACTCAACCACAACAAACCTACAGAACCTATCTTATTTGTAACTTGGGGACTGCCTGTATATCTATCTGTGGTAACCTACATTCAAGCCTGCCACTGTCATCATCTGAATTTTCAAAATAGTGCAAATGCTTTTCTGTGATGTTTCTCATCCATTAAGCTTTCAGTAGCAATTGAAACCCCTGCACCAGCTTTTCATTTATTTATGATAATAATTTTAATAATAAAATTAAAAGTTTAGAATTGAAAGAAGCATGAAATGCAAAATGAAAGAAAAACACAGCAAGGAACATATAGAAAATATAATTCTCCAGTACTATTCAAATTAATTACAGCATTTAGCTGTTCATAAGCAAATCACTATGTGAAGCAGGTGAGCAATACTGTCTTCTATTATACTTAGAATAGTGGATACACAGGATCCATATTAAATAAAATATGTGGTTGGTCCTTATTTTTTTCATGCATGTGCATCAACCACTTTTTCCTAAGGGGAAGAGAACCCAGCCTGTTTTTCCAACTAGAAAGACACAAATTCATTGCATCTTAAACTGGCATGCTATTTGTAATCTTGCTGCTAAGCAGAAGAAACCAATTTAGCTTTAAAAGTGGGATAGTTCCACTGGATCCTATACATAATGCTAAGAGATCTGCTGTTGGATCAACTTCAGACTATGCTATAAATGAAACTGCAATTCAGTGCCCACAGCACAATGAAAACAAAATCTTCACTACAACTTTAGAAGTATATGTAAGGGCATACACCATGTGCACACTGGAACAACCATGATATGATTATCATATACGTGTAATAATGATTGCATGTAAGGACATGAGTAGAATTAAGGATCCACAGTCTGGCAGCTTCTGGCTAAAATCCTCTTTTGCCAACCTTTATATACATAGAATTAATTTTGAAGTACAAAAGACTCAAGATAAGACATTTGGTAATCTCTAGAACATGGCCCTATAGCCCAAAAAAACCTAGTGATTCCAGCCATGAAAGCCTTCGACAATACATTTGGTAATTACTTAACTGATGCCTCCCACCATTAAGAGATTGTGAATTTCGAGGAAAGCTGGGTCTAATTTCACTCTCCAACCCATTAATTCAAGGAATTGATTGTTGTCATCTCCTGTTTATTATTATTATTATTATTATTATTATTATTATTATTATTATTATTATTTTGCCTAGGTCTCTTCCATAACTTGCGAGTGTACAACTTGGCCTTTTACTATTACTATTGGAGATGACTGTGTTTGCCTCCTTGACTAAATATTGGAAAGAAGAGTTTGGAAAAGCAAATCAACAGCATGCAGTGGAGTGTGAAAGGCTTTGAGCAGGGAGGCTCTCTATCAAGTAGTCTGTGGGGTTTAATAGTGGAAAGGTTTTATCTAGAGCAATTCAGAGAGCAAGCCAGGACAAGGCATACGGAAGCAGCAAAGCAAGGTGTGAAATAATGCAGGCTATGAGCAGCAGGTCAGTAAGCATTGGCTGCTCACGTCACAGAGCGACTGACCCAGAATGCTAAATAACAAAGGTAAGCTAATCAGGATGGTGTTTGCAGTCAACTGCTTAGGATCAGCCCTAGAATAGCAGTGGAAACTGAGCTGGCTAGTGTTTCATTTCCAAGGCAGTGATCAGTCTCCTAAGGTTTTTTGGGGTTTTTTTTGGTTTGTTTGGGTTTTTTTTGCCTGATGTCCCACTGATCTTACTTCCAAACTGTTTTACAGCCCAGGTCAACATAACACATTCAGTAGACTATTAGGTAAAAGCACTACATCATTTTGCTGCCATAACTCAGCCTTGTCATTTAAGCTTTAGAACTGAACTATGTGGTCTTGTCATTAAACTGTAACTTCCATCAGCCTTAGCCTGCATAGGGATTTTATTTATTTATTTATTTATTATTTGAATTTATATGCCGCCACTTCCCTGGGGCTCGGAGCGGCTTACAAGAATGGCTGAAAATCTAACAAAATTTAAAAGCAATTTAAAACAATTTAAAAACAGTAACATCAAACATTAAAAACCTGTCGAAACAGGTATGTCTTACATGCCCTGCAGAAAGCTGGTAAGTCCCACAAGGCACGGACTTCAGGTGGCAAAGTATTCCAGAGTGATGGTGCCACTGGTGTGAAGGCTCTGTGTCTGGTTGCTGTTAGACACAAGGTCTTGACACTGGGAATTTCAAATAGATCTTGGTCCTCAGAACGGAGGGATCTCTGGTGTTGGTAGGGGGTGCTTGGAGTTGCAATCTAACAATCAGGGAAAGTGGCCTATTTCTACCTCTGCTTTAAAATCACTAACTTAAATGGAGGGAAGAGTAACTGAATCAACTACTCTTAAAATACTGTTGTGGCAGAATGTGGAATCCCAACCCTGATCGCTAGAGATGTAGATTGTGTCTACACTGTAGTATAACATCAGTTTGATATCACTTTAACTGTCGTGGTTCAATGCCTGTTCCCAACCTGTGGTCCATGGACCACCAGTGGTCTACAAGAACTAAAATATGGTCCACGGCCTCACCGTTACTACACCGTTGCAAAGAAAGCAACTGGTCGTGCAAAAACCTCTTATAATGCTGAAGCTTATTAAATATAGTTTTCAGTGGGCGAGCAAATGGAAACTACTGGATGGTATGTGTTCTGTATCAGAAACTAGAGCTGATGTGGTCTATCCAATGCAATTTTCTGAATCAGCACCCCAAATAACCAAATTGGATCTAAAGTTGACCAAAAATGGATTTGTAACCCTTTTGGTACTAATGTTGGAGAATGGTCCCTCGTCAAACTGGTCTCTGGTCAAAAAAAGCTTGGGAACCACTGCTATAGAAACATGAAAGTTGTAGTTCTGTGAGATCTTTCACCTTCTCTGCCAAAGAGTTCTGATACATCACCTGGGATCTGTAGTCTGATGCATCAGACTACAGATCCCAGGATTCCATAGCATTGGACCATAGCAGTTACAGTGGTGTCAAACTGTATTAATTTTACAGTATAGCACCAGCTGTGGTCCAATATTCAAACTACTACACCAGGCAGGATAGCACTGTCTAAAATGACTTTTATACTCATTACAGTATCATATTTGTTCTTTATTTACGCATTAATTGCATTAAAATTCACAAAAGTTTGAGGTAATTTTACAAATACTGATTACCATGCAACATCCTTTGTAAAAAGGTGATAGATCGTCACCTATTTAAAGGTTTTAAGGACCCATAGTTTTCAGTCCCTTTAAGCTCTTTACAAGTTTATCATCCCCTGCACACTGCTGGAGATCTATAAACCCACTCTTTTCATAGTTAAAAAGAACATAATGAGATTAGATTGAAAGCCAGCAAATCAACAGTTTCTCAATGGATATTCGAAATTCTAATTAGAACAATGTCATTGCTATTAGGATTCCATTTTTCTAATAAGCCTGGAATGTGATTATTTTTCTTTCTGCTCTAGCCAGATAATTAACTTCTTTCAGCATATATTTCACAATGGTAACAATTAAAAATTATAATCATTAAAGGGCTGTAAAAACATATTAACACAGAGTTTTTCAGAGCATAATTATAAGAGACATTCCAAAAATTATTCTCTAAAAAAAGAGATTAATGAATAATAAGTACCTAAAAAGGAAGCAATTATATATGATTCCCAGCTAAAAATGAGTAACTGGTACATTTGGGGAGCACTTGGAAAGTGTTCCCTCATTACATTTTTGGGCATTAATGATAGGAAATAAGACATTAAATGATATTGAATATGAGAAACCAGGTGTACAGAAAGAAATAGACTCAGGCTTTAAAGTTGATCACTTGAAAGTAGGGGTTGTTTGTTGGAGGTTGTAAATGTAAATAAACAGAAGCTTTATCACAGTTTCTGAACCAAAATATACCCTGCAGTATAATAATGTGTCACTCAGATTGTGTAACAAGTAACAGTAAGTTACTTTATTTCAGTTCAAGAGATCAAACAGAGCAACAATATATACAGCAATCTCTCTGCCATTCTTACAGAGAACAAAGGGAATAAGCAGTCCTTTTAAACAGTCTTTAAAATATGCTTCATGCCTTAGAAATAATCAGGCTTCAGAGAGTTGGCAACCATTTCCTTCCTGGCTGTTTCCAGTCAGCACTCTCTTCACTCAGCACTCTCTTCACTATCCGAGGTGAAAGTGGCAGTTAAAACCATTCATCTCTGTAGCAAGCCAGAGACAGTAGCCAATCTGAATTCTAGCTCCTGGCATGCTCAGCCAATCAGCTGCTGACACATTTCTTTCCAGTCAACCCATTACATCATGATGCCTTTTTACAAATCCCCACATTGTTCACATCTTCACTGGGCATTTTTGCCAATACAGTCTGCAGTATCACCACCATATTTGATCCATGTGAAACAGTCATTTAAGCAGGCTTTCGGTCCATTGAAAGAAGCCAAAATAAAAGGATGAAGATTGTGATTCATATAGACAACTGTCAAGGGCAAAAAAAAATTTCAATCTTTAATCAACATTAATAATTAGAAAAAAAAGAACAAAATCCTGGCTTTACTCTGAAGGCTGAGACTTGTTACTGACTTTAACAAAGCCAGGATTTTACACATTAAGATGGAGTGATACTAGACCTTCTTCAGTTCAACCCCATTATTGTAGTTGGTGCTCCTGGAGAGCCCATTCTGAAGAAATGATTGCTTGACTGATAGACTGAGTAATCAAAACATATTTTGATAGTGTCAAACAGAAATCCAGACTGGGATCCTCCATTATAACAAGGTATGGCCTGCCTATGAGTGGATACAATTAGCTGGAATTCAAAGAGGATTTTTCGTATGTTTAAGTGCAATCCAAAGTAATCAAGAAAGAAAACATCAGAAAAGAAATGTAGAATCAACATGAAAATGCGACTACAAGTTAATCACTCTTGTTCAGATGACAAATAAAATATTGAAATACGAAGCCAGTAACTGCATGCCTATAGTACAAAATAGCAGCAGTATTATGGAGACTGTTAATCAAATAGTTGGCCTTGTGTGGTTTTATTTTGATATCTGTTTTAAATGTGATTTTAACTTTTTTTGAAGAACGTCTGTGATGTGTTTGCAGAACCCTAGAGTTTCACAGAACACAGTTTAGGAAACATTGAACTGGGGGGTATCATATTATAGCTACATCTGAGCTTCTAGCATGCATGGAAAAGTTATTAAATTTTCCTTCCAGAAGAAGAGCTGGATAGAGCACTGAAAAACACACACATTAATGGCTTTTTGTTGATAAGGCAATATGGTGGCATCTGCAGATATGATTTGGTGCAGAAGTCGTGCCTCAGTGATACACAGAATACTGCAAGTTGTTTCTGGTGTAAGAGAATCCGCCGTCTACAAAGACGTTGCCCAGGGTTTGCCCAGATGTGTTACAATCCTAAGAGGAGGCTTCTCTCATCCTCTGTTCAGATATCAGCTAGCATGCCAACACCTGAAATCAAGAAACAGATTTCTAAGATCTACAGACATGATCGCAGGAACACTTCAACAAGCGAGAGTCCAAAAGTGGCAAGTCAAAATCTGGAACCTCAATCCATGGCTGATACTGGATGAGAAACATCCTCCTGGGCACACAAAAAACTGGGCGACTTGGAAGGCACTGAACCGACTGCGCTCTGGGACCATGAGATACAGAGCTAATCTTAAGAAATGGGGCTACAAAGCGGAGTCTGCGACATGCAAACCACAGATGCAAACCACAGACCACCTACTACAGTGCTGTCTTGGAGCCCTGCCACATGCACAATGGTGGATCTTCTCACAGCGTCACCAAAGGCACTCCCAAGTGGCCAGCTTCTGGTCAAAGTTAATCTAGTATAACACCAAGTTTTAATTTGTTTTTTTGTTTTTTAAAAACCCCATTATAACTGTACCCCTAAATAAATAAATAAATACATAGAATGCTGAGTTCAATCCTTCTGTTTGATATCCTGGTCGCCTGTCCCGCTCTTGCTGATTTTGTATATAGCACTGAATATTAGCACTGAATATTAAGGGATTTGACGAGATATACTTGGCTGTCGTGGAAAGGAGCAGCAAAACATCCAGCCCTGTTCAAGTGACAGCATACATGAACCTACAGAAAATCCTCTGGAGTATTGGACAATCTGACATTTCTGTTTTATGTGAATTTATCTTGTGATGCATTTTTGCTTTTTCCCAGGACTATGGAAAGAAAATGATAAGTGGCTATGCACTGTAAGTAGTCATAGCTGTTGCAGGTTGGTATTACTTGAAAGTGCAGAAATGGGAGTCAGGTTTGAAAACTAATTCCAATTATGTAGAAGGAGGGAAATATTTAATATCTAAATGTAATATCAATTTAGCGACTAGATGGACATTACCTTATGTATAATCTATATACAATGCCATTGCATCTTGATTTTGTATAAGCACAGCTGTGCTTTGTCAAATGTTGCTCAAAGGTAGAAGCACACACAGTCACATCAAATAAATAAGGAATGGTCTAATTTTTTCCAGAAGGTGCATTACGTTTAAGAACGATGGGATGCCCAAAATGTGGGTGTGGACCTCAAATGGCTGTAATCATACTTTTTTTATTCTCACAGTAGGGTTTCCAAGTGTCCTGTTTTCTATAAGATCCCCTGTAATTGAGGTTATATGAGGTGTCCCAAATACTGCATTGCTTCATTTGTTGGGAACGGACATACTGCATGTCTGGTGTCAGTGATGAACTGGATGAGGATGAATAAACTGATGCTTAATCCAGACAAGACATCTGTGTCATTTAAAAAATGGATCTGAAAATCAGTTACACTTCTCCCAAAGAGACAGGTTCAATGTTTGCATCTATTCCTGTACCCGAGTATTGAATACAGAGCCGAGAAACCCAGATTTCTCCAATGGTATGACAGCTGCATTATTTTCCTGGAAATATTTGATCTAGGCACAGTGACACACGCCATAATTACATCCCAGTTGCCATAGTACAGTCTACATGAGGCTGCTTTGGAAACATCCAGAAAGTTCAGCATGTCTAAAATGGGGTGGCCAGTCAGTTGACCAATAGCTTCACCAGCTGCCAATCTGTTTATGGACACAATTCAAAATTACTTTAGAAATACTAAGAGGTTTGAGTCCAAATTTTCTGAACATTTCATATAAGCTTTACTAAGATTTGAGATCCCAAGGAAAGTCTTGCTTTTACTATTATGATAGACACTTGTGGTAAAGACATGTGAGACTTCTTAGTGGCTGCTCCCCATTACTGTCCCTAACGACCTCATCATATGGGCTGATTTACCTGTCCATCACTTTTCATCCCCTTTCACCATGGAGACTTTCCTATGATGCACACCAACTTGCAGCCGGGCTCCGTGGTGAAAGAGTAGAGGAAGCGGCGCTCACCACTGCCGCTACAAGACGGCAGGCTTCCCGTGTTGCCTTAGGAGCAATGGGGGAAGCCAGCTTCCCCCATGGGATGGAGGTCAGGGTAAGTTGTGCGATGTGGGGCATGGAGCAATGGGTCGCCTTCGGGCTGAGAGTGGCGGTTAACAAGTGCAAATAATAAATAATAAATAAATAATAATAAATTTTCCACACCCCCTGCCAGGACCCCCATGGGTTTGCCACGATGCCTGGCAAATCTGCAGCCTAATGTGATGAGGTTATTAAGGATGGCTCAGTTGGCCTGTTCTCTTCTCTTCTGCTGCATGCAGGCAAACATTTTCATTTAGGCAGGTTGTTGGCCATTGGCTGAGAATGGTGCTGTCATTTTAAACTGTTCTTCATCTGTTGGTTTTTAAGCGTGTTTAATAAACTGTTTTGAAAAATGTATTGTCATTTTAATACGTTAGTTAAATTAATTGCTTTCACTATTTGTGTGTGTGTGTGTTTAGTTAAATGCTGTTGTAATTCTTGGGACCTGTAATGGAAGAAAGGTGAGATATTAAGGAAATATGAAATCGACCTTAGCCAGCACAGGAATGATTAGAGCAGCAGTCCAATACTTCTGATGGGACGCACATTTGGCATCCTAATTTTATGGCTTTATTTGCAGAAAAGAGCAGAATTTCATGTAAGTGTACATTCCTTGGATCCAGGTTCAATTCCTGACATCTGCAGGTAGGACTCAGAAATATTGTCAGGTGATCCTGACAGCCAAGCACTGAACTCTTTCATTCTGTTCACAGGGGAACCTTTGCTGATGTCAACAAAAGCACCCAGCAACAACCAGGAGTGCTTCCAGAGCTCACAGGCCAGCTGCCATAGTGACAAAATGACACAGCTTTGATGCATCTCCTTTTCCCAGAGCCACTGAGCACAGGGAAAGGGAGATGGCAATGCTGGCTCATGTGGACAAAAGACCAATTTGCTTTGGAGACAGTCTGTTGTAGTCTGTTGTCTACACCTAAACTCTGGAGCATTCCCTGACTGCATAATGTGAGGTTAAACCAGGCTAACCTGTATTACCTTGCATTATGGGCCAGAGGTTCCTGGGTGTCATTTGGATATCAAAGTTCAACCTGTTCCAGTGCAGGGTTTATTTCCCATTATTATTATTATTATTATTATTATTATTATTATTATTATTATGTCAAACTACTCTGGGACTTCTGAATTCAGATTGACAGAGTTTTGGATCACAAGACTCCTGACCTCATGATCATGTTAAAGAACCAAGTATGGATTGTCAATGTTGCAATCCAAGGCGACAGCAGGATTGCAGAGAAACAATTGGAAAAGCTGTCACGATACGAGGATTTAAAGATCGAACTGCAAAGACTCTGGCACAAGCCAGTAAAAGTGGTCCCAGTGGTGATCGGCACACTGGATGCAGTGCCTAAAGACCTTGGCCTGCACTTTAACACAATTGGCGCTAACAAAATTACCATCTGTCACCTGCAAAAGGCCACCCTACTGGGATCTGCATGCATTATTCACCCATACATCACACAGTTCTAGACGCTTGGGAAGTGTCCGATGTGTGATCCAATATAACAGCCAGCAGAGTGACCTTGTTTGCTGTGTACTAATCTTTTTGTGTTTCAAATAACAACAACACCTTTATTCTTCTATTCTGCCACCATCTCCTCGAAGGGACTTGGGGTGGCTTACATGGGGACCAAGCCCAGCCAACAAAGTTAAAATACAGCACAGTAAAATATATTGCATTACAAAAAAATTAAAACAAAAACCATACAAAACATCATAAAAACATAAGCCATCAACAACCAGAGGCTAAGCACAGTGGTTGTGTTCAGAGCTGGGTGGGGCAAGGGCTTGTGCAATGTAAATGCCGGGTGGTGCTTGTAATAAAGTGCAGCAGTCAGATGATTATATTAGGGCTGGAAGGGCCACATCAACTGATGAACTGATTAATCAACTGCGCATTGGAACATCCAAGTTTTCAGGTCTTTGCTAGTCATCCACATCTAAAACTTTCGCATTTGCTGGTTACTTTGCATGTCCCTCTCCTCTAGATGCCTACACTGCATTCCTGAATGTTCAACAAAGGTTTTAGTTGCTGCAATGTCAGAAGATTTCGAATGGAAATTTCATTTGGGTTTGCACATTTCTTTTCAGAAAGCAATGTCTTTAATTTGCTCCCAGCTCTGTACCTATTCTCCTTTAGTTATGCATGAAATGACACTTGTGAATATCTTGACCTTTAGATTGCGCTGAAATGCCCAATCAGATTTTATTAAATTATTTTAGGAAAGGTAGTGTCATACTATTTGTTGGAATGGATAGAAACCAATTGACTTAGTCCTTAGTCACCCTGAATATGAATTAACTATGATGGATGCTATTTGTTTGGATCACAGTTTCTGTTCATACAATATTTTTCGATATAGTGATATTATACCACTTTCTTTTGATTTCTTTGTGTAATTCCTTTACATCTCAGTAGAAGTATTAAAAAGAAGAACTTTCAGTACTCTTTACTATTAACTCATTTCTTTGGAAAATGCTGTTGCTAGACCTCAAAGGAGTGTTTAAAAATGAATTCAAATAACCTGAAGGTCAACAGCTTATATTCTATTTTCGCTCGCTTTTAGTAAAAGCATATGATTTCAACCTCTAAAATTGGTACTCAGCCACTTGATCTCAGGCTCTTTAACATGTTCATAGATAGGTAAAGTTCTTTTCCACAAGGAAAATATGATTGATTGTTACAATGACAGTAATTGCATTTTAGCAAAAGTAACTATTATAGTAATTTTCTTCAGGAAAGAGACGTCTAACTAACTTAAAAAGCTCAACACATTAACTTGGGCAAATTTATCACAAAAGACTTTTTAAAAGTATTCATAGATTTAACAGTCAGTTCAGTTCTAAAGTGTTTTAATGCGGTGTATCCCATTACTATTAAATACCAACAAGAACAAAACTCTCAGATTTCCCACTTTCTTCCAGATCCCCCTTTTAAAATCTCCATACCTTAATCACACTTTATTTTTCTTTCAGTTACCCTACCACTGCCTCCTTCGATTGGCACCCAACATGAAGATGTACCAAGAAACTGGATAGCTGCCAGCTATCTGGTAGTGCAGGACATCAATTTTTGACTTTATTGTTGTGCTGGTCAGTGACTGTAATAAAGTTTTGTTGATGTTGGTTTTGGTGTTGTTGTTGACTTTATTGCTCTTACCTATCATAAGGAGCTAAAAAACAGAAAACATGGGGTTCTCTAGATGTTCTTGGACAGCAACTTCCATGTTCCATTGTCCTGTATTGACTAGCGCTGGTATCACTTCCATTACAATAATATCAGGAGGGTCACACATCTCCCCTATCTGTCATACTCAGCAACAATGCAACTTTGTGGGAATGCTTCTATCTGCCCTTTCAATTCACCATTAGTTGCCTTGCATTTTCCACCACCAAAGGCATAGGGTTTCCATTTTCCCTTTGCAGCAGCTGCTCTTGCATACAAGTGTATACAGCTATAATACAGTGATATCATGTCCAGCATACACATGAAGAGGGTGTGGCCAAAAAGTATCTGGTGTCTTTCTCAGTGCTACTTCTCCTCCCCTACTTTGGTCCTACACTTCAGGGACAACCTATGAGGAGTATTTCACTATGTTGATTGCTTACAGAGTAGGTAAAGGTAAAGGGTTTCCCCTGACATTAAGTCCACCCATGTCTGGGAGTTGGTGCTCATCTCTAAGCCGAAGAGCCGGCGTTATCCGTGGACACCTCCAAGGTCATGTGGTCGGCATGACTGCATGGACCACCATTACCTTCCCGCCAGATCTACTTACATTTGCATGTTTTCGAACTGCTAGGTTGGCTGAAGCTGGAGCTAACAGCGGGAGCTCACGCTTTTACAGAGTAGGGCAAGTTATACAGGGAAGCCTGCTGCATAGTTTCATAAAGCCTAATACTCATGAGACAGATTGCTTCTCATTTTTGTACATTTTGTCAGGAAATATTAATTATATGTAGTACTACACTAAACAAAAGAATGAGTCCACAGAACCCAACACTGTTTGAGACTTCTTGAATTTCTTTATCCCCTGCATCTCCTTTTCAGTTTCTGTGATGTTTGCTGAAACCTGAAGATGGGGATAGTATTTTGAAAAGAAAATATATGAGTGGCTTTCCAGCTATAAAACAGTAAGAGCTATAAATCAGTACATAAATAAATGTGGGAATCAGAGATGCAGACTTTATATATGCATCATTACAACACAAGTGGATTGATGTAAGAAGGTGTGCAGTTAGGGCAATTAGCGTTTCTTTTCCCCTGAAAGAGCAAGAGAAACAAGAGAAAAACTGCAAGCACCTGGGAAGAAACTGGGATAGATGTTCAATATATCACTTCATTCCCCTTTCCATTTTTCATGACCTTCAACCTTACTGTGAAGCAAGAGCATATGGGTAAGTTAACAATATGGAAGAAAGTATATAATCATACAGCACAAGTACAGCAACTTGTCATATAGGAGCAGTCATCCTGAAGATGGAAGACACAATAAATCATAATAATGTTCATAAGATCGCAATGAAGGTGCATTAGCATTTAATTTCATGTATTGCTTCTGGGCATCACCTGAATACTAACTAACCCATTGGAAGGGGTGTGGTACTGCACAGCTCCAGCAAATCTTTTCTCACTACCTTCTGGCAGCATCAATAATACACATTGTAATGGAAGGGCTTAAAAAAATATTCTTCTTGAAATCAACACCACAAAACACCACCTAATTTATTATCACACAAATTTCCAGAGTAGGAACCTAAAGCAAACTGTAAGTTTTGCATTTTAAGGATTGCCATATTTAATCCATTCTAAGGAGCACACTAATTGCAGTACCACCAACAGAAACAAGCTTTCTTTATATTTGCTTTTTAATATGTTCATATGGGAAAACGTGCATCTTAGAATTGATGAAAAACAGTAATTTGATTTATTAAATAACAAAAATTGGATATTTCTTAAATCGGGAATTTGCAGCATGTTTCAGAGAATAGATTTCATTCTGTACTTATTTAATGTATTGGCTATACCTTTGAGTACCTCGTTGGCAGCTCTTGGTTTCCAGAGATGAGATACTTTTGAAAGTGATATTGAGTTGCCTTTTATATTGTGAAATATTGTTAATTTTACATATTGAAAATGAAAACAGTTACAAAGGAAATTAAACAACTAATAGAAGCTGTAAGGTCAATGAAGAAAGATCTGGTATGTTCAGGGCATTGTGATATACACAAATGTACACAGCAATCCAGGCACTTCAGAGTGATTTACATTAGAGAGACAAACACTGCACTGAGGATTCATTGAGAAATCAAATTATTCAGATGCAGGAGGACAAATTAATTTTCATTTTCATGAGTACATTTGCAGCCTATTAGAACGAGACGTAGTAGGAGGTGAATCCAAAAATAGATGGGATGTTAAAATACCTGCTTAAAAATGATGGGCAAAGCCAGTAAAGTATAAGGAATCAGGCTAGAATCATTATACTAGGAAGGAGGGCTGGTTAACTATTTTAACCTTCCCCCTTCCCCCCCCCCCTCAAAATAACCCCCCTTCTGGCTAAGAAAAAATAGTATCATAACCTTATTAGGCTAGCTAAAAAGGCACAGAAATATATACATATATTGTTGTGCTCTTTTTTATTGGACTAATAGACTCCATAGAGCCTTAATATGGATTTAGATCATCAGTACTATATATTTTGTTGAATGGGATAACTGGCACAGAATGCTGTACTAAAATAATTTATCTAAATGTAATTACTTTTTAAAGGGGGAAATTATAACAAGACCCTTATTTTGCTTGACAGGTACAGGCCTTTTTATTTAGTGTTCTTTTTATTGTATCATTTTTTAAAAATGGTGAGTTGCTTTGAGTCTGTCCTGAGAGAAAAGCAGGGTACAAATATGTTGTTGTTGTAGTTGTTGTTGTAGTTGCTGCTGCTGCTGCAGTCTTTTAGTGATTAACTCATTGCTGGTGAGTCTTTTAATGAGAAAATGGGAACCCAGAAAAAATTGTTATTTTGTGATATGTTCCTTCAAATCAGCATTGACTGATTGCAATTCTATCCTGGGTTTTACTTAGCAAAATAAATTCAGAGGAGATTTGCCTTTGTCTTTCTCTTGAGGCTGCCAAGAGGAAAGCAAAGACTGAGAGGGGGTGACCTGCCCCAGGTCACTCACGCAGTGGGTTTCCATGTCTGAGCTGGCATTCAAACCCTGGTAACCAGAATGTAGGACTTCTCTACATGGGCTGTATAGTCAACACTGAGTGAAAAGTCACCCGTGGACATCTATAGGAAGTCCAGGAACTTCCAGGCATGAACTTGGGGAGTAAACTGGATTTAATTGGTTTAGCCCTGTGCTATGGAAAGTCGGAGAATACTTCAGAAGCTGGGCAAGCTCTGGAGCAGCCCCATACTCTGAGAACACTGTAGATTGCACAACTGGTTTTGCTATAGACCAGTCCACTATACTCATATGTTGCTGTCACCATCTTGTCACTGCAGGGAAAGAGGGATAGATCAGACCAATATTACCATCACTGCTGCCCCCGTCTCCTCCCTGACTACATACTTTCCTCTTCTGATGTTAGCATAGGGCCCTTGCAGCAGCCAGGAGCGCTTTGGCGGTCTAGCAACAGTAACAGGGAATGTAAAGTTTCAGCCCAGCTGAACTGTTTAGATGCTGTTCCGCTGCCCCATACGTTAGGAACAGTATGTGTAGAGATCTAGATAGTCAATGCAGAGTATTACAGCTCCAGACTGGCCCAGAATAACTGGCTGATGTAGATGAGCCCTTGTTTCAACATTCAAAGCACTCCAATGCTCCGGCTCTCAGTTGGAAAAGTAAAAAGTCTTTTAGTCACATTGTGTTTTAAACTCTTTTAAATTAATGCTAAATAGACTCCTTTAACCAATTAAATAATGTAAAAATACTGTTAACCATTTTAGCTGTTATAATTTAAGTTTTATTGATGTCCATTTTGTTATAATTCATGTTGTGAGCAATAGATTCACTTCCACGCTGAGAGAATAGAATATAAATAAAAACAAATAAAAATATAAATAAATAAATCGTTCTTTCAACAAATGCCATAAATATTTACAGGTCTTGAAAAACAAGCAACACCATTGGGAAAACAACACTTAGCATAAATATAGTGTACATAACGTATGAATAATGCCCTGCCCCTTTTTCTTCATTGCTTTTGTTATATGACTGGTAGCATCAGTGAAAATGTCAAGAAATAAAAGCATGCATCAGTGCTTGCTTAGCCTGATGAGATACATGGTCCAAGTGGCCACTGGATACATATTTAGCAGGGTCACCCTATTCAATCAACCCAAATTGCCAAGTGAGCAACTGCTGAGATGGAATGAACTCTTGACTATGGGAATCTGCCTCCTGAGAGCTGCCTAAGCTTCCCTAATACTCGTTAATCCACCTTGATATTGAAACACTAGACATTCTGGCACCCTCCCTCTGATTGCCAAATAAGACAAATAGTTGTTTTAAATGGCTGGGTGCTTCTTTTCTCTTAGGAAAAATCTCATCATGCTTTGTAAAACTTTGTCCAAGTGAATCTTCACTTCTCCATTTGGACTGAAGGAACATACTGATACAAATCTCTCTCTCTCTCTCTAACCTTGAAAGAAAAATAGTATTAGAGGAACTTGTCATGTGTACCCCTGCGAAAGGGTATTTCTTTCTCCAGGAAGAGAAATAGCATTACCAGGAAACTATGGATAAGTTTTTTGCCCTATAGCCAAAATATAGAATTAATCTATTTGGTGCATCCCTTCCTCCCCCACTCTGTATGGCTTTGTTTTGTTTCACTGTATTTTCTCAAGTATAATGCACCATCAAATGTCAATTCTGACAGCGTAATTTAGCCTAAAAAGGTGAGCATTCGACTCAAGTAAATATGGCATTTTAGAAGATTTGATTCAAGAGAGTTTGCTGCCTCAACAAAATTACAAATTGGGTGTCTTCATTCAACAAGCAGAAACCAATGGGGTCATTCATTTGATACTAGCTTCGAGCTGACGTAGGGTACAAGAAAGTGGCCCTTGCCCTGCCTGGTCTGTGAGCTTCTGATGTTATTAATAATGGAATAGTACAGTAGTATTGTAGGGATGTTTGGAGGAATAGGAAACACACAGCAATGGAGAATGACCAAAGGTGCTCAGAAGGAACCACCCAAGGAATTGCTTTTTCTGTGGCCCATGGTTGTCTCACTCTGTCTAATGGTACGGCCAGCCTACAATTTCTGTAAGCCACTGTGAAACTCATTCTATCAAAAGAAGGGGTGTAAATTCGCAATACAATTACAGACAAAGATATCTATAAAGTAACCCTAACTCTATCAGATATGAATAAGATATCCTGGAAGATACCTCTACCACTTGACTGCAACATTAGACACACATCAGTAATCAGTTCATTGTCTCCTAGAGCCACATTCCTGAAAAGGAGAAGACATGGCCCTTGGTCCTCTGGATGATCGCACAAGCCAACATGGGTCACACGACCCATAAAGCAATTGGATCAGTATTGAAAGGGCCCAGCCCATGGCAGTTTAATAATAAGTTTTCATATTTCCATTCCCTTACTTTATAGGACAAGGCTGGATTGGAGAGGGGTATAACTCAGTTTGCTGCACTGAAATTGGCTGAAGTCTCAAATACAAAGAGACTTCCTTTGATTTAGCCCCTCCCATGGTTTATGCTTCTGAGCTACATTATAAATTATGTTAAATCTTTATGGGGCGGTGTTTAGAGGTCAGCAGTCTAGTAGCAAGAGAAATTAAAACTACCTCCCTCTGCAACCACTACGCAGATACCCACCCCCTGAAAGGCATGTACCCTTTTTTTTCAGTACTGGAAACCCTCCCAGAGATGCATGCATATTAGTTACTGTGAAAATAGTTGACTGTTGTAATTTTAAAGAGATAATATAATCATCATTATGGTATAAATGAAATGTTTAAGTTACTTGTATGATTACAGGGGTATGACTTCAATAATTGGTGGTGGCGATCTATCACAAGGTTCAAGTGCTGGCTTGTGCTGTAATTCCAACTGGTGCTTTGCGCTCTGTTGTGGGTTGGGTTCCCATATCTCAATTTTGTGAGGCTTTCTTAGATTAGGAATCTTTTGCCAGTTCCTTCTTCAGCACTCGTTGGTAGTCTCCCATCCAATTACTCACTGGTGCCAATCCTGCTTAACCTCCAAAGATCAGTCAGAATCTGGTGCCTTTAGAATATGCAAATAAAAGAAAATCTCATCAGTTTTATGTGAGCTCTTTGTAAGGAACCAAGACAAAGCCTCTCAACATTGAGAATAGGCTGTGGAAGATGACCCAAACTATGATTAAGGTATAAACTATAATAATATGATCCAGATTCCTTTGTGTCAAATTTAACCTCCAATAAGTTTCTCTTTTTAAAAAAGTCTAAGTTATCATTATATAGAAGAGGTATTGTTTGTCCTTCAGTAATATTTCAGGCTTCATCATAAATTCACATTTTACTGATTACATTCCAGTGCTGAAGCAAAAGTCTTTCTACTTTCCACTTTTTACATGATCAATATTTCATTCTATTCATTCAGATATTGTAGACAGGCATGCATTATTCACATGCAAGATCATCTCAGTTGGTGATGGGAGATTATCATATAGGTTTCACTCACTTGCATGAGTCACTTTTTTGCCCCTAAGGCCTATTATGCCATTTTTAGAATAGCATTTATCCATGTTGTCCTACCCGGTTTCCTTCTCATTATTACATTAAACCCCTTCTGCAAGGTAATTAACCACTTAGGTTGGGAGATGTAAACAAGAAAAAAGATCCAAGCACAACAATTTCATCTTTCTTTTTTTTAAAAAAAATGCCTTTATTCAAATAGAAATACAATAATCAAACAAAACATGTCTAAACATCTACTAGCGATTAATTCTACCAAACAAAGCTGCACCCTAAATACTACCAAACACTCCTACTACTCTAATCTACCCTTCACCCATACACAGAAAACAAAACTAAAATTAGATTTCCTACCTCCAGCCAATTTAGATGAAAGAATACTCGTCTTCTCAATGCTATGAAGTCCTATCTTTTAAAACATGAAGCTTCTAAAGTGACTTGATAAGTCTATGGGCCAACTTCACATAGCATGGGCTGCATCCCCTGCTGTTATCAAAACAATTCTCAGCTTTGTCCCGTTCTCAGAAGCCACATCTTCACCCTAAACAAATCCCATATGCAGTTAAAAAAAACTATTGGGGAGGTATTCTAATTCAAAGGCTGAAAAGCAAACAAGAAGGATATCACCCATGGGTTTCATGTTGCCCATCTCTCGTGCAAAAAAAGCATTGTTGCATTCTGGGCACCACAATTCAAGAGAGATATTGACAAGCTGAAATGTGTCCAGAGGAGGGCGACTAAAATGATCAAAGGTCTGGAGAACAAGCCCTATGAGGAGCGGCTTAAAGAGCTGGGCATGTTTAGCCTGAAGAAGAGAAGGCTGAGAAGAGATATGATAGCCATGTATAAATATGTGAGAGGAAGCCACAGGGAGGAGGGAGCAAGCTTGTTTTCTGCTTCCCTGGAGACTAGGACGTGGAACAATGGCTTCAAACTACAAGAGAGGAGATTCCATCTGAACATGAGGAAGAACTTCCTGACTCTGAGAGCCGTTCATCAGTGGAACTCTCTGCCCCGGAGTGTGGTGGAGGCTCCTTCTTTGGAAGGTTTTAAACAGAGGCTGGATGGCCATCTGTCAGGGGTGATTTGAATGCAATATTCCTGCTTCTTGGCAGGAGGTTGGACTGGATGGCCCATGAGGTCTCTTCCAACTCTTTGATTCTAGGATTCTATATATGTACCAGCCAATGTCATTGAAATTAATATTTATTACAGTGTTTTTGTAATTGTATGTTAATTCAGATTTTACAGTTTCAGGGGAAAATTACAAAGTGATAGATAATTGCACAACACTTTTACATACAATATGGCACCGGAAATCAGTAATTAAATCTTCAGTGTTAATATCTATTTTGGCATTATAGTATTTTTTTTAATGACAAGATGAAGAGAACCGAAGTTCTCATCACATATCTGAAACTGTACAAGAGACATTTTCTTCATTTGGAAAAGAAGGATTTCCCACTGTTTCAATCCAGAAAAAAATAGACACAGCTTGCTAAAAGAACTGCTTTGGTAGGAAAATTATCGGAATTTTTAGTCTTATGATTTAGAAGTTATTCTTAACACAAGAAGACCAACCCCCCCCCCATGAGATGGGTTTCTAAGACAGTTTAATATCATATACTTATCAGGTTAGAAATCAAGGGTATTCAATGTGACTTTAATGTTCTTTAATGTAAGGTTTCCGGTTCTTTTCCTCCAACAAGTTTTCTGCCTTTCCTGACTGCTATACCAATGAGGACACCCAATTTGCTCACAGCAAGTCAGGAAGAAAAGTTTTTGAAATGAACAATGAAGGAGTAATACAACAAAATAAGTATTAAAGGTATACACAAAACTTAGGTGGGCTGCAACCCGGCAACCCTATTTAACACTCCGTGATACAACCTAAATCCTGTTCACCTGAAGTTAATGGGATTATTGGTGTGATTAAAGTAAACAGGATTTAGTCTCACACATGCAACAGCACCTAGAAATAAAGGTGTAGTTTTCAGTCAGCAATTCATCATTTTTCTCTTTGCAAATTTCACTTGGACACCAGTTCTAACTTTATTGGTAAGATTGGTGTCCCAGTGATTTCACTTCCTTGGGAACTGGCAAAAATAATAAAGCTACAGACACCTTGAAATTCTCCTTCTCTTTAAAATAAGCAATTAAAACGATGATTGTGTGTGTGTGCGTGGGGTGGTGGTTAAATAAATAAATGAATCAGCATTTTAACAGCTAAACAGAGAAAAAAGAATTAAAATGCTGCAATTGAAAAAAAATCATGAGTGGATGGGGAAAGCATGAAAAACTGAAAATTTACAAACTAGTTAAAACCTGGAATCGCTGACTGCTCAAGAACTACACAAATGGATCACAGGAATGAACGACAGAAACAGCTAATGAGTGAGGCAGTTGCACTGTCCTAGATGCGACCCATTATGCCAGTCTCTGAAGAAAGTCCAACACTCATTAGATACTGAGCCAGGCTAATACTGGGTGCAGATCCAGTTATGGCAATCTGCCTGTCAGTAGATCATTCCACTGGATCGTCAATTTTGATCTGCGCCCTGATAAGTCTGACAGACTTAATAGAAACTTGTTTGCTAATGCATCATTCAGTTCTGTTCTTCCCATCTATAGCATCATGTCTACAGTTGGCTATAAAATCACCCATCTTCGAACACCAGGAGTTATGCAAGGTTCAGAAATGATAGCAGCTATGTTGTGCAAGAGCTGGTAGAAATCCCTACAGTGTAATTGTAAACAGGAGATTATGAGAGACCTTCCAGTCACTGAAAGGCACAACTTTGAATTGCAGTGTTCTTTTACGTACAGATCTTGTGTTGCGCCATAAAATTTGGTGAATAAAGATTAAGTATGAAGTGAGTGAGAAGAGGATATCGTTCTAATGGGGGCTATATGCTTCTTCCAAAGAGGCATCTGCCATCCAGAAACTTGTCAGTAGGACTGCTGTCTTCACAATCCTTGAAACCATGCCATCCTTCAAATACAGTGGTTGGTAAACAGAATGATTAATTGTGACAAATGATGACTTATCACAGCTATCGGAAACATCAGTGCTGGTGCAACATGTGAAACAGGAGAGGGAATTGGAAGGCTCTCCAGATGTTCTTGAACAGTAATTCCCTCCAACCTCAGCCAACACAATGAATGTAAAATCACATGTTTATATTGAGTAATAGTTTTCTGGAGCTTTCTCAAAATATGAACACATTTGGAAGGTGTAAGAGTGCTGGAGTTTTGTTTGGTTTTTTTGTTTGTTTGTTTGTTTTTGTGGGGGTGGGGGTTGTAGACCTAGGATTCATGGAGATCACTGGTTTTCAACTTTTGATACTCCAGATGTTTTAGATGTCAAATTCAGAGGTCCCAGCCAAGATGGACAATGCTCAGAAATTCTGGGAGTTGAAATCCCAAATGTCAGCTCCAGGCACAGTCAGCCCATTGTATGCTAATCAAGGTGGTCAGTTGGAAGATTCACACCTAGCCCAACTTACAAAAGCCCTTTGTCTCACCCTGGTCATTCCACAGATATATAAACCCCCTTTTTTCCCAGCTCCAGCAGACCTCACCTCTGAGGATGCTTGCCATAGATGCAGGCGAAACGTCAGGAGAAATGCCTCTAGAACATGGCCATATAGCCCGAAAAAAACCCCACAAGAACTGAGTGATTCCGGCCATGAAAGCCTTCGACAATACATCATACAAAATATATTTGTTAGTCTTTACAATGCACAAAACCTTTTACTTCTGTGCAGTCATTATTTAAAAATGTGTAATCCATGGAGACAGAATATGCTGTTTTGCATATGTCAAATGACTAGGACATTGTCCAACAAAAACACATACTGATAGACAGAAAGTCTCACCTCAAGTTATGCCTCAAGGAAATAGCCAGAGCCAATTGATAATAGCAAACAAAATCAAAATGACTTTAATAATCAAATGCAAATCTCCTCTTATGCAAAGTGTGCATTTGAGAGAGAGAGGGTGACACTTCTGTGAATGAACTCTGAAATATTCAGAAATTAAAATTCCACCTCTTTTAAATAGTGAAATTAATTATTGTGGCAGCTGTATCAGAAATCACTTAAGTATGAGATCACATGAATCAAAACTCCCCCCCCCCCCCCCGCGCGAATTATAGGTTGAATCTTATAACCAGTGAGTGTTCTTGGAGTTCGGTTTGATATCTCTGGGCACTTTCCAGGTGTTAGTATGTATATGCTACAGCTTGTAGTTTCATGAATACATCCCCCAAAATCTCCAGCCAACACAGCTGTTACACTGGCTGCTGAACTCTTGGAGTCCAATTTTTCCCTAGCATTTATACAGTCACACAAAAATAGATCCACAAAAGGTCATGGTACACTATTGAGTAAAATGTTGCTTTAGTCCTTTTGGAAACCTATTTGTACATCTTGCAAAGATTAATTAAGTCTTAGCAGGTATAGACCGTGATTAAAAAGTATACTCACAGGAGTTGGAATTAGATAGTATTTGATAACTAACATGTAGTAGCAAGGCAGTAGGTGGCAAGAGCTGCCAAGCGATATGCACAAGTGGTCATTATCTTTGCAAATGGCGCACAGTGGTAATCAATATTTGACAAGACCTGACAGGCAACATGCAGAGGCAATCAATATACATATGCAACTGAAGCACTGCAAAGAAATTTGACTTCATTCAAAATGAATTGCTGCATTTTACATTCTGGTTAAGTTTTCATTCCTTAATTGTGTGATCAAACATTTACATAAAATCAAAATAACTCTATCTAAACTTTGATAGACTTTGTAGCACTCTACATTTGAATTTTAGCCTTAAATTTATTGTGAGGCATCTAAAGCATAAAAAACACCACTCATTTAAAGACATAAATACTGTACACCAATTCTAGCAATATTTTTGAAATATGTTAGTCATTTAATTTTATTCATCCCCCCCCCCCCCCCCCTTAGGATTAACTACAAATTAGGTATGAGTAGTAAATTTGGGCTCTTTCCTTGTTGAAATGGGAACAAAATACAGAAGAGACGTGTTCTCTTTCTGTTGTTAATCATATCAATCAGTGGTTCCAAACTTTTTTTTTTGACCAGGCACCGCTTGACCACGGACCACTCCCCAACATTAGTACTAACATCTGTGAAGTTTTGGATCTTCCTTTTCCTTTCCCCTGCTTTAAAGACTAAAGCCAGACATTATAGTATACATCCAATTTGGGTCAATTTTAGGTTCGGTTTGGTTATTTGGGGTGCTGAATCAGAAAACTGCATTCAATAGACCACATCAGCTCTAGTTTCTGATACAGCACATATGCCATCCGGTAGTCACCATCTCCTTGCCCACAGAAAACCATATTTAATAAGCCTCAGCACTATAAGAGGGTTTCACGGGACCAGATGCTCTTGTTGCAACAGTGCAGTAACGGTGAGGCCGCTGACCATATTTTAGTTCTTGTGGAGCACTGGTGGTCCACGGACTACAGCTTGGAAACCACTGATATAAATAACACACAATGCTCCCTGTTTCCAAAATTGTAATGTATCAAATATATACCATTAGGCTGCAGAATTAACAGCTTGACCCCATGACTCAGTGCTATGGAATCATGGAAATTGTAGTTTGTTGAGGCACCAGCCCTCTTTGGCCTTGCAAAACTAAATGCCTTGCAAAACTATAACTCCCATGATTCCATAGTATTGAGCCATGGCAGTTAAAATCTGCATTAATTCTAGTGTAGATGCAACCTTATAAGCATAAATCAACAATGAAATAAAAGATAAACTCTAGCATAACTCTCTCAAAACACAAATATTTGTGAGATACCCATGCAGTTTTAAGCAGTTAATTAATTAAGCAGATCAGATGCTGAATCCAGATGAAGTTAGCTGAGCTTAATTGTCATTGAAACTAATAGGAGTTAACCCATAACCAACTTGTTCCATGGATTTCAACGGGCCACAACTTTGTATAATACTCAGTGCACTCCTATGTATCCGGTTCACACCATCAGGCCTCCATATCCACGGATTCTACATCCAAAGATTCAACTATGCACAGATTGAAAATATTTATTTTTTTAAATCCAAAAAAGGAAAGCCTGATTTTACCAGTTTATATAAGGGATACTATTTTACTGTGTCGTATGCACTGGGACTTGATCATCCAAGGATTGTGGTACCCACAGGGGCCCTGGAAAGAAAATCCAGTGGATACCAAGGAGTTGCTGTATTTTTAAAAAACAGAATTCCCACAATGAGCTCAAAAACAGTTTGATTGGTCTGTTTTCCAGGACAATTTATGAGCAATACTTTTAAAACACTTTTTTTTTAAAAAAAATCCCCTTTTCTCTTAATTTATACACAGCCCCCCTCCCCCAAAGAACTGAAAATGAAAAGGCACAGTGATAAGATCAATAGCAACTGGGATAAATCTGTGCCTCTAATTTTCACCTCAAACGTCAAGGTGATGATCACCGAGAAGCTGCTAAACCTGATAGGATTGTATTACAAAAACCTGTAGAACAAGTTCAGTTTCAGTGCAAGGGCAGAAGAATACAAAATCTACAAGCTAAACAGGGTGTTGTAAGATTTAATTGATATTTATAATTCATTCCCAGTTTGCCAGCAGAAATGAGAGCGCCTCAGATGTTATAATATATATCGTTGTTTTCCGAACTGCATAACCACACATAAAGCAAAATTTTCTAGGGAGAACTGGATGTATGCTTTGAGGAGGAAAAGCCCTTGGTTGCAAACTCACTTCATAATCTATGGTGTGATGGTTGCTATGAGGTTTCTGGACTGTATGGCCATGTTCCAGAAGAATTTTCTCCTGACATTTCATCCACATGTATGGCAGCCATCCTCAGAGGTTGTGAGGTCCTCTGGCACAACTACTTAGCATAGAAGCAACACATTCCCATTTTTTTGTTTTGTTCATTTGGGTTACTGCTGTGCATTTACAGGATGTTTTTAGCTACTGAAAATGGCCAATGCCCATTTCACGGTTTGTCCTATCACTGTCACAGGCATACTTGTTAAGGGCATCTCAGAGGGCCTTTTTCTCTTAAAAGCCACATTAACTCTAGATACAAGAGCCAGCCCATGCAAAGGTTTTAGTATTGAATTGGACTCTGGGGACCAGGGTTTAATCCCTTCCTCAGCCATGGAAACCCACTGGTTGACTATGGGCAACTCACACCATCTCAGCCTCAGAAGAAGGTAATGGGAAACCCCCTTTCAATCTTGCCAAGAAAACCTTCCACAGATATATAAACCCATTTTTTCTAGTTTCCAACAAACCTCACAACCTTTGAGGATGACTGCCATAGATGCAGGCGAAACTTCAGGAGAGAATCTTTTGGAACATGGCCATATAGCCCAAAAAAGCTACAACCCAATCAGAAAAGACTTGGAGGCATATAACAAATTCAGAAAAAAATGACTACTATCACACCACCTCCTAATGCCTGAACTAAACCTATTTGAGTATTATAATTTCTGGAGTTTCAAAAAAAAAAAAAAAGGAAACATTGAAGCATTAGATCTTTACATGAATATCCAGTTAAGGCGTCATTCAATATTCAAGCCTAATACTTACTTTATGTCTGCCAGGTGGGAAAATTGAAAGGCTAGGATGAAACGGCTGCTCTTTTTGACAGCTTTTATTTATGGGTTTCACTCAATATGAGAATAATCGACATCCACCCGGTGGAAGTCTCAATTGCGCTAGTCTAAGAATTAACAGTGAGCTGACTTGAATCTATGGAAGGGAACACAGAGGGTTCCTTGTAGTCGTTATTCTATTTCCAGTAACAATTCCATCTGGGGTTCATCTACACTGGAGGATTAATGCAATTTAGCACCACTTTGACTGCCATGGCATCATGGGAGTTGTAGTTCTACAAGCTGTTACGCCTTCTCTACCAAAGAATGCTGGTGCCTCTCCAAACTATTACTCTCAGATCCCAAAGCACTGAGAACTGGCATTCAAAGTAATGTCAAACTGCATTAATCCTCCAGTGCAGATGCACCCCTAGTATCTATATCTGCATGACATAGCTTCCTTGATATACATGGGAAACCGTTTGGAAATTAAAAGAAACTTTAGAGAAGTATGGGAATGGCTACAAAAAAACCTATGTTACATAAGGAAGGAAACACTAAAGGAAGTCATGCTATGATGTTGGGTGGTCCTTTCAAGTATACATTCAATGATGTAGACCAGCGTTTCTCAGCCTGGGGGTCGGGACCCCTGGGGGAGGTCGTGAGGGGGTTGTCAGAGGGATCACCAAAGACCATCAGAAAACAGTATTTTCTGTTGGTCATGGGAGTTGTGTGTGCCAAGTTTGGTTCAATTCCATCATTGGTGGAGTTCAGAATGCTCTTTGATTGTAGGTGAACTATAAATCCCAGCAACGATAACTCACAATGACAAAATCAACCCCACCCCCATTACATTACGATTCAGAATAATAGCAAAATTACAGTTATGAAGTAGCAGTGGAAATAATTTTATGGTTGGGGGTCACCACAATTTGAGGAACTGTATTAAGGGGTTGCGGCATTAGGAAGGCTGAGAACCACTGACACACAGTCTTGCTGGAAGACCTAGAAATTCCTAGAGAGACTTTCTCCCAGGTAAAAAGTACCGATTTTTTTATTTATGTTTTTCACTTTCACAGGGATTTGTGCCTTTGTTCCAGTGAATGTGGAAGGTTGATGGTAATTATGAAAGGCTTCATAACTTGTACTCCTATCAAGACAAGCCTCTTGATCCCTGAACTCAATAATCATAAACAGATTTGAAGTACTCAGGTAAAAAAAAAAACAACCCTGCTTTCAGAGGTAGAGGTCGTTATACAGACCAATTTTCTGATGCACTGAAGCATCTATGCAGTTAAGTTCTCCTATGCTGAATGAGTCCATGTATTGCAGAAGTGTACACAAAAGAGAAGGTTAAGTGCAAAAGTGACTGCTCCTTATTGCACAATTCTCTATTAAAACATCTTTGTAGATCTGGTTCTTACTGGTGTTTCACAGTTACAGTCAAATCCGAACCATGGTTATTTTCTCTGCTTCCAAGAATCAATGGATGTCCTTGCAAGAAAAACAACCTTATGAATATGTCCTTAAAAATGACTCTCTGAGTTTAATAGTTACGATTACTTCCAAATAAATCCAAATGGGAACCATACATCATAATCAAAAATGTAAAGTTTCCAATGCTTGGGTTTTACTTACAAAAGCTGTACCAAACTAGTAAGTCCACTGCTGACTACTTTGACACATTGATGTTCACCAACATCCCAGGGAGAAGCGCAACAGAGTTCTTGCGACCCTGGAGAAGGTAGGTAGTGGTAGGCTCCATGGCAGCCCCCTTGGCCTTAAGGTCCTGCTGATTAATGCCAGATCCGTTAATGGTAAGACCGCGGCCATCCAGGACTTGATCACGGATGAGAGGGCGGATCTGGCATGCATCACCGAGACCTGGCTGGATGAGCTGGGGGGAGTAAATCTCACCCAGTTGTGTCCACCTGGTTTCGGAGTGCATCAGCAGGCCAGACAAGGGGGGCGGGGAGGAGGGGTCGCAGTGGTCTTCCGGCAATCCATCGCCGTGACCAGATGCGTTGTCCCGCAAGCTTCTGGGTTTGAATGTGTCCACTTGAAGGTGGGGAGCCGTGACAGTGTGGGGTTCCTGTTGGTGTATCGTCCACCCCGAGATCCAGCAGCTTCCCTGTCTGAGTTAGCGGAGGTGGTCTCTAATTCGGCTTTGCTCTCCCAGCACCTGGTGGTGCTGGGAGACTTTAACATCCACGCCGAGACCACTTTATCTGGCGCAGCTCAGGACTTTATGGCCACCATGACGGCCATAGGACTGTCACAGATAATATCCGGCCCCACGCATCAAGCTGGGCACACTCTCGACCTTGTCTTTGTGGCGGACGACGAATTGATCAGAGTGGAAGATCAAAACATCCTTCCAGTGTCATGGTCTGACCATCATCTGATCACATTTAGACTTACTGCGACCCTAAACCTCCGCAGGGGTGGAGGACAAATTAAGATGGTCCGCCCTAGGAGACTGATGGATCCGGATGGATTCCTGAGGAATCTTAGGGTTCTTCCTGCCTTGGAGCCTGGCGATTCTATCGACGCCTTGGTAACTCTCTATAACGGGGAGATGGCCAGGGCGTTAGATATGATCGCACCCGAACGCCCCATCTCGTTGCGTCGTGACAGGCCATCTCCTTGGTTCACCGAGGAGCTGGCTGTGATGAAGCACACGAGAAGGGGGCTAGAGCGCAAATGGAGGAAATCTCGAGATATATCTGATCGAACACGGGCTAGAGCCTCTCTTAAGGCATACTCCGTGGCCATACGGGCGGCCAGGAAGTCATTCACGACCGCTCGTATAGCATCTGCAGCAAATAGATCATCGGAGCTGTTTCGGGTCGTGGGAGAACTCCTCCACCCACCTGCGGTGGAGGGGGTCCCTGACGACCCCGCAGCTCGGTGTCGCGATTTCGCACACCATTTTGCAGATAAAGTCGCCCAGATACGCCTCGAGCTCGACTCCAATTCCATCGCAGTGCCTGAAGAGGTGACGGAGGTACCTGCTTGTCCAATTTTGTGGGATTCTTTTAGGCTTGTTCTTCCTGAAACCGTAGAGGAGGTTCTTGGGGCTGTGAGGGCGACCACCTCACCTCTAGACCCATGCCCATCTTGGCTCATTAAATCAGCCAGGGAGGGGTTGGTTGACTGGTTTGTATTGATTGTCAATGCATCGTTGGAGCAAGGGATTTTTCCATCTGGTTTGAAACAGGCAGTGGTTCGTCCACTCCTCAAAAAAGCTTCCCTTGACTCCACGGTGCTGAATAACTACAGACCAGTCTCCAACCTCCCTTTCTTGGGTAAGGTGCTGGAGCGGGTGGTCGCCTCGCAGCTCCAGGGCTTCCTAGACGATACCAACTACCTAGATCAGGCACAGTCTGGTTTCAGGCCTGGCCATGGCACCGAGACAGCCTTGGTCGCCTTGGTGGATGACCTCCGCAGAGAGCTGGACAGGGGGAGTGTGACTCTGCTGGTTCTCTTGGACATCTCAGCGGCTTTCGATACCATCGATCATGGTATCCTTCTGGGTCGTCTCTCTGGGATGGGCCTTGGGGGCACGGTTCTGTCGTGGCTCCAGTCCTTCCTGGAGGGACGCACCCAGATGATGAAGCTGGGAGACGCCTGCTCGGACCCCTGGCCTTTGACCTGTGGGGTCCCGCAAGGATCTATCTTGTCGCCCATGCTCTTCAACATCTACATGAAACCGCTGGGAGAGGTCATCCGGAGTTTTGGAGTTGGGTGCCATCTCTATGCGGATGACACACAACTCTACTACTCCTTTCCACCTAATTCCAAGGAGGCTTCTCGGGTGCTGGACGAGTGCCTGGCCGCTGTGTCGATCTGGATGAGGAAGAACAAGCTGAAGATCAATCCCGACAAGACAGAGGTCCTCCTGGTCGATCGTAAACCGGATCGGGGTATAGGGTGGCAACCTGTGTTGGACGGGGTTACACTCCCCCTGAAGCCACAGGTCCGCAGTTTGGGTGTCCTCTTGGATTCTTCGCTTACACTTGAGGCTCAGGTGTCGGCGGTATCCGGGAGGGCCTTTGCACAACTGAGACTTGTGCGCCAGCTGCGACCGTACCTTGTGAAGGCGGATCTGGCCGGGGTGGTCCACGCCTTGGTCACCTCTAGAATGGATTACTGCAATGCGCTCTACGTGGGGCTGCCCTTGAAGACGGCTCGGAAACTACAATTGGTCCAGCGGGCAGCAGCCAGGATGCTAACTGGAGCTCATTATCAAGAGAGGTCAACCCTCTTGTTCAAGGAGCTCCACTGGCTGCCATTTATTTTCCGAGCCCAATTCAAGGTGCAGGTGCTCACCTACAAAGCCCTAAACGGTTTGGGACCACCCTACCTGCGTGACCGCATTTCCATCTACGAACCCACACGCTCGCTCCGGTCATCTGGGGAGGCCCTGCTCGTTATCCCACCTACGTCGCAAGCGCGCTTGGTGGGGACGCGGGACAGGGCCTTCTCTGTGGCGGCCCCCCGACTCTGGAATGCCCTTCCAAAAGAGCTTCGTCAGGCCCCTACTCTGGCAGTTTTCAGAAGGAACCTAAAAACTTGGCTGTTCCGATGTGCCTTCGCAGATTAGGAATCCCCATCCCAAGTCCTAGATGCACTTTAGCACAACTAACATTGCTGCACACCACACTTTAATCCTACGTTCCTCCTGCCATCTCAGCACTTTTAACCCTGTACCCCATTGCGCTGGCCGAACCAGTTTTAATAGTGTCTTGATGTATTGTCATTGTGGTTATTTTGCTTAATTATTGATTTGCTTTGTTTATCGCTGTGTTATGTTTTCTATTGTATTGTGTTTTGTGGCTTCGGCCCGTGTAAGCCGCATCGAGTCCTTTGGGAGATGCTAGCGGGGTACAAATAAAGTTAATAATAATAATAATAATAATAATAATTTTATTTAAAACATTTGTATTCCACCCCTCTCATCCCGCAGGGGACTCAGGGCAGAGCACAACATATATACGGCAAACATTCAATGCCGGGACATAAAACCATAAATATATACAAACATTAAAATCATTTATATCCACTTTAAAATCAATTGCTTAAAAACCATCTCAGGACTGCATTTGATTCCAGTGGCTCTGAATTTCTATAGCATACTAAATAAAAAAAATCCATCTTGTCTTCTAACATCTGCACTGGCGCTAATGTGGAAAACCATTTCACAGCCCTCTTAGGTTCTGTCTACACTGCCATTATAATGCAGACTGATCTGGATTATATGGCAGTGTAAACTCATATAATCCAAGGAAATGCAGTTCATTCTGCATTATATGAGTCTATGCTGACCATTATAATGTAGTTCAATGCAGTGTAGATGGGGCCTAAGTTAGCCGCTTTGAGTCTCTTTTGTGGAGAGAATAAACATAACTTTGATGTGAAATAAGTTTTCAAAACTCTTCCCTATGGAAGTCCTTTGTAATCAGCAGCAAGGAAATATAGTGCTATTCAAGGAGGATATGATCCTGGACTTCATGAAACCACGACACTGCCCACGAAACCCTTCCAGTATTTTCTGTTGGTCATGGGAGAACTGTGTGCCAAGTTTGGTTCAATTCCATCATTGGTGGGGTTCAGAAGGCTCTTTGATTGTAGGTGAACTATAAATCCCAGCAACTACAACTCCCAAATGACAAAATCAATTTTTTTGAGTGAAGGACATACATTGGGTTGTTAAGGTGTCTTGTGTCCAAATTTGGTGCCAATTCATCCAGGGGTTTTTGAGTTATGTGAATACCACAAACGAACATTACATTTTTATTTACATAGATCAGTGTTTCTCAACCTGGGGGTCAGGACCCCTGGGGGGGGGGGGGTCGCAAAGACAATTAGAAAACACAGTATTTTCTGATGGCCATGGGGGTTCCGTGTGGGAAGTTTGGCCCAATTCTGTCATTGGTGGAGTTCAGAATGCTCTTTGATTACAGGTGAACTATAAATCCCAGCAACTACAACTCCGAAATGTCAAGGTCTATCAAAAAAAAAACCCAGTGTCCACATTTGGGCATGTTGAGTATTTGTGCCAAATTTGGTCCAGATGCATCTGTGCTCTCTGGATGTAGGTGAACTACAACTCCGAAACACAAGGTCAATGCCCACCAAACTTTTCTAGTATTTTCTGTTTGTCATGGGAGCTCTGTGTGCCAAGTTTGGTTCAATTCCATCATTGGTGGAGTTCAGAATGCTCTCTGATTGTAGGTTAACTATAAATCCCAGCAACTACAACTCCCAAATGACAAATTCAATCCTCCCCTCAACCCCACCAGTATTCAAATTTTGAGTGTATCGAGTATTTGTTCCAAATGAATGAAAATGCATCCCGCATATCGGGTATTTATTTACAAGAGGATTCATAACAGCAGCAAAATTACAGTTGTGAAGGAGCAAAGAAAATAATGTTATGGTTGGGGGTCACCACAACATAAGGAACTGTATTAAGGGGTCACGGCATTAGGAAGGTTGAGAACCACTGATATAGATTATTATTGGTAGTAGTAGTATTAGATTGTTCCAGCGTTTTGGCACACTCTATATGTATATATATATATATATATATATATATTTGTGTGTGTGTGTATGTATGAGGGTGAGATCCCTCAAAGGATCCCAGATGCGAGTTCAATGGCAATAGGCCTTAACCTACCCATAGAAAGATGTATCTCAGAGTAATTCCCGAGTAGAACACGCTCAAGCCGCCCTGAGCCACTGAAGGCATTCGGATTAGGCTTCCTGGCGCCTCCTCCTCCCTTCTTTTTCTTCTTCCTCCTTTGGAACGCCTGCATCGAGCCCCGCCCACTGGGAGGCGGGAGCGGAACCCCTTCCGAGAGAGAGAGAGGCGGATCCTCCCTCCTCTCCGCTTTGTTTTTTTCACCCTCTCTGAATGGTTCGAGGGAGCTGCCAATCAAACGAAAGCGAGCTACGGCACGCGGGCGTTCTTTCTCCCCCCCGCCTCATCCCCAGGGAACGCATGCGCAGACCCAATCCCTCACACGCCCACGGAGCAGCGGCAGCAGCTGGGTGGAAGGGCGCGAGGGCAGAGCGCGCAGGCGCGAGGGAAAAAAGGGGCGGGGCCGCGGAGGGAATGAGGGAGGGAGTTTAAAAAAAAAAAAAAAGGGCAGGCGAGCGAGGCGGAGAGGAAACAAAAACAATCGCCCGGGCGCCGCCATCTTGAGCCTGCTCTCCTCACCGCGCAACTGAATGGGTAGCTATGAAATTACCAGAGGGGCGCAGCAAGGGAGGGAGGGCCGTTCCGCGCTGCCAGCCGGGCCTCGGGGGCGGTGGTAGAAGAAGCGCTCCTCTCGCCTTCGCCGCCTCCCTCGCTCCCTCCTCACGCCGCCCTGCGCGGGGACAGCGCCTCGGCCCTGCCGCCTCCTCTCCCGCTCCCTCTCCCGCTCCCTCCAAGGCGACGGCAGCTCCTCCACTTGCTCGGCGAGGAGGGCTCGGCGGGGAGGAGAAGACTCCAGCGCTTGCAGCAGGTTCTTCGGGAGGCCCGAGGAAGAGCTAAGAGGAGGAAGAGGAGGAGGAAGAGGGAGGCTTCTGCTGCCCCCCCTCCCTTTACGTTAGGTTGTGTGGGAGGCTTAAGGGGGAGAAGAGGGTGGACTGGAGGGAAGGAAAGGAAGAAGGAGCCTCAAAACAAAAGTCAACTTGCATCCCCAGAAGAAGAAAATGGTGATCCCGCGAAGAGTTGGATGAGAGAGAGAGAGAGAAAATAGCCCCTAAGGAGGACTGCCTGTGTACCTTGCCCACCTCTTTCCACTCCAGAAGACCATGGTTGTGCAGCATCGCCTCACGTCTTCTTCACCCGAGGTGGATTGAGCTCTTCAGGACAGATTCCTCTTCTGAACAGAGACTGGGGGAGAAACGTGCTTGGGTTTTGTCTTCTTCCCCTCCCACCAGCCTTCCATTTCTCCTTCATCAGAAAGCTTCTATGTAAGGGTATTTTGAATTACTGTGTTGGGGAAATCCTCTTAATAAGCTGCAAGTTTATTAAGGGCAAGGAACAATCTGAAATATATGCCGCCTTCTTCATGATCGTGAAAGTGGAAAGGATTTGGTAAGACAAGAGGGAATGTGCAGCGTTCACTGACTGGATAAGGAAAAAGGACCAAGCCGTCCTTCATTAACATTTTTTGGGGCTTTTTTTCTGGAGAACGGGTGAACTCTTGTTTCTGCCCTCTTCATCGTTGTGGGTTGAACTCAGCATTTATTAATAGGAAACGCTGGTGTTTCACAAATTTCTTTCTCAAGTTTTTTTTAAATCAAAGGATTAGTTTGTGATTACTCCTTCCATCCAAGGCATGTTAGTGTTGACACTTGAAACTGAAATGGAACTATTTCTCACTCGGACACTACAGGCTTGACACTACATGCTTGAAAAGAAGCGTGAAGATGAAAGTATTGTTTACTAATATCTGTACTTCTTGCCGGTTTCCAACACTCATGGGAGATACCTTTCAGATCTCAAAGTGAAGACTTACCTGCTCAACACTAAACTGCTTTATTGCATTAATTGAATTTTTTTGCCACTGTTTGTACAGAAGCCAAATGATGTGAGTGTTCCTCAATATACATCTACATTGTTTTACTTGTGGGTCTACTGAAAAAAAGCTGGTTAGACTGAAAATTGATTTTACTCATATGGGACGTGTTACTTTCCAAGATAACTTAAAATAACTGAAAGAAGGATTTTCATATTTGGAAGACCCAGGAAGCTGGATATATAGAATTTTCTTCAAACTGATTTTAACTATTTGGAAAATGGGAGCTGCTACAAAGTTGGTGTTTGCGGTTTTTCTTATCTCCTGTTCTTCAGGTAAGTATCTCCTTTCTTCTTCTTTTTTAGTCTGTGGTATTTAGACTTTAACATTGCTTTGTAATATCACTTGTGAGAGTAGAATGCAAATTAGGTTGACTACAGCTATGATAATGAAGGCTTTATGTTCTTCACAACAATACAAATTAGTAGTATGAAAACTGATGTTTTCAACAAATTTTGCAAACTGCTAGTGTGCAAGCTAATGATCAGGTGAAAAGTGTTGGGATTTAGAATAATGTGACAGAAAGTTGGTTTTATGAGTATCTTTTATTAAAATAAATGCTCTATCATGACAAAGTCTGTGGTGAAAGGCATAAGATTTAATATGTTCCTACACAGTTTTATTTTAAGATGTTTCTCACAATTCACCAATATTTACATAGTAAAGAGTGTATGCTACAATGAAATGCTACATCCTAAGTTTTGCATTAAAGTCTTTTTAAAAGAAATAAGTTGATCAGCTCTTGGTCACAAAGGAATGCTCTTCTGGGCAGCAACTGGTGGTTAAGAGACACTGCATGCTCTGCACTGTGACCATCCAGTGGTAACGAGTAGGATGGTAATCTTTGTGTTTCTAGTTTTAAAAGTTATGCTTTATTTTGTACTTTTATTTAAATTGTTTGGATGTGGCGAGTGTGAGTTGAAGAGTGAAGTCGATATAACTGAATTGATAGCTATATGTATCACGATTTCATTTTTATTTCCACCATTAGTTAATGTTCTACAGCAGTTGTATAATATGTGTAGGATCTTGCTGAATGGTACACTCTCTTGTGGTTATTAAATGGATGTAGTCTAGTCTTGCGTCTGTAATGTTATTGATCTGTTCCGTGTTGGTTGACTATACTCTGAAATGGCGAACACAACTAGAGACTGAGCAGACTACTTAAAGGAAAAATATAGCTGAACTAATCATAGTTTGGAATAATAGCTCCATCAAATGAAAATATAATAAAGTTTGTATAAATTATGGCATTGTGAGTTGACCTATTTTTTTCCTATGAAAGTTGCTTACATACTTGCATTGTAACTATCCTTTAATGTTTTTGGAGGTGTAAATGTAGAAGAATTCTGTGTCTTCCCACTCATTTTATATGCATTCCAATTAAAAACAAACCATTGGTAAACACTTTTTTTACCAATGGTTTATTACTGTTCCAGTCATTATAAAAGGAAACATCGTGCACATGTAACCAGTGTCAAGCATTCAGCTTCATCCTTTTGAATTCAGTTTCCTCTTGCATTTCAGGGAAGTTTACTACTTGGTTATGTCTTCTTATTCTTAATACTGTGGTTTTTGATGTAATCAGAATTATTATTTAATCAAGAAGAAGATACATGGAGTGTTGTAGGTAACTTCTTGTTGGTAGTACAGTGTTTTGTAAGGTTTTTGCATTTCTAAAAGGTGTGTAGTAAAAGAGAATAAATGGTTGGAGATGTGCATAACAGCTCATATAAATTGCAGTAATTGGCACTGATGTGAGTACAGCATTTTTTTGGACTTCAAATGATTTGTAAAAACAATATCCTTAAAACTTAGACTCAGGTTAGAGTAGTCTCCTTACATCTTTCATTTTACGTTTATGTTGAAGTTAGGCATAACTCAGCAGTAGCTCAAGTTCACTTATTAGTTTCTAGAACAGATGCATTAAATCAATGAGGACTTGGTAGGTCAACATTTTAATTGGAGCAGTTGAATCCAGTGTTTCTAAACTAAAATCATGGAAAACAATTTCTGTTTCTTTATTTCACAGAAATGGGGTTATGTTTCTTCAGAATTACTGTTTCTTCAGCAAAGAACTACATGTAGTGGGGGATAGGTGGAGTACAAACAAAACACATTTTAGAAAAAAAAATTCTAGGGAGGGGAATTTTTATACTATCCTAGGACAATATAGAAATTCCCCCTCCCAAAGAAAACTAAATTCAACTATGAAATGTCCATTCTGCAATAAAATAAAGGACAAATGTTTTGTTTTGCACTAGAGAAGGAAAACAGATATGGAGCACAATAGGTCATAAATCTGGGTCAATAGAATGTTATTTAGTTTCTCTATTGTACTGTTCCCCCAATTATAAAGTTGTCTTTGGAAACATGGACTTACTTTTGGAAGCTCCAGTTCCTGAAGTCCCCTAGGAAGTCAGTTTTATAGAACAGAAATGTTTTCCTTTTGAATACACACGTCTCAAAATAGGAAAGGATGGAAATCAGAATCATAACTCAGTAAACATAGCAAACATCTATTTAACATATTCCAAGGAACACTTTGCACAACAGCTTACTTCTGCTTTGAAACATAAATTCTGGGAAAATAGTAAAAAGTAGGAAATATAATTACTCATAGCTGCTTTAAGGGGTTCAGATGTGAAAAAGTCATCAAGCGTGGTAACAGTATTTTAACTCTTAATAGTCTTAGTAATTATGTGGATGATGAACTTATCTCAGGTTGAAATAGTGTGAAAAGCTGTAAAAGAAAAGGCTTTTAAATAAAATAAGCTAGGATAAATTACTATATATTTAGATTGAAACTTAGAAAGAGTAAAAAAGAAAACAAGGACTGGATATTTTACTTGAATATGCAAAACAGGAATTTTGTATGAACATGTATGTATGTGCCTTCAAGTTGTCTAATTACTTTGGATAACCCCATTAATTCTAAAGGGTTTTCTTAGACAAGGAATATTTGTGGTATTGCCTGTTTCTTCCTCTGAAATATAGCTAGTAAATAATAGTAACTACTAGTATTTATTGGCTATCCAAGTACCAGCTAGGAACAGCTCCGCTTAACTTCCAAGATCAGGTCAGATTTGGTTCCTTTAGTATACCTTGACTTTCAGATTTCTGTCACCAGCTCTAGTGCATGGACCACTTGGATGTAGTTTGTTATAAACCTGTTTCCAAAAGCATTCTTAGTGTATTTTTAGCGGAATTTCTTTGTTTTATAGCCGATGAGCCCAAGCATTGCCTAATGTATATTTTGTAAACTGGAGTGTTTTTACATGTCTCACAGAAGAGTAAAAATGCAAGTTGATTGTACTTGACCTTTTTGTTTGTTTTTTCATTTGTAATATTCCATAGATATCGAAAATAGCTGGAATATTTGTGATGTAATTCTCAGATGTAATAAGTTGTCTACAATGCAGTTATTCTATATTAAAGCTGTTTTTACAGACCAGTTGTAGTGATTGAAGCATTCTGATTAGATTTCTAATGTGTACATTCCACCAAATTGTCACAATTTGAATATAAGAAATTTAGTTTATGCTGTTCTGTCAGCGAATGGTGATGACAGTTCATATGAGGTTAATTATGATGTATCGTAAGGAAAATTGTCATGCTGTGAGCTTTAATAACAGAAATTATTTCCCCCGGCTTAAGGGGGACTTTAAATTGCCATATTTCACTTTAAAAGGTTTTTCACATGTGTGTATACGCATACACGCTCATCTCCCAACTGTTTCCAGAAAATCCTTTTCCAGAGTAAAGCATTTCTCCATAAAATGTCATGTGGCAGTTATATCTGCTGCATAAAATCCACCTTTCTCTAATCTCTAGTTTTCTTTCTTCTTGAGAAATAGTCTCAAGAATCACTTTAGAGAGCATCTATGTTGATATATTTCCTGTGAATAACCCTTTATTTAATTCAGTTGGACTTCTGAGTGAACAAATAAGGTGTGTTCGGTGTGCAAAGCTTGTTGATATAGTACAGATTGAGTCTCATGCATCTGGAAATCTGAAATCCAAAATACTCCCAAAACCTAAACTTTTTTGCTTTCAGCCATCCACTTCCACCTTTGGGGAAACATCACCTTCCTCCTGACCAATAGGGGTGCATCGAAGGGTGAGTGCCCTGGAAATGGACCACAGGGGCCAGCATAGAGTGACTCCATTGGCTGTCGCCTGTATCCAATCTAGAGAGAATGTAAAAGACTGCGAGGAGGGGGTTCCCCTCCCTTCCTAGCTACTTTTCTAAAAGGCAGAAAGTGTACTGACAGCCGGAGAAGCATCTGGGGTGTTAGTTTTTGCAGGAGCATTATGTAAGTGGAATCTTCCTATCTTCTGTCTCTTCTCTTTCCCACATTGGGTTTCTAACAGTAGTGAAATTGTAACTCTTTAGGCTGGGCAAAGGTGGACTCTGGGCATGCAACTGAGCTCCTTCCCTATATACTGCATATGCAAATACAGGTATTCCAAAATCTGAAAACCATCTGAAAAACGTCTGGTCCCAAGCATTTTGAATAAGGGAGACTCAGTCTGTACTGGTTTAGTTTCTCAAAACAAAGAACTTAACAAAACACCTCACTGCTAGCTGTATGCTAGGTTTTAGTGTTTTATAAATTTTGCTAGTAAAGGAAATGGTTATTAAGCATTTGCCATGAATAACGTCAGACTGTGCAACCACAATTGGCTATTGAACATGTATTTCTATAAGGTGTCTTTGCACACAGAATTTTATTCATGTTCTCTTACTGCTCTTTCCCTGCTTTAATTATTGGATCTCAGAAATGTTAAGATAGTTAACTAATCCAAATTTCTGTTTTGGATTCGTTACATCTCAATGTAATGATAGTCAATGATCGATGCATGATGATGTTACTGAAAGCTATGTACATTTGTGTGTGTCTGTTTACACAACCCAGAATGGAGGCCACTTCCATTCTGGCATCAAGATTGTGATGAATTCTGCAAAATAAATAGAAAGACATTAGTATATATTGTTAAGCATAACTTGTACTTTGACATTGGTGATTCAGTGATGGAACAACTTTTCTTTACATTTCTCTATTTCAATAAATACTTAGGATTTACTCTGTTCAGTAGTAGTGAAGGACTTTCCTTCTGATTTTCAATATTTCTATATATGTAGTATTATTTCAGTACTGAGTAGCAGTACAGGACTCTTCTATAGCTGTTCTTGGTTATACAGTTTATAACAGGTATCCCTTAATAAACATAAGTTGTTATATTCCTAGGCCTTTTTAAACATAAATTTTGATACAAGAGGGAGAAATGACATGGTTCCTACACCATGGGAAAAAAGGCAGTTCAACCTGTTACAACCTGTTTTAATGTTTCATTAAAAACTAAAAACATGCATATATGAAAAATGCATATGTCAGATAAGCCTTGGCCCAGTCAGCGAAAACTTTTCAACTCTTCTAGAGACCATTAAAATTATTTTGGAAAATGTATTTGGGGATTTTTTTCCCTCTCACTATTCTCTAAATATCTAATGAGTTTTATTTGTGTAGCCAAGGTTATAAATGTATCCTTTTTGAATATCCTGGATGTTGGTAAGGGAGCCTTATCTGTTCTACTTTTCCCTTTTTTTCCCTTTCATAGTAAGGGGTTTGGGAAGCAGCTTCCTTGACTGTTGTAATGGAGCTAAGGTAGGATCAGCTGGAGCGAAATCCCATTCTTTGCCAGTTTGAACTTTATTGCATTGTTTGCTGCAGACATACTGCTCAAATCTGGAAGCACATGCTTCCCACTTTCCTTCACCGTCATCCCAATGCCATTGTGGCTATGAATCCTCCAACTAGACAAAAAACATGAAAGGAGAGGGGGCCTGGAGACACAAAAAGTTTTTGTAAAAAAGATCATTTGGTAATTGGGGCCCCATTCCCACCTTTAAATCCCTACCTGCTAGGGTTTGGGAGAATCCAGTATGCCTCACTTTGCTAAGCTTTGTGATGCATGCAGAATACAGTGGGGCCCCACATTTGTGAGTGACTTTTGTGGATTTGAGTATTTGTGGATTTTTTTTAAAAAAATGTTTACTTTAGGAATTTCTAGTTCCAGCAGTACAACTCTGCAGCTACCTTCTTCCACAATTAATCATAGACTCATGCTGGAAGACCCAGAGTTTCCTACAGAGAACACTTGTCTAGTAATCTTTATAGACTTTCCAATGTGATTCTTTGGTCAACTTCAGATGGATGTTGATCACAGAATAATGTAGGAAAATCTAAAGATAATCTGACATCAGGATAACTGACGGAATAGCTAGGTTCTATGTCGCAGACAAAGACTGCTGTGGGGAGAGACTTCCAGCCTGTGTTCCTGGGCCACCCAAGCCCGAGAAACAGGATGGCAGTGGGAACATTTCCGGCTGATTCCATTTTGAAACCATCCAGATTGTCCTCACTGCCCCAAAGTTGAGGGAAAGCCTGAATGCTAGAACAGCATTTGGACTTTCCCCTGACTTTTGGTAATGCAAGGTAGGGCAGCCTTGCCCCCATATTACTCTGGATGAGCCCTGTGTGGCATTTGGACACACTGAGGCTGATCCTCATCTACATCAACTTAAGTGGTCAGTGTAGATGGGGCAAATGGAGACTTGTAATTTCTTGGAGTGTAAATTGCAGCAGGTCTAACCAACATGGCCTGTCCTGATGAACCAAAATTGTTAAACCAGCAATTGAAGGACTATGTGATTCCCACACGTAATTTACATGAACCTACTGGATGAAATTGTTCAAGGATTTGATCTGACATCCCATTAATGCGCTGCTGATGCAGTGCCTTCTTGTTTTATTTAAACTTCACTGGAAATCTGTGTATTAGATACATTGAATAATGCTTTAACACACATCTTTAGAGATTCCTCCTTGAAAACTCAATTCAGTAGCTACTACTGTATTGTATTCAATAACAATAACAACATATGTATTACCTGCCTCTCCTTGCATCCTATGGCAGGGTACAATGGGTCTTGCTTTGTATCCAAATTATGGATGCATCTACACTTCAGAATTAATGCAGCTTGGCACCATTTTAATTTCTGTGCCTCAGTGCTATGGAATCATAAGAGTTGTAGTTTGGTGAGATGCCAACACTATTTGGTAGAGAAGACTAAAGACTTTTAAAAACTTACTCCCATGATTCCATTGCATTATGTTGTGATCATTAAAGTCGTGGTGAACTGCACTACTTCTACAGTGTAGATGCACCTTATGTTAATTGAATTACATTCCTTTGACTTTAGTGGAACTTCAGTCACTAGTGACATCTCCCATTAATTTTAATGGTACCTGTGCTACACTAATGCAATCTGGATCTGACTAGAATGTTTCCAGCTCTTTTATTTTACTGATAAGTTCTTTATTTTGTTGTATGGTACAAAAGATACTTTTTGAATGATTTTAGTATTTAAAATCAATTAAAACCCCTTGCTTTATTAGATAGATTTTTTTATCTCTGAAAGTTATGTTTTGGTAGTATTAATGACTGTTTATGATAAACGAATACTTCTTGGGAGGAGAGCAATGTCCAATCTCTATAAAATAGTAAAGAGTAGAGACATCACACTGGCAACAAAGATCCGCCTAGTCAAAGCCATGGTATTCCCTGTAGTAACCTACGGATGTGAGAGCTGGACCTTAGGGAAGGCTGAGCGAACTGTGAACTGTGGTGCTGGAGGAAAGTTCTGAGAGTGCCTTGGAAAGTTCTGAGAGTGCCTTGGACTGCGAGAAGATCCAACCAGTCCATCCTCCAGGAAATAAAGCCCGACTGCTCATTGGAGGGAAGGATACTAGAGACAAAGTTGAAGTACTTTGGCCACATCATGAGGAGACAGCAAAGCCTAGAGAAGACAATTATGCTGGGGAAAGTGGAAGGTAAAAGGAAGAGGGGCCGACCAAGGGCAAGATGGATGGATGGCATCCTTGAAGTGACTGGACTGACCTTGAAGGAGCTGGGGGTGGTGACAGCCGACAGGGAATTCTGGCGTGGGCTGGTCCATGAGGTCACGAAGAGTCGGAGACGACTGAATGAATGAACAACAACAATGATAAACTAAAAACTCATCTAGATTTGGTGTATAACTGAGAAAAGTGTAGTTTTACTAAAACGTGTAATTGCTCAGGCAGTACTTATCAGTTCACCTTTTCTCAGAAGCTTAAAACAGATGCTTCTCAGGAGTGTAGATACCATGCAAGAGTGGAGAGTCTGAGAAGTGTAAAGCAAAGCTTATCCTATTATATACTTAAGTCAATGCTGTAGAGTTGCAAATATTTATAGGCTGAATTGTGAACTCCCTAAAAGATCTAAACTCCTGATGGTTTTTATATGGATTGCATTACATTGAAACAATATAAACTACTGGTACAAATGGGGGAAAAAAACATGAGATTTTAATATATAGTGAATGTGCTTGCAATAAAAAATTGAATAAAAATATTGACATTATTGATCAACATAGTATAAAACCTCTGGCCATGGCAGCTTGTGAGTCTTTTAAATTATGCTTTTCTGTAAAAAAGTGAAAATACTAAAACAAAATAAATCAAGGGAGATTTTATGACATGGAAAATAAATATTAATATAATGTGACTCACGGAATATTCAATATTTGCACAATGATAATGGTAGATCTCCTACTTGATATTTTTATATAAAAGCTTGATCTCAAAAGGAGTATTTTGACCTTTTATTATATTTTTATCTCGGAAATGTAGAATTTGAATCAAAAGTTCTGTTGAGACATCACTGCCATACTATGGTTGCTTAATTATCTATGGTTTGGTTTAAGTAGATTTAATCAAACATGGACCCAGAATGGTTGGCAGGGAACATACCATAATTGTCTTGAACTTCAGAAACCTTCAAAGGCCAGTGTAGCCAAGGGAGATGTGTTGATTGATTGATCCCTTTGGGATTCTAAGGAGGAGGGAAAATTGGGGCTCTGTTCATTTACCATGGCAAGCAGACATTTAAAAAATTAAAGATTATGAAGCGTTTTCAGGAGGAAAAGATCCTCTAACTCAGTGGTTCTCAACCTGTGACTCCCCAGATGTTTTGGCCTTCAACTCCCAGAAATCCTAACAGCTGGTAAAGTGGCTGGGATTTCTGGGAATTGTAGGCCAAAACACCTGGGAACCACTGCTCTAACTCATTGTGCTTTCCGTAAGGTATGAATTCACTTTTAAGAGACTCTCGGTGTAGGTTTCCCAAGCTTGTATTTATCTGATTTAACAAAAAGGCTAAATCCATCGATGGTTGCAACAGAAGTTATCTTTTCATCCTTTCCACAATACTAAATCCCATCAGAAAATTAACTGGGGGATTTTTCAGCCCTTCACTTGGTGTTACAGTGGGCAAGGAATAGTATCCTTTCCTGATTCGTTTGGATTCTACCATTCTGCAGTGAAATTTCACTATTAGACCTTGTCCAAGATAATTTTGTTTTTTTAAAACAGTCATTTATGAAAATATAAGTAATCCACCTTTTAAAAGTTCTGTTTTACCCCTCCCCAGTTTTATTTTAGTCTATACTTGGAGTTTTCTACAAGGACTCCAAGTATACCAGGCTTGCACAACTTGGCAGTAGTAGGGGGCCAAAATTGAATAGGCTTTTTAGCACTTCACTCCGGGTTTGTGGGGAGGGTGCCTTTTTCTCAGAACAAGCAGCAAAACGGATTATACTCGATTTTCCTGCCTTCTCTCAGAATTATGGCAGTCCTTTTCTTAGAGAATGAAGTGCCTTGGTTCTTGCCTCCAGTGCTCTTCTTTTCTCTTTTCCTCTGGTTTGCCTTAGTCGTCTCCTTTTCCTATGGAGGGAAACATTGTCAACTCTGCACCATTCATTTCTTTCACTTGTGAGGGAGAAATTGTTGTCTCACTGTGAAGACTCCACAACAATTTCATGGTGAAGCTACATTTCTCTATCACAAGTGAAGGAAATGAATTGTAGTGAGTTGGTGGTTTTTCCCATTGGAGGAGGAGAAGACAACAGGCAAGCTAGAAGCAAAAAAAGAGGAAGTGGCATCAAGTTTCTCCCTCACAAGCAGTGCGGAATTGGCAGTTTGCTGCCAGATGATAGAAGTAAAGAGAAAGGAAAATCTACAAGGGCAAGAACTTGGACCTTTCTTCTTTATCGCCTCCTTCTCCCTCTAAAATGGCTAGTCTCGTGTTAAATTTTAACATAACCTGGAGCTCAATATTCCAACCTCCCTGAATAATAATAATAGTAATGATAATAAACTTTATTTATACCCCGCCATCATCTCCCCAATGGGCACTCGGGGCAGCTTACATGAGGCCAAGCCCGGACAACATATTACAGCAAAATAAAACCAAAACATAAAAGTAACAGCATCAAAATTACACAAAAAACCAAAAAATAAAACACCCAAAACATATGAATACAGTAACAAAATAACATTACAATAAACGCAATCACAGTGACAGTGGATGGGCCACATGTGCAGGATAAAATGTTAAAAAAAACTTGAATGAGATAAGAGGAGCAAGTTATTTTCAGGGGGCTCATAAAGAAACACATGGTTGTGAAACCAAACTTCCCATTAGGGGTGCGTGTGCTCCAATGACAGAAGCGCTGTGTCATGTTGTACACCTACTCACCAAAGGCACAGCAGAAGAACCAGGTTTTAAGGTTCTTTTTAAAAGTTTCTAGTGTATGGGCCTTCCTGATCTCTCCAGGTAACGAGTTCCAGAATTGGGGAGCCACAGAGGAGAATAAAGGTCTGATACCCCCATCCAGCTCCTGGTCCAAGTGTTGTACAGAACTGATCTATACCAACAAACAGTAAAATAAAATTTAAACCACCCATAACTTAAAACGAAGCATACCACATAGTTGCCAAGCAATGTAACCAAGACTTATTAAAATGTTTAACTCAACTTTCTCCCCTGAAAAAGACATACCTATATGTATACTCATGTATAGGTTGACCTCATGTATAAGCTGAGACTAGGTTTTGGGGTCAAAATTATTGATTTTGATATGACCTGTGGATAAGTCAAGCACCATTTCATAAAGATGGGAAAGCAGCAATTCTGCCTTAGAACTAGCTGCTTTTGACCACTACTGCCATTTCCCCATCCAGTAATTCAAAAAGGGCAGAAGTGGTGCAGTGGAGGAGAGAATTGGGATGTCAGTTCTTCTTTTGGGTTCTACTGAAATGGAGTAAGCTCAGCCTGCACTCTTCTCTTAGAAAGAAGTGGTTTCTTTTTTTGGTAAGTTAGTGTACAGTATTCACACTGGCCCGTGGACAGACCACCTCAGGTATTTTTTTATTTTTTGACTAAAATTTTTAGACTTCTGTGTGACTTTTTGGATAAGTTGGAATGTTGACAAATTTACAGACACCTCATGGAAAGAAACAATATATTGTGTCATTTGCATTATAGTTAGGAATTGTATATTTAAAAAAATAGCATAAAATTTGAAACACATTTTCTTTCTAAGGTGATAGATAAAATGTTATTCAGACTATCATGCATCATCAGCTGATCACCTTTATAGAAATAAATGATTTAACTCAATGTAAAAGAGCCCAGCTGCAGTATTGATAATCACATATTTATTTTCCTACAATGGTTGCATCTGTATAGTATCTTCCAGCTGTACGCTCTTCAGTGGTTAGAAATCTACTTCTTACAGGCCCAGTGGGGCAGCAGTTGGAGCTCTCCAAAGCCTGCTGTGGTCAACTTGTACTACATTTTTACAAGAAATATTTCATATCCACTGTGACTTGATTGCTATTTTTAATTATCTTGGGATGGACATTCAAAACATAATCTGGCCTTATTACAGTTTATTTTCCAGCTTGTTCAGCATGAGGATATTGACAGGTTGTTTTGAAGAGGGAGTTTGTTTCAATGTTTTATTCTTCTGGCTCCTGAAATCTTTCAGTGCTGGTCTTTAATATGACTTTGTAGCCCTGGAGAATGTATGCTGGATGTATATTGAAGGATAGTGCAGCCATACTGGTTCTCTTAAGCCTCTCAATGGCTTTCAGTGCCATTGGCCATAATATCCGCAATTTAGTCATTATTGGGAATATGGGCTCAAAAGGGAACCGAGTAGTTTGATTTAATTCAAGATTATTTAAAGCAGTGACCTACACAATGTTTCCTTTGATGGTTCTCTTTGAACAATTGTCCAAATTCAATTACTATACTGATTGAGTATCCCTTATCTGAAATTTCAAAATCCAAAGAACTGCTACATTGTTCATGTCGGTAGCTGAGATAGTTTGAATATATACAAACTTTGTTTCATGCATACAATTTTTACAAATACTGTGTATAATATAACCTTCAGGCTATTTGTGCAAGTTATATATGAAACATACATAAATTTCATTTTTACACTTTATTCCCATCTCTAAGATATTTTATTACGTACACAAATACAGATGTTTCAAAATCTCAAATCCAAAATACAGATCCCAAGTATTTTGGATAATAGATATTCAACTTATAACATGTCATTTTGCAACTCAGTGGAATAGTTTGTGACTAGAAGTGTATGGTAAAAGTATTTTGCAGTGACAAAAGTAAAATAAGTACATCTCTTTTGTTATATGGTCTCTTTGCATTGTTCATCTCTTATAATTCAGCGTGTTTCTTTGTGTATTCATTTATGTTTTCATATAATATTAGTTTGAGTATCAAACTAAAAGTTCAAAACATAAAGGAAGTGTTGACAGTTACTGCTATACAGCAAGCCAACTAGAGCTATTTTCATGAGATACAAGCTTAAATGAATGCCCTCTTTGTATGTGGTCCATAAATCCATTGATTCAATGAGCTACCAATTGATAATAAATTAATACTAGAGAGAGAGAGAGAGAGAGAGCGCTGTGTGGGACATGTAAACTGGTTGTCAGAGCGGAGAGACTGGGACTTGTGTGCCATATTTGCCTTTGGCAACACACAAGGGGAGAGTGAGGGCCTTGGGTGGTGCTCAAGCTCGATTCTGTTTTAGAAGCACCATATATAAGGGACTTGAGCAGCCACATTTCTTCTTTGTGGTCTCTGTGAAAGTCGCACTCATGATACTTCCTGCGCAGTGAGCTTTGGCATCCTCTAGACCAGTGGTTCTCAATGTGTGGATCCCCAGGTGTTTTAGCCTACAACTCCCAGAAAAACCAGCCAGTTTACCAGCTGTTAGGGTTTCTGGGAGTTGAAGGCCAAAACATCTGTGGACCCACAGGTTGAGAACCACTGCTCTAGACAGCTGAAAGCCTTCTGGCTGCAGCCCTGCCCACCCTCCCCAGGAGGTATATAACCAGTGGAAGGGGCAATAACAACAACAACAATCTTTTATTTATATCCCACCACCATATCCCAGAGCAGTGGTTATCAACCTGTGTGTTCCCAGACGTTTTGGCCTTCAACTCCCAGAATTCCTAACAGCTGGTAAATTGGCTGGGATTTCTGGGAGTTGTAGGCCAAAACACCTGGGGACCCACAGATTGAGAACCACTGTCCCAGAGAGACTTGGGGCAGTTCACAAAACGCTCAAGGTGTGACATGCAAAATACAACAAGTGCAAAACAAAACATACAAGTAGACAATAAACAATCAACACAACATCATAAATTCACAGTACCCCCTGGTATTATTTGCATATGTGAGTATACAGTATAACCACCATATCCACATGGCATGTTCTGGACTTCATGTGGATACATGAAGCCACAGATAATAATGAACCCTATTTTCAGTGGGACAAACAACAAAGGCACAGAGAAGAGAGTGTAGCATGTACAGGAAACTCTTAAGTGAGTAAATAAATGAATGTATAAATGAAAGCATATATCAGTTCCACGGATACATTTTTTTCCCAGCAGACAATAGACATCTAGCTATTTGATTCCAAGTCAAATTCCATTTTTCCCTTGTATTCATCCAATCAGTAGTCCAAACATACATTGGAGTTTACTATAAAAGTTACTAGATTGTGATGATGGTGGTTGTTATGATTGACTACTCTGTTGTGGACTGATAGAAAAGAGATGGGGAGCTACATTCCTGTGGAATTTCTCCTCTCTGTTTTGTTTCTTTGTGCAGAGGAAATAAAGTAATACTCTGTCTTCCTTCCACCTTCTTTTTTGCCTGTGGTTACTATGCTTGTACTTTAAAAACAATATAGTACAGTACATTCAATGCCTGACTTGATTGGAAAAGATAAACAGTCCAGTTATAGTCTTGACCACAAGACAATACCATCAACATACCAAACTTTTCATACCAGGTCGATAGTGGTGTTGAAGAATAAGTACTTTTTTGAAACTGAGTCAGAGCAAAACAGTGCCCGTCAGTAAAGGAGAAAATATTTTTATTTTATTACTCCTATTCATTGTATCTTTTATTTATAAACAATACTAATTTTTTTGTATTTTGCTACGTTTGAATGAGGAATTGTTTAGATTTTCAGTTTTTAGCAATAGCTATTGTGAACATAATTTCAGAGATAGTTTATGAAATATTCTGAGAAGGATTTGTGTTATTCACAGCTTTTCTGTGTTATTCTCTTGTAATAGAATATAGAGAATATTAAAAGTATATATTTCCAAAATACATTTCAACTACAGGTAATTCCTTCATCCTTTGTTTGTCACTGTAGTGTTTAGCCACATTAGAGTACAGAAGCTAATTACCTAAATAATAAAAGATATGTGTAAAGGTTTGCTTTGAACACTGTATTTTAGGAAAGTTCTTTAAAAACCACCTTTTCAATATACTTGTTGGCATATGATTGTATTGTCAGTTGTCACATTACCTCTCCCTCTCCAGTTTCGTTTTTCATAGAATTTATTGGTCTTTAATCCATTTTAAGGTCATGTAACACTCTTAAGTCATTCATAAAACCATATTTACAGTCCTCCCTACAGAGACCTACTTGAAACTAAATCACTGTGTGAAACATTACCAAACTTACTGTTATTATATCTTCCTCACTTGTCTTACGTAGTGATTTGCTTTTGGTATGTTTGTCAGGTTTTTGGAAGAGAAACAAACCAGGACACAGAGTGCTCATGTGAGGATGACACACAAAAGTAACCACAGAGCAAATCTTTGTGGTTTGTTTAGCTGCTGTTGCTGCACTTTGGAGCAGTTGGGCAGCGTGCACCAGCATGCTGCTCGTAACTGATAATGCAGGATTCCCATGATTCCCTGACATGTCATATGACTTTACTAAGTAAATAAAGAAGATCTTATGAATTAGGTTAATAGTAATAGTTAGATGTAAACCAGATGTATACTTTTTAAATGATTTGCCTATCTATAGTTTATTCCAAAGTGAAATTGCTCTGTTAATGTAAAGCTATATTCCTGTGGAGTTAATTTAACACTGTGTATTGCAGCTTGTGTTTCTTTGCAAAAGGCAGCCGAAAACAATGGCCTCAACTCAATATTGTCTCAATGTAGTGTAAAGATCTTCATGTAGACCTTATACTACTCTGAACCATATGCCACCTCTCCTGATTTACTAAAGCCACCCCACACGGGCGGCCAAGATTGGAGAACGGTGACATCAGCCCTAAGATTTGTAGAAGTCCTATGGCGGTCTCAGTGCTTCTGTAATGTTGTCTGATTTGAGGGAGGGGATTGCCAAGCCTCCCTCATCCTTCCTGCTCATCTTGAAACATGGACTGCCTATATGAAGATGTTTTGTGGCTTTCAAGTAGTTCAGAAGATTGGATTTCAGCAACCTCCATGGCATCTGAAGAAAAAAAAATCCTTACATATGAGAGACGTCTGAATTCTGGCCTCATGGGTGCGTTAACTGAGAGTCTACTGTACATACATTAGTCAACCCTAAATTTTATTTCTGCACACGGCTACTCAGTTTTTTATTTTGCAAATTTGGCATACATTAATAATTTACTTTTGGGGTATATTACTAGTATACTTACATCTGTATTTAAATAGCTACATGCTATTAGTGTGCTAACTGTATGCCCAATTTCTGTTCATTTTTGTAAGTGTTCTAGTTATTGCTTATTGGCATTTTGAGGTTTATGGTAGTTCCTATACAATTACAGTAATACATTTCTATCACTGATTATACCTTCAGTATTTTTGTCATGCAAGTATTCTATGAACAAAATCATGTGCTGTGGTGGTTCTTGCTCACTGATAAAGTGAAGTTAATCATGTAATCTTTATGTTTAGAGATTTAGTATGTTATTCCCCTTTTGATATTTTAAACATGACAAACTATATTTATGAAAGTTCCTATAGTTATTTCGTTTTTGTGAGAAACATTGTAAGACTTTCCCTTATCTTTGAGAGAATACCTATAGAGTAATGTCTTATATTAACAGTATGATTGGACCTCTGCTGTGATTTTGTTTTTAAGTAGAAATAAGATGCATGCACTTGGTTTATAGATCAGCTTTTTATTCTTCCTTCCTATAAGAAGGTTTGATGTATAGCTTTAGCTTTAATTCAAAATACCGTATATTCCGGTGTATAAGACGACTCGGCTTATTAGATGACCCCCACATTTTCCAGTTAAAATATAGAGTTTGGGATATACTCACCGTACAAGACTACCCCTCTTCCGTAGCTGGCTCTTAGGTTTAGAAATGGAGATGAGCTGGCCACAACTGGACTTATTGTCAGGGGAAAACATTTACATTACCTAGAGTGAGCCCAGGGCCAGGTCCAATGTCCTTTCCCCAACAGCAACAACAATAATGGAATCCTAGAGTTGGAAGGGAGTCCAATCGCCAGCCAGTCTAACCCTAATTCTGCCAGGCAGAAACACACATCGGAATGATATTGGCCATCCAGCGTGGCTTAATAACAACCATAATAATTGAATCCTAGAATTGGAAGAGACCCTAATGACCATCCAATCTGACTCCAATTCTGTCAGGGAGGAATACATATCCAAGCCCTCCTAACAGTTGGCCATCCAGTTTTGCTGGATGATGATGATGATGATGATGATGATGATGATGATGATTGGACCCTTGAGTTGGAAGGGACCCCAGTGGTCATCCAGTCCAACGTTACTTGCTCCTGCCAGGCAGGAGGACCCCATCCAAGCCCTCCCAACAGGTGGCTATCCAGTTTTGCTGGATAACAACAACAACAATGGGACCCTTGAGTTGGAAGGGACCCCAGTGGCCACCCAGTCCAACCCCACTCACTCCTGCCAGTCAGAAGGACACCATCCAAGCCCTCCCAACAGGTGGCCATCATGTTTTGCTGGATAACAACAACAACAACAACAACAACAATTATAATGGGACCCTTGAGTTGGAAGGGACCCCAGTGGCCATCCAGTCCAACCCCACTCACTCCTGCCAGTCAGAAGGACACCATCCAAGCCCTCCCAACAGGTGGCCATCACGTTTTGCTGGATAACAACAACAACAACAATAATTATAATGGGACCCTTGAGTTGGAAGGGACCCCAGTGGCAATCCAGTCCAACCTTACTCACTCCTGCCAGTCAGAAGGACACCATCCAAGCCCTCCCAACAGGTGGCCATCCAGTTTTACTGGATAACAACAATAATGGGATCCTTGAGTTGGAAGGGACCCCAGTGGCCATCCAGTCCAACCTCACTCCTGCCAGGCAGGAAGACACCATCCAAGCCCTCCCCAGGTGGCCATTCAGCTCTGCTTGTTAATAGTAGTAGTAGTAGTAGTAGTAATGGGAACCTTGAGTTGGAAGGGACCCCAATGGCCATCCAGCCCAGCCCCATTCACTCCTGTCAGGCAGGAAGACACGCATGGAGCTCGGAAAGTGTAGTCCTGCATAGTATAGGAAAGTACAGTCCTATGAAATACCAAGTGGGGGCGTTTTGTAGATTGGAAGGGGAAAGGGGGGGATAAAAGCAGAACGAGAAGGAAAGGCAAGCTAAGGAGTTTGGGAGGGGGTTGCCTATCCCCTCTGGAATGAAGGCTAAGCCGAGGAGGAGGCGAGTGAGGACTTACAGGCGTTCGGTGTTACGGGGGACATACCTGGGGATGCTCCGCAGTGCTAGCCCATAACAGCTCACGGTGCTGCTTGAGCAGGAGTACTGAGCCAGGCAGGGCTGCGGCGCCACTGCCACGGGATGGAGAAGCAGCACCGGAAGCAGTATCCCCAGAAGAAGTGGAAAGCCAACTCGCAAAAGAGTTGCTTTCCTTTCCCTCCTTGAGTGGCGAGAGGAGTGCGTGCAGCTGTCTGCTGCGTCTTCGCGGGGCTTGAGGCAGGCATGCAGCCCTGGCGGCTCTTGCGATAGGCGGGCCTTGGCGGCGGTTGCAATGCCCGTGAAAGTGGTGGGCAACGGCCAGGGCTTTGAGAAGCAGCGCAGTGGTGCGACAAAGGTGGCGGTCAAGGAGGCGGTGGCAGTGGCGGAGGTAGCAGCAGCAGCAGAGAGGCTTCAGGCTTGGCGGCAACGGAGCTCTGCTGAAGGAGATGAGAGAGGAAGCTGCTCCAGGGAAAAGGAATTGGAGGAGGAGGAGAAGGAGTTTTCAGCTTCTTCTCCTCTTCCTTCTCCTCGTGTCTGGAGCAGCCTTCTCTGTCATCTCCTTCAGCAGAGCTCCGTTGCCGCCAAACCCAAAGCCTCTCCGTTGCTTCCTCCACCGGCTTTGCCGCCACCTCCATGGCTGCCGCCTATGCCGCGCTGCTGCGCCTCTTCGCAAAGCCCTGGCCGTTGCCCACCGCCTCTCCTCTCACCACCCACGCACTCCTTTCGCCACCGAAGGAGGGAAAGCAAAGCAAAGCAGGGAGGGGAGAGACTGCGCCCCGCAAACAAACGCGCACACTCCTCCCACAACCAAGGAAAGCACCAGGTGGAGCAGGGCACCCAAAGCAGAGACCAACGGGAACCGGCGTACAAGACGACTCCCCATTTTGGAGATGATTTTCCTGGGTTCAAAAGTCGTCTTGTACTCCGGTAATTTTAATTGAAAGAATTCTTAAAATAGATTAGGTTGAGAGAATTCAGGGATTCCGACCCTCTGAATATATAGATTGGTCCACAAATGTCTACTCCCCTGTAAGAGACAGAGAAAATATTTCATGTGTTATTTCTGGGATAAGCATGTTACTGCAACATGCTATATGAAGACATGTTGAAATAGTCCTGGAGAATTCTGTATGTGGAAAAACTGACAAAGAATTTTGACTACCACTTCCTTTTCATCAAAATACTCCTATGACCTTACCATCCCAGGTGTTTCTGATCCCCATTCAGAATGATGTTTATCTTTTCAGAGCTCAAAAGAACCACTGTTTGAAACACCTGAAGAGTTTGGGTACACTGGATAGGACTTTTTTTTTTTTGAAATTATGCCAAGCTCTAATTCTTCCATGGAAAGCTGAATTACCCTTCTTAAAAGCACGTTAAAGCACTGTTATTTTAATTTAGGCGACAGCTTAGTGTTTTTGACCATACGTGCCCTTAACACCTATCTGATTTTTAAAAAATCAATCCTATATATGCTTATGTTGGGATTCCCACATGGAGCTGAAAAGTAGTATACAAATAGTTCTGGTTCAAAATAACCTGTGAATGATTGAACATGTATTTTGATAGAAGATTTGTGACCTAATGGGCCAGTCCCTGCAACTGATGTTCCATCATAATGATACTTTAAGCAAGAAACTGGACCACCCATTTTCTGATGTATTGATTCTTGCAAATGTCCCTATAGCTGAACTGCCCATGCAGACATTATCCAGGGGGTTGAAGATTCCCATGAAAGGATTTTGCAAATAGATACTCTGGCCATTGAAATATTAGGTTCCTGAACAAATAGGAACAGATGGGATGCTCAGAGGTTGGTCAAAAAATCATTAGGTCAAATCCTTTCTAGGAACCCTAAAGGTATCAACATCTCTTTTATAATAAGGCTCCAGAGATATGGCCTTATTACCCATTTCTGGTCAAATTTGGAGATGCGGGTATCATTAAGAAATTGTTTATGTTTAGACCCACCTTATATAGTTAGGGAATTACAATTAGAAAGGTATTTTGAGACCCAGTAATCCATCCCCTTGTAGTGGGGCTTTCATGTAGACTCTCAAATAAACAGCCCATCAGTAGCCCCAAGTTGACCCTGTCTAGGGAATCAGTTTTAAATCAATCACCAACCACCACCCCCCTCCCAAGAGTTAGGACAAATTGTGGAAACATATCTACACCATCTCCTTCCCCGGAATCACAAAACTGGTCCCCAGAAGGTTCTGGAACGGATGATTTCTTCCCAGCTCCAAGGATTCTTGGAAGACACAGATTATCTTGATCCTTCGCAGTCTGATTATTGGCCTGGTCATGGAACGGAGACAGCTTTGGTCACCCTGGTAGATGATCTCCATAGAGAACTAGACGGGGAGTGTGTTCCTGCTGGTTCTCCTGGACATCTCAGTGGTTTTCGTTACCATTGATCATGGTATCCTTCTGGGTCGGCTCTCCAGAATGGGTCTTGGGGGCATTGCGTTGCAGTGGCTCCACTCCTTTCCAGAGAATCAGACCCAGATGGTGTTGTTGGGGGATGTCTGTTCAGTCCCCTGGCCTTTGACGTGTGCGGTTCCACAAGGTTCTATTCTTTCACCATGCACTTCAACATCTACATGAAACCGCTGGGCGATATCATCCAGAGTTCTGGAGTTTGATGTCATCTCTACACAGATGACACACAACTCTACTACTCTTTTCCACCAAATTCCAGGGAAGCTCCCCGGATATTAGGTGCCCCTGGTGGCGCAGTGGGTTAAAGCACTGAGCTGCTGAGCTTGTTGATCGAAAGATCGCAGGTTCAATTCCGGGGAGCGGCGTGAGCTACCGCTGTCAGCCCTAGCTTCTGCCAACCTAGCAGTTCGAAAACATGCAAATGTGAGTAGATCAATACGTACTGCTCTGGCGGGAAGGTAACAGCGCTCCATGCAGTCATGCCGGCCACATGACCTTGGAGGTGTCTACGGACAACGCTGGCTCTTCGGCTTAGAAATGGAGATGAGTACCACACCCCAGAGTCAGACATGACTGGACTTAATGTCAGGGGACTACCTTTACCTTACCTCCCCGGATCTTAAACTAGTGCCTCACAGCTGTGATGGACTGGATGAAGGTCAACAAGCTGAGACTTAATCTAAACAAGACAGAGGTCCTCCTGGTCAGTCACGGGGCCGATTGTGGTATAGGGTGGCAACCTGTGCTCAATGGGGTTACACTCCCCTTGAGAACACAAGTCCGCAATCTGGGGGTCCTCCTGGACTCAGCACTGACACTTGATGCTCAGGTGTCAGTGGAGGTTGGGAGGGCCTTTGCACAGTTAAAACTTGTGCACCAGTTGCGACCGTACCTCAAAAAACCTGACTTTGCCACAGTGGTTCACACCTTAGTTGCATCCAGAATGTACTACTGTAATGCAGTCTACGTGGGGCTGCCTTTGAAGACAGTTTGGAAATTGCAGCTAGTGCAAAGGTCAGCTGCCAGATATACTAACTGGAGCTAATTACAGGGAACATACCACGCCCCTGCTGAAGCAGCTCCACTGGCTTCCAACAAGTTTCCAAGCTCATTTCAAGGTGCAGATTATTACCTATAAAGCCCTATACGGGTCCAAACTATCTTTGAGACAGCATCTCTTTCTACGAACCGGTGTAAGTTCTGAGATCAACACGGGCCTTTCTCTCAGTCCCACCACTGTCTCAAGCACAGTTGATGGGACAAGAGAGAGGGCCTTCTCTGTGGTGGCCCTCCGGCTCTGGAATACCCTCCCAAAATAGATTAGATTAGCCCCCACCCCTCAATCTTTCCATTCCAACCTTTGTCCTTGAGTAGGTTGAATGGGTCCATATGACGCTGACACTTGGCACCTGTGAATTGATGGCAGTTAGTTTTATCTACTGTTTTAAAATTGTATTGTTTTGATTTTAACATGTGTTGATGGAGGGGTTATTATAATTTTATGTGACTTATACTTTTGTACTGTTTTTATCGCTTGTATGTTATATGTGCACCCTGGAGTGTTTTATAAGCCATCCCGAGTCCCTTCAGGGAGATGGAGGCAGCATATAAATAAAGTTTTATTATTTATTATTAAAGTCAGACATAATGTTCCCCAAATCCCAGTGTTTCAGTGTTAAAAAATACCCTGAAGGAATATTTGAAATGTGTTTGGAAAATCATTAGTACTCTTAGTTGTGAAGAATAGTTGTCATTTATAATTTTGCTATGCATTATCTTTCATATCAATGCATTCTCATACTTTCATGAACATACAAAACACAGGTCAAGCAATAAGCATAGTAAAGTATTAATGTTTTTATGTCCCAGAACCTAAAATAAGCTTTTGTTTACTGTGTGTATCTCACAAAGTGGGGAAATCTCCTTAGGTGGCCATGATAGCTATATTTCCATCTATAATGAAAGTAAAGATAGCTGTGAGTCAACAGGAGAGACAAGAAATACAAAATCCATAACTGCAAAGTTATTGAGAGAAGCCAAAAAGTGTGTGAGCTTTCGATTTCTGCAGAACTCTTCATTAGTTTTAGTACAAAAAGGGGATTGGGATGCAAAGTCATATGTCTGCAGTTTAGACTCAACTGACTGACTGAAGTCATTTCTATTGGTTGGAAGTATAGGTATTTGATTACTGGTATCCATGTGTTTATGAGTATGCATTGAATGGTGTTTAGTCCAACACTTCGTTTGTCTGTAAGACACTGGGTATACTCTAGCTTGGACTAGCATTTTGATTTTTTTTAAAAAAATTGAAGCAAAAGATAAATGTTTTGCTTCAAACTTTTTGCATGAATCAATTTATGATGAAATTAGTTTTTTCTTTATCCATTCAATGTAAACAGTTTGCGAACTCTATAAAGTACCTAAAGTTTTATGGGAGATGTGACTTTAGATATAACATTAATTTTGACAAATTAAAACTAAGATAGAAGTTAGAAACATTGAGACTTGGTGGTTTTATAATATTTGTAAAAATTGCTTTGAAATCCATTAACATTTTTTAAAAGGATTCTTGATGACATTAAAACATTCAAGTAGTGATTTTTTAAAGGAAGCTGGGTAGGGATAGCTCTCGTTGATATCATAACTTTTTTTGTTTATTAAACCAAAATCTGGTATCCACATTGGTAAAAACATCTTGATCTTGCACATGCAGTCTTCCCCCCTCCCCCCCAAGTTAAAGTTGGCAGTCAACTTGTGATCTCATTAGTATCATTGGGTTTTCTTAGACTTGCCAGTTCCTTCCTCTGAAATATAGACTATCTTACCTGGTTTTTTTGGTGGTCCAATTATTAACCAGGGCTAGCCCAGTTTAGCTTCCGAGATCAGACATCAGTAGGTTAAATGTTTTTGAATATTTACATAAAATTGTCATTTAAGATAAGATTGTCCAACTCTGATTAAATCATTATTCCAACCTTCTTCAGTGTGAACGTGCTTACGTATCCTTCCAATAATCATCGTAGTTTATTTTAACTATACATTTTGGGGAAAATACTGTGTGTATATGATTAAAGAAAAATGGAGAAGACTGGCATGGGAAGGGGGTGGGAAAGAAGGGCTGGAAAACAGGAAAAGGTTGGAATGGGAAGGGGTGACTGAAAAAGTGGGAAAATGAGGTGAAAAGGGGGTAGCTGGAAAAGCAGAATAAATTGGGGTGGGAAGAGGGCAACAAGGGAAGGGGGAACAACTGAGGTGTGAAAAGAGTGGGGCTGGAAATTGGGAATGCTTGGTGTGGAAAGGGGGGCTGGAAGGTGGGAAATACCCCAATCTGCAGTGTGGAAGGGGGGTTGGGAAAAGCTGGGAAAATTAGGGTGGGAATGACATTGCGTAAAGATTGGGATGGGGAAAGGAAGATTGTAAAATGAGCAAGATGGCTGCAAAAGGGGGGCTGGAAAGGTGGAAAGATTGGAGTGGGAAAGGGGGTTGGGAAAGTGGGAAAGACTGGGGTGAGAAAGAGGAGCTGGGAAAGTGGGAAACTGCCGTGGGAAAAAGGGCAAGACTGAAATGGGAAAGAGGCTGGAACCTGGGAAAAGCAGGGATGAAAAGGAGGCTGGGAATAGTAAAGACTAGGATTACTTTCGGGACTTTAAAAATACAATGGGCAAATTATTTAAGCTTTCTTTAAGCTTTCTATTGACACTTTGAAAATTTTATTAAATGATATTAAAAAGAGCCTGGAAAACTATTGAGACAAAGATCACCAATCAAGTTTCTGTTAGGTAATTTGTGGGAAGGACGGGGGAGGAGGAATATGTTCTCCCATTCTTTCCATTGGATTTTTTATTTTAGAATCTGGGGTGTAGTTGTAATAAGAAAGCTCATTTCTCGTATCTCAGAAATTTTGCTACAATTTAGAATCATGCGTACAATGACTCATATTTATTGTATTGTTATATTAACGTTTAAATATTTCTTCCTCATTTGTGTTAAGTACTCTATACACACATGGTAAAAAACAATCCCAAATTGAGTCGACATCAGTGACATGGAAATAACTCTTATCAGTAAAGTAACTATCTCCTCTGTATAGGCAGGCTTTTTCAAACTGCAGCCCTCCAGCTGTTTGGGCTTTCAATTCCCAGAATTCAGCTCCATGTATCTCAATAAATGGTGTTTTTTTAAAAAAAATAATCAATCATTCATTAACTGTATTATGATTCATCATGTTTTCTTCCTTAGGACTCATTGAACATTTCTGGTATATGTAGAGAAAGTTGTTTAACAGTCTGGTAGTGTTAGAGGAGAGTGCAAGTGAGAGTGCATACTGTCTTTACAGAATTATTTCTTATCATGAAATTGTAGTACAGTAGACTCTCAGTTAACCAAAACAACTGGCAAAAATTTGAAGAAATAATATTTCATTCAGAAAGCTGCTTTTATAATACATTAATTTGTTTCTCTTTATTTGTCTTAATTTGCCTTTAATTGTTGTATTTCAATATTAATATCAAGTCAATACAGAGTTTACGGTATAGTATGGGATAGAGTATTAATTAGGCCTGTTTTTAAGGGTAACTCAAGCAAACAAAAACTGCATTTATCTGGCATCTACCAATCCCCTTGGGTTCTAGTTAACAGAGCATACTGTATATCAATTCCTGTTATGATTAATCATCATCATCATCATCATTTAATAACTTATTAATCGCCCTCCATCCGAGAATGCTCTAGGCGATTTACAGCTAAATTACAAAAGATAAAATACATACATACAAAAATTAAAAATCAACAGAAATCAAATACTCTAGTAAAAAGCCAGGTCTTAAGTGCGAGAGTAAAAGGCCCTAAGTCACGCATGGCTCTCATGTAGGGCGGCAAGGAGGTCGTTGCGACCTCCGATGATGGGAGAAGGAGAGGCGGTCCCTAAGGTATGATGGACCCTGGCCGTAAAGAGTTTTAAAGGTCAGAACTAGCATCTTATACAGGCCACGGTACTCAGTTGGAAGCCAATGTAAATGTTACAGCACTGGTGTTATATGGCATTTCATGGGCGTTCTTGTGAGTAGCCTGGCTGCCGCATTCTGATGATCCTTGTGGGGAGGTGGTTGAGGGGCAGAGGATTCCCAAATATCTCTTGGCAGCATTTTACTTCATATTAATATTTTGTTTATTCAGAATGAGCATTCAGACAATTGTGAGCTTTTAATTCATATTTTACTTGATTTTATTTTGTTATTACTGTAATTCTGTCATTTCAACTCAAAATACAATACTTGCTTTCAGTGTGCTGCTTTCCATCTTGTGTTCTTTTTTCAGTCATTGTCATGCCTTCAGAAAAAGCTAATATTATAAATATACATGGTAAAAGAAACAAAATGGGATAAAAATGATTCGCATTGAGTCGCCTGTTTGGGCTGAAAAATGCGGTATAGAAATAAAGCAAATAAATAAACAAATAAATTCCTGAGATAAAGCAATTAAGTTTAAAATGACTAATATAACTATTTTAAAAAATTCAGTTTTTTTCAGAAGGTATATCTAGAGATTTTTAAGACTTAATATTGAAATGAAAAAATAGTCAGCAGTTATTTTGATATTTAAGAAACCATTTGAGCCACACTGTGATGTAATAGAATGTTTAAGAACTATTTGCGAAGATCAAGAGTGATCAGAGCAGACGTTTTGTATAAAGTCGTAATGGCTTTATGTGCTGGCATGGAAATGAGCCAGGATGAAATCAGGAACTTCAGTCAGATAAATCAGGCATTCACTGTGTGTGAGAGGGAGGATGGTAGTGCAATTAAGACTGTTAAGTGGTGACTGGAGTAAAATCCACTGATGGGATAGAGTGAATACTACTTGGAATAAGATCAAAAACTTGAGCAAAGTATAGGCAGCACTGTTCAGCGCTGTTCTCAAATGTGCTTCCTGACACCATATGTAAATTACAAGTGATAGTCTGGGGAAAACAGTTTTAGTTGAAGATGATGAAAAATAATGTTAAAAGTGATAACAGGTGGCCAGAAAAGATAATGGATTTTCTGAAATTCAGCAATTCAGTTCTAAGCTAAGAGTTGCTTTTTAGTTTAAAATAATATAGCCCAGGGCCCCTTGAACATATAGGTCCTGTGCATTCCCCAGACCAACACTGGAATGAGGGAGACCCCTCCATAGCTAGCTTTTGGAAGTTGCCGAGCTTTGTAAGAGGCAGTGGAGTACATGCTCTGTTGTGTTTGCTTGAAGCTAGATTAGAAATAACTTCTGCATCATACTGAAAAATTTGTTCTAGTGTAAGCACCTGGTTTGTACCTGTAAACAGACATAGATTTCTAATTTCCTTGCCCTATTAACAATTGGCAAATCACTGCCAAATGACATTTCCCCTTCCAGTAGTTGTTTGACTTTATGCATAAATTAGAGTAAGGAGATGGGGAAAGATGCTTCTTCCCAAAATTTATGAGACAAAGGATCACCCGGACAAATTAAGGTGTAATTACTAAAACAAATTACTCATTATCAAAACAGAATATGTAGTCCAAAACACAAAAGGGATATATGGAACTTAATTAGACTGAGCAGGACAACAGAGCAGCAGTAGTGTTTTGGGATCATTTTGTGTTTTAAAAGTTTTTTGAATAACTAGGGCTTTCACTCTAAATCTTCAGGAAGGAAAAAAATGACAAAGGTTGACAAATTGGAAAGATTGTATTGTTAAACAACAATCATTAAGTAGAAACAAATACCACTCTGTCATTTAAAATGTTTGAAATGCATGCCAACTAAAGTAGAAACATCATACATCAAATAAACTCAATAATATGGGAATTTTTGAATAAAGATTTTTTACCTATGAACCTAGCAACTTTATCCGATTGCTTAATTATTTAATTACATTTTATCTCCTGTAGGTGCCATTCTAGGCAGATCAGAGACACAGGAGTGCATCTTCTACAACGCTAATTGGGAAAATGATAGAACAAATCGCAGTGGCATTGAATCGTGTTATGGTGATAAAGATAAAAGACGACATTGCTTTGCAACGTGGAAGAATATTTCTGGATCTATTGAAATTGTGAAAAAGGGTTGCTGGCTAGATGATATTAACTGTTATGACAGGCAAGCAAACTACTACTGTTACATTCTCTGTTTTATAAATGAACTTGTAGACTGTGTGCATGCATTCAATAGTCCATAAGAAGATTTTCTTTCTATTACATATTGATAGTGCCTTGATCCCACAGAGATCTATAAAGGAATGCAGATCTGATTCTTAAAGCTTTGACTGTTATAATGTAAATATTTGTAATCAGTTTTTAGCATGGTGCTCTCACATGCACAGGCAGAAAGAAGTCATTGTGCTCTGGATGTGCATTGTTTTAGATTTGGATGAATCCATTTAACTACTGGTTCAATTTAATATCTTGCAAGCTTAAAAAAGAGTTCTGCTATCTTACAAGAGGTGTCTACTTTGCACAGTAGGCTATAGATCTGATTTATGATCCTCCCAACCTTTAAAGAAAAAGGCTAGCTGGCCTGCCTGAATCACTGAGTCAAGATACTGATTCAGATCTATTTACTGGGGATCTTAATGCTGTCTCTTATACCAAGGGGTCATTATATTGGTATGTTGCAGAAAAAAATAATACATTCTTGAAGCACCTTAAATACTAATCCACAAAAGCATATACCATAATAACCAATAAACAGCAAGTGCTATATCAATGGTTCTTCAGTTGTTTAGGACTTCAGCTCCCTCAATCCTAACAGCTGGTAAGCTGGCTGGGATTTCTGGGGGTTGTAGTCCAAAGCATGTGGTGAACCAATGGTTAAGAACCACTGCGCTATATGATTCTTTGCTGTCCATAAAATAAATCTTAACTATTTGGTATACACATTGATTTGTCACCTAGGTTTAGGGCAGTGTCATTGATAGTTGTGCTGAGGCAGAGTTGTAACATTGTAAAATTGCTTTTAACCCTTTTCAGAGCTGAATGCATAGAAAGAAAAGACAGCCCTGAAGTGTTTTTCTGCTGCTGTGAAGGCAACATGTGCAATGAACATTTTTTCTACTCTCCAGAGATGGAGGTCACACAGCGTAAGTTCTCAACTTATTTCAAGAGTTTATAAGCCACCAGTACAATATTTGTTCGCATTAGAAATATGGTCTACAACCACAGTTACTTTTGTTGATATTAAGATTTCTACAGCTCTATTTAAATACTAGTTGGCCAGTTTAAGAAAGGCCTTTTCAGATTTCAAAGCATAGATCAAAACTGAGGAAAATAGTTTAAATTTGACGTGCTTGTAGCTAACAAGTCTTTTTGTGTTGCATAAAGATCTTTTAACCTTCTGTCTGGGTTGCTCACTGAATCACAGTCAAAGAGAAAATGATACAGTTGAGCAGGACAACAAAGAGACTTGGTGAGCTTCAGTTTAGGATGCTTCCTCTTTTCCTTCTCTGGTACAGCTATGAAATAGAAGTAGGAAGAGTGAGTTTTCATTTGTTATATCTTTAGGGACATTTGTTTAAATTAGTTTATTGAAACAAATAAAGGCTTGTATGAAAATAAAATTTTGGAAATAGACATAAACACAAAAGCTACATTGTAAGATGAATGCAAACTAGTATATTTGTGCATTCTTCCATTTTTGTTGATAAAACTTGAAATTAAGTTGAGGTGTAGAAGATAAAGTACTGCTTTCTGGGCCAACTTCTGATGTTAACATGTCAAACAATCAAAAATAGAACTTCCTGAAAGCATCTCAAGTGCTAGTTGAAATTCCAGTTGAAATCTTTTAAGTATTCCACATAATGTTATCACATTCTGTTTCATAGATTTCATACTGAGCAGATTCAAGTCTCCCCAGCTTTTAAGAATTCCTTCATGGTCCATTGCATTAGCAGTAGACTGTCTTAAAACTAATTGTGATTTTTTTTTACAGCTACTTCCAATCCTGTTCCACCTAAACCACCCTTGTTCAGTACTTTGCTTTATTCTCTGGTGCCTATAATGGGAATCGCAGTTATCATACTGTTTTCATTTTGGATGTACCGACACCATAAATTGGCATATCCTCCAGTACTTGTACCAACCCAGGTAAGTTGATTATTTTGGTTTGAATTAGATTTATTATAGTTCAATGATTACTTGTTTACTTTAATGACCTGAAATGTTCTTTTGGATGAAGTTTAAGAACAAAATAAAGTGTGCAACTGAAAGGAGTGTGAATGTTGTTCCCATGACTCACCAGGGCATTTCTGCCTTCTTATGAAAGGTGACATATCCCAAGGAAGGTTCTAGCCAGCAGTTTTATAATTTAGTCATAATCATCATAGGCTATCACTTGTGGCCAAGTATGATTGTTTTCCAAGGGTAGTGTCTTGGCAATGGGTCTGTAAGTGACTGTAGAGACTTAGTCTGGATCCACATGCTCTTTTGCAGTGGGGACATACATTTCCAGATGGAAGGTGGTCCTAAGGCGCTTTCTTCATGGCACATTTCTCCTTTCTGCCCTCTATTCCTGCCTCTTGATAATCCACAACACTCTTGGTAACTACTTTGTAAACTAGGAGGACCTGATTTCCGTTTGTTAAATTTGCCACTTCTTATAGTAGCGTGATAGACTGAAATGCATATTGCAATAAACATAGCAAAACCAGAGATTACAGTATCAGGCATATATACACACACTCTTTGGACATTTTTTGCTGAAAGTATCAATGGCAAAGTGGTGAAGGTTGGGAGTATTGCAAGCATAGATGGGTTGAATTAAGAGCTTTATTTCCTTCAGTTTGCTGTAATGTTACATGTCAGATAAAAAAATGCTAGTACTTGCTACATGTGTGGCAAAATCCTGCCACACCATGACAGTACAAGCAGTCCCCAACTTACAAATGACTCATAGTTAAAAATGGGATGAAACAACAGGAATAAAGAGAAATCTACCCCTTGGAAGGGAAATTCGCACCTTTAAGAGTTATAATGTCTCAACTGAAGCTTTTGCACCAATTCTTGTTTCCAAAACAAGCCAATTATCGCAGATTCAGAAAGTGAGGCACAATCTTCTGAACAGGGGCACAGACAGCAAAAACGCTTTGAGTCCCCCTAGGGATGAGAAAAGCGGTATATAAATACTGTGAATAAATAAATAATAAATAAAGGAAACACCACAGGGGTGTTAACCCTTCCCTATACTATCCAAAATACTCTCTCTCTCTCTCTCTCTCTCTCTCTCTCTCTATCTATCTATCTCTATCTATATATATATATATATATATATATATGGGGCTTGAGTTACACTTTAAAATGTTCCTGTTCCAACTTACATACAAATCCAACTTCAGGACAGACCTACAAAATCTATCTGTAACTTGGGGATTGCCTGTATTAGATAATGTGTGACTGAATGACTCAGTTCAATTGGGCAAGGTTCTTTAAATTATTCTTCCAATTTACTCATTTTATAATGTTTAAATCATAAAAATGAGGGACTACTTGTTTACTTTAACAGCTGAAAAAATATTCAGCACATAATGTTTCAGAATTTGTATGGATGGAAGAAGAATAAATAGTGACGGGTGTGGAAATAAATGCAACATATTTCTTGCTATTAGATACCCTGTTGGGTAAACAGAAGTTGGTAAGAAAATTTTAGTAAATGAAGTAGCATAATTGTGATTATTCACAAGTTGTCAACCCCAGTAGCTAGCCCATTGTTGATTAGTGCTAAACAGATATGTGCTTTGGAATCTTTTGAATCATCTGTTAATATGCAAATTCCCATCTGCCTTTCATCTCTTCCTGTCCTTTGGGGTGAGGGAGGGGTTATCTCTGCTGTTCATATTGGTTTTTTTTTCTCTTATCTTTTAGTCTGCTTGGTGGGTGTAGGCTTGCACAAACCCTGATTAGTAGGGTATCTTGGAAACTGTAATTCTTAATGGTCCCTGTGACTCACACAGATGAGTCACTGCAGCCCCACAGACATACTTTGACTCTTCTAAAGCTTGCATGTTGGTAGTAAACCACCCACACAGTTATATAGGATGATGATGACGGTGATGATCTTATGTATTTATTTATCCCCTGCTTTTCCTAGTTTAAGACTCAGAAAGCTTACAGTAGTTAAAAGTAGCTTCGTTAAAATTCACAGCATGCAGAAAGTAAATATATAATTAAAACTATGAAAAACTTAAAAGCCTGTTAAAACATGAGAGTTAAAAAAAGGAACATTAAACAGAAAATGCAGCACATTTTGCAACTCTTTTTTACTTGAGTAGTCAGTCTTTCAAGCCCTCCTAAAACAAAAAAAATATTCACCTGTCCATAGAAAGACAGTAAGGAGGGTATAACTTACAGGCTGTTAGGAATTGTGGGAGTTGAATTCCAAAACACCTGGAGGACTGAAGTTTGCCCGTGTCTGACTAACCTCTTTGGGAAAGTCATTCCAGAGCTTGAGGGCAGCCACTGCGTAAACCCTTTTCCTATTAGATGTATCTATGAGAATGATGGTGCAGATAGAAGGACTTCCTCAAATCTCAAAATACAAGCAGTTTCATTTGGGAGAGTTTGGCCCTTCAAATAATTTGCACCTGAGCAGTGTAGGGCTTTATAAGTTATAGTCAGCATTTTGAATTGTGCCTGGCTGCCAGTGGAGTTCTTGCAATAGGGATGTTGTTTATCCTTTGTAGCCATTCCCAGTTAACAGTCTTGATGCAACTGTTTGGACCGCTGGAGTTTTCACACACTCTTCAAAGGCAGCCCAATGTGAAGTGCACTGCAGTAATCTTAACTGGATGTAACTGAGATATATATCACCATGATGACACCTGACATCTGAAGGAATAGGTGGAGCTGATGCATAAGCTTTCATTGTTCTAACACACTCCTGGCTACTGCTAAAACTTTAACATTCACATTCATCATTGAATCCAGGAGTGTATACAAGCTGCAGATCTGCATCTTCAGGTGGAGTTTAACTCCCTCTAGCACACAGGTTCTATTTATTTCCCCATATCTGACTTTAGACTTCACAGAAGTATTTCTTACTTGTCCAGGCTGTTTCAGTTTGTTCATACGTATCGTATTGTCCTGATTACACGTTAGTTTAGGACCCCAACAGCTTCCTTAGTTTGTGGTGGAAGGGAGTAGTAAAATTAGATATCATCCACATAAAGGTCACACCACAAACCCAAACTTCTTTTGGGTATGTTACAGCATGAGGACAAAACTAAGCTACAAGGGACCCCCAGACCAGTAATAAAGAAGAGTCCGCCACACCACTTTCTGAGTCTGTCTCTCCAAGGAAGGACTGGCGCAACTGTAAAACAGTGACTCATACTCAGGCACATACTTCTGTGTATTTTTGTTTGCTCCCTGTACTAACATGGAATGTGTCCTCAAAAGCCTACCAAGGTATTGACTTGTCCATGACCATGGAACAGTATGTATGTATGTATGTATGTATGTATGTATGTATTTATTTATTTATTTATTTACAGTATTTATATTCCGCCCTTTTCACCTCAGGGGACTCAGGGCGGGTTACAATGTACACATATATGACAAACATTCAATGCCAAAGACACACAACATAGACAGTCAGAGGCTATTTAACTTTTCTGGCCACCAGGGGAGCTGCCTCTTTAATCGACCATCTGCAACACTGATGAAGTACTTCCGCATTCCCTGCATGCTTTTGCTGGAGTTCTTTGCTGGAGTCTTTTTATGGCCTCGTAAATTAGTTAAATTAGCCTCCCCACACATAGGTGGTACCTAATTTTCCTACTTGACAGATGCAACTGTCTTTCAGGTTGTAAAGGTCGACAACAAGCTACACAATAGACAATTGCTCTACTCCCAGGTCTATAGTCAGCACAAAAAAATGAGGTCCAGAGTGCATCCAACATGTGGCACAGATACTACTTGAAAAAGGCCCGTGGTTATAATGGCAGGCAATAATTTCTGAGCCATCTCCAACAGTAGAGTCTCAGTGTCGATATTGATGTTTCTCATCACTGCAAACCAAGGGATTCCAATCCCAAGGTCACGTCAGCTAGTCCAGGAGAAGAAGATGTTGACCTACAGAATCCTTAATTTGTCTTGACCACTCAAATACACACATCCAAACTCCGAGCAGTATGAGTATGGGGTAGGGCACCTGGCTAGGAGGATAGAATCACAGTAGATTAATTCAATTAAATATCAAAGGTATTAACAGATTCACAGTTAAAATCCATAAAAACTGATTAAAACATGTTCAAATCTGAAACCACAGCACAGACTTGATCTTTAAAACCCTCTTCTGTAAAAGCCTTCCTGAATAAAAAGGTTTTAAATTGCTGCCGGAAGGATAGCAGGAAGGGGGGGGCATTCTGGCTTCCCTGAGAAGAAGGGAGTTCCAGAGTCAGAGGCAGCCACCGAGAAAGAATGCCCACTCTCTCTCATTGACACCAATCGAGCTTGGAGGTGGGACCAAGAGAAGGGCTTCTCCTGAAGAGCACAGGGTCCAGGTAGACTTATACAAGGAGATGCAGTCAGCTAAAATAGCCTAGATGCCAGGCCAGCACACTTGTTCAGGTTTATGTGCTGACTAGCCGTGGCTTTACTATTTGCTAACCTGGCATTCACAGTAGCTTCTTCAATTCAGAATGCTCCTGCTGTTGAGATTATGTTGCCCTTTCTTGCTTTTAACCTCCAAAAATTCTGTTAGTGAAAGTATTCTCACTGTTTAAAGGCTCTTAAGATCAGTTGTGGCACATTCTGGGGAAATGTTTTATAACTTTAGAAAACGTGTTACACGCAAATATCACATCAGCACAAGGACAGTTTTTAGTTAATTTTGTCTCTTCTACTGAAACATCATATGAATGGAGTCACGCTGTTCAGCAGAGTTCATCCTCCAGTCTTTCAGAAAAGGGTTTTGGGTTGCAGACAGTAAAAAAAAAAAATCAGTAAAGTGAATGGAGACGTGTGGTTATGAAACATTTGGATCCACACTTTGTGAACGTGCACAGTTCTTGAAAAGTTGCCTGGAGCTCTTCAAAAGACAGATTTGTTTTGTTTTCTTTTTTCCTTTACCTTGCACTCATTCCATACCACTTTTCTCCATGATAGTACTCATGACTCTGCTCTTTACCAAGCTGAGTTGATTCACCATAATGTATGACTTAAGCAATAGAAGGAGAGCATTCCATGTTTGTTCTATTGTTGGATTCTTTTGCATTTAAGAGATCTGTTGGTATTGCCACTGTAAAATCAGAGAGGACATTTCTTTTCCAAATGAAAAGTGAGTCAGAAAAGAATAATCACTGCTTCTCTGTCAATCCCTAAATAAAAAAAGAATTACAAATAATGCTGCAGTTCTCGAATAATTTAAATTGTCAAAATGTGATATTATACTCAAAAGAATATTCCTGTTCCATTGTTCACTATAGAAAATAACTCTGCTTTTTAAGTCTGTTTTAGCAGATGTGAACTGGCATTAAGAGTTTGCAAAAGGCCCCTTTGAATGTCTTTTAAGTGATGAACCTTTAAATCACATTTTATAATACTGAGATTCTCTTTGTAATGTTTAACCTCAACCGTAACTCTGTTTGAAGTTAAAATATGTTGTCTTAGACCTAAGGTATATTTAGTAAAGTCTGTCTACACAGTGGCCAAACAGATGTTAGCAGGAAGCCCAGGGACAGATTGAGAGCTGCTGTATTTTTGTGAACAACCTTCCTAACAACTGATACAACTACCACTGACACTGGAGGAAAGATATGGTTATCAGGAGTAGTGGCCATAAGAATCCCACCTATAAATGTATCCAGTATCCTTTCAAGATGGTGACCATTACTTTATCGTCAGGTAGCAGATTCCATGAATGGAGATGTGAAGTCATAAAGAAGAAGAAGAAGAAACAACAAAACTAAGAAATTGGAACTAAAATCCATTTTCTCTAGTCTTTGAAAACTGAAAATTGGAGAAAATGGAAAATTGGATTATGGAATACTTTCTTACAAAATAGTGAATAAAATGTTTTAGACTGGGTATTTATATGGTTTTCTCCCAAAATGTTTTCCAAAACAATTTTGTAACAGGGAGATGACTAGACATGGTAAAGTTATATTAAACGATGGCATATTTCAGTTATAAGGCTATGATTAAATAGGACCATCACTAATTATATAAACTGCTACTTAAATAATTAACATTGAGTTCTTTAAATAAATGGTTTATATTATGACTTCAGTCAATTTAAATTAAATTAACCTTGGCGGGAGCAATTACGCTTTTTAAAGTTGCCCGTGATCTTCTCTGAACCTGAACATTTCTACCAATTTATCTGACAACACTAAGTTAACTGGACTGTAATGCTCAGAGCCCTTCCAAGGTATGACATCATCTCACAATTCAATACTAAGGGTATAATAACAATGTAGAATTAATGCCACTTTCGCTCCCATGATGCTATAGCCAAGGGAGTTGTCATTTTACCATATCTTTACCCTTAACTACCAAGTAGAGCTGGATCCTCAGCAGACTACAACTCTCAGGATTTCAAAGCATTCAGTCAAACCAGTTGAAATACTGTCAAACTACATGAATTATATATAGGGTAAATGCAGGCTTTGTGCTTGCTATTGTTATCTGTGGTGATTGTATGGACTCGCCAGCACATTTAAAGGTTTTTAGATTTATCAAAGGGCATGTCCTTTTCAATACAAAACGATATCATACCCTTTTCATTTCTCTGGAGTTTATGAACAGACACCACCATGCATGGCAGATTCTCTCCATTCCATTAGATTTCCACTGGAAACAATCCATTAGATTTATGTTTCACTCTCAACTGGGGTTTTCTTTGAAATCATGAACTGCACTTATCCAGTTTTTGGCTCAGTCCCTTCTGGCAGTGGGAAACATTGCTTTCTTACAGATTTGCATAACTTTCTTCCATATATATCTGCTTTTAAAGCAGCTCTCTTTAAAACGATCAATAGTAAATGTGAATTGACATGTTGACAGTAGAATTCTTCATTGATCTTAAACCCCGTGTGAATGTTGTGTTGTGTGTGTACCATATGCTCAGCCACACATTTGGATAAACACAGACTTGTGCTCAGTAGAGTTTTTTGAGCTGGAATGGAATTTTTTCTTATCCTTCCTAATTTGCGTTCCCCCTAAAAACCAGTGCTGAATATTTGAAGGCTCTCTGAAATAGCAATGGGAGGGGGAAGCTGTCAGAGAAGAGCAGACTATGTAAACATTGCCAAAATATCCTTTTTCTCCAGAGGAGATGTTTCATTAGATCCCAGTTCCCCCTGTGAATAGAAAAATAGAAGCAAATTTCAGAATAGTCAAGTTTAAATACATTCCATTATAATAAGAAAATATTTGCCCAGATTGTTTTACAAGAGGGCTAAAATACAATATTTCAGTTAAAGGATAACTATTAGAGACCATGTGCACTGAGGTAGTAATTTTGATTTAACCCTTTACTTTGGACAATGTTCATACAAATTCTAGTTTCTCCTCATATTTTTTTTTTCTATAATACTGTTATATATCTTGAAAATTAGCTGATCGGCTGTTGTTGTTAGTAGTTCAAATATATAGTTAAAATTAACAGTCCTTTTAAAAATATTTTCTAAACCAGTAATAAAAAGCCAAGTGGACCGCTAGAAGATGGAAGCACATAACAGAACTTAACATTGAAATGTTTCTTTTCACCCCTCACCTACTAGTCTCTTATAGACGAGGGTTAGTTTTTTCTGCATAATTCTGGACAGCTTTCTAAATGTGACTACTTATTTCCCTAATTTGTTTGTAAATCTAGATTGTGTTTACTACTGTTGGAAATAGATAGCAGTTAAAATAGCTTAAAATGGGAATACTTAAAAGTTTTTATTCAATTACAATATAAGCAAATACACACGGAGACATATACACACACACACACACATACAAATATACATACAGGCAATTCCCAAGTTACACACATCTGACTTACAAATGACTCATAGTTAAGAATGGGATTGATACTACAGGAAGTGAGAGAAATCTACTCCTAGGAAGGGAAATTCACTCCTGAAAGAATTATCATTGGGAAAAGGTGCCTCCACTGAAGATTTCTTACCAATCCTTGTTTCTACAACAAGCCACATTTTTTAAAATCTAATATCACAGGGACAGGAAGTGGGGTGAAATCTTCAGGCACATACAGCAAAACAAACACCACAAAGGTGTTCGTTCCCTCTTTCCTATGTTATCCAAGGATAAACTATTTATATTTTTGGCTGGAGTTGCACTTAAAAATGTACTTGGTCTGTGGGCTATTAATTGTTTAAGAAAGTTGAAGGGTCAGTAAGCCTAGTTTTCATTGTTGCCTCTTATTGCCATGGTCAGATTTCAATCATTTGGGAAGATCTCCCTTCCCTGCTGTTTTTGTGGCAGTAAATGGATATATTTCTACATTCTCTGAGCAGGAAGTCCTATTTTTGTCATTTCCTCGCCCACACTCATTCCCATTTTGTATCAACAACTGAAGGCAATCTTTGCTCATGCTCCCTCCCCCCCCCAATTGTCTATATTTCACTGTCACCACTTTCCTTGACTTGTTCAATGATGTCCTTCGACCAGTAACAGATTTTGCACAAACACAGCAAACATTTTGAAGCCTCTAGTGAAGATAGTTAATTAGTTGATAACCTAAAAATATTAGATTGCATTTACCTACTACATACTCTGTGTGTGTATGTGTGTACACACACACTAGTGTATATAGTAATATACCTGGATCTTCTCCATATTATAACCTCACAACAACTATGTTGTTTCCTTTTAGATAACAGCCTAAATACAGTTTGTAAACCCAGCTGGAGAACGACACACACACGCACGCATGCACACACACACACACACACAAAACTGGGTTTCAGTTGATGCTAAAATTCAAACTTAGCTAAGGTAAAATTAATTTAAGTCTGTTTTATTTTTTAAAATGTCTAACTTTGTCATAATTTAAGTAATTTTAGATCATTATCTGGTATCACTGTTCTGTCCTATATGCTGTCTACAAGCCAGTGAAGATATCCTTTTCTGACTGAATTACCTTCCCTATGTAAAGTAGCTGGCTTGTCAGAACCATGCCTTTCCAGACTTTATCATGTAAATTCCAGAGAAATGGAGAACAGCTAGAGCATTTGGCACATGCAGATTTCATCTCACACAAAAGTAATGCTAAGAGTGTTTGCTTATAATGCAAACATTTTGTGTCTTTGGCTTTACTAAAGAAGTACTTTCAAAAGACATTTTGAAGTGTCAGTTGTTTACATTGCAATCTTAAATGGATAATTAACTGCAACGTATAAAGGGAGGAATACATTGGTGAGAAATGAGCCAAGCACTTTCTATGGCTGAATCCACACCTGCAACCCCCCCCCCCCCCCCAAAAAAAATCTCCATCCAAACCTCAATCCTGAATGTGTGGTCATAATCCAAGCCCTCAGCCTGGCTTGTAAATACATATACTAAACCCCCAACAATGACATCCCTGTTGTTTCTCTCCCCCTTATTTTTTGCCCAGATGTTCTCAATCTGGCTTCTAGGATTTAAATCTTGATATATAGTGCTGCTATTCCTCCTTTCCTATCTGGTCTATTTTTCCAAAATAGGTTATACTCCTCTATTACTACATTCCAATCATGAAACTTGTTCCACCAGGTTTCAGTGATGACGTTTATATCACATTTGCTTTGCCATGTTAAGAGTTAAGAGTTCAAGTTCATCTTGTTTATTTCCCATACTCTGTGCCTTAGTGTAGAGACATGGAATAGTATCTCCTTATCTACTCAAATTTGCCTTGTCAGTTTAAATGTGTTTTTGCTGTAAAGTGCAATGCTGTGTTGTGAAAAGTGCTTTCATCTTTTATGAACATATTCATAATAATAGTTTAGTTGTGTGTAAAAAGTCTGGGATAAGTAGCTCAATGTAATTGTCTAAGTAAAATAGCCACTTCTCCGTACAAGCAAGTCAGCATTTTGCTTAACACATTTTCAATATTGAAGGATTAAAAAAACAGATTGCATTATCCTTCAGAGCGCATAGCAACTGTGCTGCATGCCAATCAATAGAGATTTTCTGCTGACCTATACTTCACCGATTATTAATTAAAAACAGTATTTACCAAATCATCAGTGTTGTGACTGTTTTTAATAATTATTTCATTGCAAAATATGTCCCATTTCTATATGGAACAGAGCTCATACTTCTGTTTTATTTTTATTTATTTTTTGTTTATTATTTGCAGCTGTGATCAGATCAGTGCAGATTCTTCAAAGACTTGCATGTTAAATGTCAAAGAAGTGGTTATGCTTAAGAAGTGTTACTGGGCATTGGCTTGTGTTGCATATTTTTCCTTAAAATACAGATACGTTGCTTTTGAGATACAATCAAGACTTTCAAATTTTGGGCTTGATTCTTACTGGGGTTATGATTTCCATGCCCAGTGTTGTGTTGTTTCCTTCCCTTTGTCTGGTCATCCTATTGGTAGCTCTGTTACTCCTTTTGAAAACCATGGCCTCCAGCTAACACAGGCATGGGCAAACTTTGGCCCTTCAGGTGTTTTGGACTTCAATTCCCATAATTCCTAAGATCTGGCAGACTGGCTGGGATTTCTGGGAGTTGAAGGGCCAAAGTTTGCCCATACATGAGCTCGCATCATGGTAGCAGAAGACCATTAGTTTGATGGAATTCATTCCCCCCCCCCTCCCCGCCTTCCACACCACCTGGCAGTCTTTTGGATAACCAACAATAAACAGTCATCCAATAAACATAACCAGGCTTAGAGGCTGCACTTTCCAGTTATGTTGATGGGAGCAGTCCTGTCAGAGAAATGACTCCATTGGATGTTGGGTAGTGTTAGGAAACCTTATACTTGTCATGTTCCATCTACATATTTGTACATGTGGAGATGATAGAGTCTTGTGCCCCTTCCTCTTGTATATTTCCAAATAGCTGTATCATGTGCCAAAAGGATCTGAACCTTTGCAGGATTACATACTGTTGGGCTTTGGTGAAGCTGTAATGTCAGAATATTTTAGCTAATTTACTATACTGGGATTAACACTAGGGTTACATTCTGTTGATGGGTTGTATTATTCATGCTGAAACTATTTTTAAAATGTTTGTGGAGGGGGTTGGGTTTTTTTTTTTTAAGAGTGGTCATACTAATGAACCAATTACAAATTTTCGGAATTGGCAAAAAGCGCTAACAAGTTATGGATTTTATACAATGCGTGGTTCAAGGCCTATTGGGTTATATTCAAAATCCTCATATTTTAAGCTTGTCAAGGTTGTTTGCCCACCTGAAATTTAAAATGAGGTGAAATGCCTTTCCCAAAGGCATTTTACAGTTGAAATGTAACAAATCTACATACTGTACTGCTTTCGTAACATTAGCATAAACTGACCTGTCCTAGAAAATGTATTCATATCAAATAGAAGTTCCCTTTATTTTTAGCAAGGTGATTAGTTACTGGTGTGTGTGCGTGTGCATCTGTGTGTGTTTGTACACAGTACTGCATTATTTTTACAGGTTTGAAAACCCTGTAGATAAATTTTAGATGATGCAATACTGCCCTCTGGTGTAATGCATAGAACTTTAAGTGTATGTATTACTTAAGTTGTATTACTGCATTTGAAGTATTACATGTATTCTTACATTTAGATGTCTTGGAATAGATGCAGTATATTTGGATTAATCTCTCATCTGATGTTTATATACCTAAATCCTATTTCAACCACTTCGCTTGAAATGTATTTACCGATTAAATAAAGCTGTCAGTTATATTTATTAACTATTAGACCTTTTACTTTCAAAGAGTCAATACTGAGTTTTATTATCCATTTTAAAGGCATCCTTGCTTTACCTTATAACTTCTCACCATTCTCTCCTCTCACCTTTCCTGCTATTCTTGCATCTATTTGTACTGTATGAAGTAATTTCCTTTGCTTGTGTGTTTTTCTTTACAAGCACGCCTTTCATATAATGATAGAGGTAAGATGCACTGATCATTCTTCATCATTGATTGTGGGTTATATCACTATATGTAAGTGATATCGGGCTGATAATAAGATCAGATATTTACATAATATGGCCAGACAAATAGTAATATACTGGTGTTCCAAAGTACTGATAGATTTCTTTCCTTGTTATTTATCATTTCAGTATTAGTTAACCAGTTGGTTATGGTCTGTGGTAGCAATAATGAGTACTTACAGGAGCAGTAATAAAGGAATATATTGTTTTGCTAAGTGCAATTTATTCAAGAGTTGGTTTCTTTTAATTTTAAAAGTTAGTGGTACTTTTTGCATTTACATAAAGGAATTAAAATATTAGATTAGCATTTATGTAAGGGAAAGAACTCCGTGCCATTGATTCTGTGCTTTTTAATAGATTGAAGGATTGCCTAGCTTCCACTTAACTTGTTTTGTTATTTTGCGCAAGTGAAATTCAGATCCTCTTCCACTCCCATCTTTCTATTGTGCCACAAAACTTGCTTCAGAGTTTGCCTCTGCCTTCTGAAAGAAATGTTTAGGGTATACAGAAAATTGTATTGATTCTTCGAGGAGCAATGGGAACAATAGAAGTACAGCTTTGGTTTCCCACCATTGTTACTAGTTATATACACCATGACACCTTGCCAGTAACCCATTTAACTTTTTTTGCCTTCAAAGTAAAATAAATATACTGTGAAAATGAAATAGAATTGTAAACTATTTTTAGTAGTGTTTAGTAATAGATGAGAACAAAAACGCTATTTTTAAGTACACCTGAGCAGTTAGGTACATTCAGAGGAATAGCTGTTTGGTTTTTTTGGTTTTGTTTTTTTGGTTTTGTTTTTTCTCTTTTCATTTTAAACAGTAAGCCCCACGTGCCATATCATACTCAACATTTGGCAGTGCCCTCAAGTTCAAAAGTGGTTTTACAAATGGCATAACTGGCTGCTGTTTGAGAATTTATTTATTTATTTATTTATTTGCTATACTTGTATACCGCCGTTTCTCAGCCTAGCCGGCGACTCAACGCGGTTTACACAACTTATAACAAACAACAGTATACTGTTTAAAAGCATAAAAACACGATCCACAATACATATATCAATAAACCATCCAATTCATCTCTTGACTAAAATCGCGATCCAGTTTCGTCATCCAAATTGCCAGTCCTTCAATCATTACACTTATTGCACTGAAGCACCCAAAATGGAAATCACATTAGTCAACCAGTCCTTTGAGTACTCACTATCATTTTATTTCAGTTAATACTTCTTCAGTTTTATTAAGCAACTTCACATTTTAGTTACTATACACAGGAACCAAAGTAGTGTGATGCTTTTCCCCCCAGTGTAAAACAATTAAGACGTCCACTAGAATAATTTTTGCTCAATGAAAACACCAATGTTATCTTAGTTTATCATTAGTGCTTTGTTTCCAAATGCAACAAAGCCTGAATACATGCAGCTCAGTTTGTTGAAATTAATGCCAACAACAACAACAACAAAAACTTCATTTTTATATCCCGCCACCATCTCTCCAAAGGCACTCGTGATGGCTTACAGAACATAAAATAAAAACGGAACATAAAATAAACACAGTATAAAATACAATAAGTAAAACACATAAAAATTGTGTTTGTGTAAAACACAAAATTTAATTATCCTTAATTTTTCTCTTCCCTCCATTTTTACTCCAAGGAATATGACCTAGGGTGGTCAGGGGAGATGATGACTTATTCCACTCTTAGATACTAAAAGGTGCCATTGGGTCAAAATATGAAATGCTTTATTTGTTAAGCTTATCCTTTCCATAAATAAAGGATCATATGGGATTCTTATGTGGAATAGATGAACTTGGTTGGGAAAAGATTTGTAATAATCAGTGTGGTCAGAAGGCCACACTGATTTAAAATACATCCTTACATATAGAAGGAGAAGGAGGAGGGGCAAATGGTGGTGGCTGTGATTAATCATTAATTCTAACGGAAGCTTGCTCCCCTCCCATGTACAAGGTTAAAGTCTCTCTTAAGATTTTGTTATGAATTTAGATAAAAACTGGACTATTCAAAGTTGCTGTGTGCCTTGAAATCATTTCTAGCTTATTGCACTCCTAAGGCACCCATCAAGGAATGATTTTTGGCAGGATTTATTCAAAGGAAGTTGGCCTTATTCCATGGCTTTTTTTGAGAGAGAGAGAGAGAGAGAAAGTATGTGTGTCTCCATGGCTGAGTGGTAATTCTTACCCTGGTCTCCAGAGTCGTAGTCTAACACTCAAAACACTATATCACAATAGTTCTCAGAGTACTTGAGGAATAACTTTTACTCTGTCTTGCAGCCCCTGCATTGTTACACCATAAGCTACAGTAAAAGGCCTCAGCAGTCTTTAAAAAGGAAACGTGTGTATATATGGGGGGGGGGGGGGTGTACCATTTGTTAAGGCATAATTGCACTGGTTGGGTGGTGCTGGTTATAATGCCCCCCCCCCCATTTGTTTTTTTTTTTAAAAAAATCCTTGTGGTTTTGAGAGCTGAAGGGCTTTTATAGAGTCTAAAGAGCTGCCATTAGGGGGCCCATTGCTGAAGTCAAAAATATATAGATGAGAAATTATCATTAAGGTAAATGAGGTTGAGTCCGCTACCACTAACTTGCTCTTGAATTTTACCAATGGTGATAGGCCTCAAGCCTGCTGATGAATAATGCTGTCTTAAGTACACCAGCATAGGCAGGAGATAAAAGACCTCGGGTGCAACTGCCATAAAAGTAGTATGGCATTAGAGCTGGCAAATCTAGTCTGCTTCTTACCACTGCATAATTTTGGAAAAGATGCAGTTACTAGCAGGATTCCAGCTCTAGTAAGCTTATATCTATGCTCCTACCGGTTGTAAATAATATTTTCAGTTCAACAAGTAAGTCTCCTAAGAGTGTAAGAGCTAACTCTCACTCTAGCACTGATGGTTTGTCATTGAACTATTTAAGGTGAAAAAATGCATGGAAATATTGTGGGGTTTTCTGTATTATAGATATTTTGAGGAGGTTTGGGGAGAAAAGGCAAACTGAACCTGTAAAGTAGCTCGAGATCTGCATGCAGTTTGCATGCTATATTTTCTCTACTCTTCACTGAATTGTACTTTTGTCTATCGGAATGCTACAGTGAAATAATCATTGTCTTTAATATTAGATTTCTGATGAAGCCTATGGATTTTAACAGTTTATCTTCTGTTTTTAAGGATCCTGGACCACCTCCTCCATCACCTCTGATGGGCCTCAAGCCACTGCAATTACTTGAGGTCAAAGCCAGGGGAAGATTTGGCTGTGTCTGGAAAGCTCAGTTGTTAAATGAATATGTGGCTGTGAAAATATTCCCAATCCAGGTATTTATTCACCTTCAAGTTCCATATTATCTTGACTTAAAATTAAAACATGAATTAAAATATATAACTGCGAAAATTTGTATTTAAATTCTTTTATCAAAATGCAAGTTTAAAGATGCACCACATTTTAAAAAGAAAATAATAACATTGAACTGGAATGTCACAGTTCTATTTAATGAGTATCTTTCAGAAGAAAAGTAGTATTTTGTATAATCGATAGATATATATATATATTGATGGGATAGTAATTGTTATTGTTGTGTGCTTTTCAAGTCATTTTTGAATCACGATGGCCCTACCTTTGGGTTTCCATTGCAAGATTTATTCAGAGGGGGCTCTCTGAGGTTGAGAGCGTGTGACTTCCCTAGTGTCACTCAGTGGATTTCAGCAGCTAATTGGGAATTTGAATCATGATCAAGCAGAGTTCTAGTCTCAAGCCAATCCACCACTCTGGGTCATCGATAAACTGTTACCAAAACATTTTGAGAGTGTCCAAGTTATTGTGTAAAATGGCTGCTAGAGGGTGGACAGCTCGCTAAAATCATGCTTGCAAAGTTGCAAGATGAATAACCTTCCTAAGAAGTTGAAGGCAAAATATAGAAAAGTCTGACTTGCAAAACACAGAATCATTCATTTTAATTCACTTTGTCTTTAAACAAAAAAAAAATCTGCTTTACAGATGTGAAGGCAATGTTCATAAATTCTGTGTTGCCTGGTTTTCTTTCTGTCATCCCATTCCCTCAGTTTTTCTGCTAGCTAGCAAGCCTGCCTACTCGTGGTCAGCCTAAGATATTTTGCACTTCCCTGCCCATCCCAGGGTAACCTAATAATCCTCCCTCTTTTTCATTGTAGCTATATATGGTTCTTGTTGTTGTTGTTCTTGTTGTTACTTACACCTTGCTTTTTCTGTTCATAAAGGAGACTTAAAGCGGCTTACATTAAAAACATTTCAGTACAATTTAAAATCTAAAAATATACAAACATGAAAATAGAATTTAAAATCAATGGTATTAATGAAAAGATCACAGTTAAAATCCTTAAAATGTATTCAAACCTAAAACCACAGCATCCCTTGACTTGATCTTAAAAATCTTCTTTAATATATGATCTGGTTGACAGGGAATCACATTCCAGGCAGTCACCACATTACAGACATGGTAGGTTCTGTAGGTTTCTTCTTATGCTGAATTTATATGCAAGTCAGAACAGGCACATTTTTTTAAATTGTCACTCCAGCCAAAACATTTTTTTTAAAAACCTTTGAATAGCATAGGGAAGGATTAACACTCTTGTAATGTTTGTTTTTCTGCCTGTGCCTCTGTTTAGAAGATTTCACCTCACTGGTGTCTGATACTGTGATACATTGTTCATGTACAGTGCAGAACAACAATTTCTATTTCTGAGGATATACTAAATTTAGTCTCATGAGTCTTCTGATGTTTCCTCTTCTCCATGAATGGAAGCAAATTTCAAGTTTACTTTTCATATGGAACAACCTGATATATTTATATTGAAATGCTGAACCCTTTAGGTTGCAAGCAATTTGTTTATTGGTGGCAAACGAGTCATCAGGGTTTTCTTGTCAAGATATGTGCAGAGTGGGTTTTCCTTCCTCTTCCACTATTCTCAAATATACATATGTTCAGAGCGGTTCACAATATAAAACAGACATGAAACTAGACAATTAGAGTAAATAGCAATGGGATGCTTAGGTTCAGGGTATAAATAAAATATGCTGTCATGCGTGATACTTTTAAGTTCTCAACATGTCTACTATTGATATCACTCTCCGTATGTTGTTGCATTGCATCTCCTGTCAGTCCTTGGCAGCGAAGCCAATGGTGGAGAATAGTCACAGTTCAGTATATTTCTTGCTGTAGCTCAAACTCAGAAGACCCTTCTGAGTCCATAATTATATTGCTGAGTGTGTGACCCTTGTTAGTATCCAGATGGAGTATTGTGAATATATTAATTTGCATTTTTTTGTTTTAGGACAAACAGTCATGGCAAAATGAATATGAGATATATAGCTTGCCTGGAATGAAACATGAAAATATACTCCAGTTTATTGGTGCTGAGAAGCGAGGAACCAACATTGATGTTGATTTGTGGCTAATAACAGCATTTCATGAAAAGGTGTTCATTTTGATTATTTTTCATTTTCAATAATGTTGTTTTCATAACTCTGTTATGAAACCGGTCCGAATCCCTCTTTGAAGGTGAGAGGGTCGGTATATAAAACCTCGAAATAAATAAAATAATAATAAATAAATCCTTTCCATCCATGAAAATGTGCTTTTTAAATGATCAGATTCCAATACCTTTTAATTTAACATTGGGTTCTGTAGCTGAGGCATTGGAGATTTTTGTTTCCGTGGAATTTGCCACGGAAATACTGTGGAGTTTTGGATATCTGTCCTTCTGGGACTGTAATAATAAATTGGATGTTGTCCTTATGAGTATTCTTTCATGGGGATTTTTGTATGTGTTTCTAAAGCTATGGGCAGATTATTAGTAGCTGCATAAACATATTCTTGTTGAAACATGGTTCCTGACAAAATAAATATGATAAAAAAATCATATTGAGAGTTTAGAATAATGTTTCACATCACAGCTGGAAATGGCAACCCCAAAGTACACTTTTATATCAGAATAACTGCACTCAGAATATAGACACAAACTTACAACAGTATGAGCTGTTGTTTATGTGCATCACCAGTATGCACATGGCTCTCACATTTTATATAGTGAATAAAAAGAAGCCTGTGCTGCCTAAAATATCCAAAAACAGAGATTTACATTTCATTTGATTTTACTTGAACTCAGTTATGCTAGAATCTTGTAGAATTTTGTTTGGAAGGAAGAACTATACTGAGAAATATAATTTTTGAAATCATCCTTTTTAGGGGTCACTTACCGACTTTCTGAAGGCTAACGTAGTCTCATGGAATGAACTCTGTCACATTGCTGAAACTATGGCTAGGGGTTTGGCTTACCTTCATGAAGATATCCCTGGTCTGAAAGATGGACATAAACCAGCTATATCCCACAGGTATATTATTGTATATATTATCTAAGTAGTTGTTAGTACATTTTAAATACAGGTTGGATATGAATTCTGCAGTATTTTAGAGTTACGGAGTTTATTTTTTATATCTGTATGATTGCAAGAAAAGCATGATGAGTTGAATCAAGCATTACTCCTATACAAACAGAAGGGTTCCTTCCATTGGTAGTTAAAGCCAATTGAAAGTTTCTGATCTAAATGAAGAGAAAGTGAAGATGGGATTGTCATTATACTTCTATTCTCCCTGCATCATTCAGCGCCATTTCCTGTGTTCCTCTGACAATCTCTCCAACCCTTAAGAATAGATTTTTAGGGATCTGAAGGCGAGGTAATAATGAAAATCACATCTGCTGACTTTGGTTCTAGCCCAGTGATTCCAATTATTTTTTAACCCAAAAATTTGACAGTGTTGAGACAGTGTCAGCTACAAATTCACTTCTAGCATGTTGGTTACAATTATAGAATTTTGCAGTTTTTGTTATGGTAGCAATTTAAGTCTGTTAATTATGTGAATTGTTATCCAAAGTGTTCCTCGTGAAGATATTAGCCAGAATCATCTTCATATCTTACACTAGTGTTATATGAGAGTTATGCCAGCCAAAGTACTTTTTTCCCCTCTTTTTTTGTGTCAGGAGTGACTTGAGAAACTGCAAGTCGCTTCTGGTGTGAGAGAATTGGCCTTCTGCAAGGACGTTGCCCAGGGGACGCCCGGATGTTTTATCATCCTTGTGGGAGGCTTCTCTCATGTCCCCACATGAGGAGCTGGAGCTGATAGAGGGAGCTCATCTGCGCTCTCTCCGGATTCGAACCTGCGACCTGTCGGTCTTCAGTCCTGCCGGAGTTTAACCCACTGCACCACAAGGGGATATCCCTTTCACCAGCTCTGTACCCTGTAACTAATGACAAAACAAATTTGGACCTCTAGCAGGTGATAGCTGCTTTTTTGTCCCTGGCTATGCAATAGCATCTAGATGGCACTAAGTGAACCTCCACTCCCCAACCACTGAGGACTGTAAGGGTCTAACTTGGTGATTCCCAATACTGTTGCATAGCTGGAGAACAAGGACTTATTTTGGCCCTCCAACATAGTATGTTTACTGATTATTTTACAATTCAGAATATGTCATATTAGGTGACATGATTTAAGTTAGTCTTTAGTATACAGATTAGGCCTTTGTGATGAGGTGGTGCAGTAAAACATATGTAGTTAGCTTAGGCAAAGGGCAGAGTTAGTGGAGCCATTGGTACGGTGATACCAGTTTTAATATTCTTAGCAGAACAATCAGGTTTGTATCTCTTTTACACTTTTTTGTTACACATTACAGATATAGAAAGGATCTAGTTGTTTGTTTTTTGTAGTCATACACTGGATTCCCCTTTTGAAAAGATAGAGGGTGTTTTGTGGAATTCTCAGTGGATACTCAGCCAGCCCATAGGGCTTAGCTACTTATAGGTAGTTAACTGTTGTGTGGTGCCTGCTGTTTGGCCGTGTTATAGCAAACCACATCACCCCAGTGATTCCAGCCATGAAAGCCATTGATGATACATTGCACCCAAGTGACTTAATGCTGTAGGGTAGAGTTGCGTATATTCACTTACCAGCAGTGATGCTCTATTGTGAAAAAACGGCAGTCATTAAAAAGAAAATATTGCTGGTCTTCTCCATTGTATGCAGAATAACAACCAATGGTTTCTCTATTGTGAAGTCTTTTTCACATAGTGTCAGTGGTTCGCTTCTTCTGCCTTTAACCCTTTAGTCCTGTGCTTGGAGAAGAAGTGGGCACTTTTTTTTTGCTACAAAGTGCTGCTTAAATCCAAATTGCAAGATACAAAACCAAGGTCGGGCTTAAATGTGCCCTAAAACCAAAACTTTCTAAACTTTGTGTGTAAGAATGATTGATCTTTGTGTTTTTTTTCCCCAAGGGACATTAAAAGCAAGAACGTATTGCTGAAAAATAATCTTACGGCTTGTATTGCTGACTTTGGCCTTGCTTTAAAATTTGAGGCTGGGAAGTCAGCAGGCGATACACATGGTCAGGTGGGTATAAAGAGCCAGCTAATCTGTAATTGGTGCCATATTTTGTACCTGTTCTCTATTACAAATAATTTTGAATTGCTAAAGGCCGATTTACCTGTAATTTTGATTACATTTCCTTGTGGTCGCAATTATGTGCCTTGCTGTTTAGTATTTCAAAAACTTCTAGAACTAAGCAGAGCCAGTAGATCCTAGCAGTATGTAGGATAGGGGTAAAGTCTTCAATTGGAACATCAGGAAAAACTTGCTGGATCAGATTGAAGACCTGTAGTGTTTAGCTGATCATTCCATTCCCACGGTAGCCAACTAGTTGAGTATAAGAAGCTTGTCAGCATAAAGTTACTAACACTGCACACTCCATTTCATGTATCCAGCAGGCATACAGAGGCATAGAGCCTCCAAATTACTGAAGGCAGTATACAGTACACTCAATAATAAGAATAAGAATAATATTTATTTGTTTCCCACTACCATCTCCCCGAAGTGACTCGGGGTGGCTAACAAAGCACTCAAGGTGTCACACATAAAATAGAATTACATATCACCAAAGCTACACAGTTTGACAGAATGCAAACAATTAAATTTAATAGCTGTTGATGACTCTAGTTTCCATGACTTTTTATTGCTAGCAATCATTATACCTTGGGTAATGAATTCCACAGTTTATGTGACATTTTTTCTGTCCTGAATCTTACAGCTTTAGAGGATGACACAAGTTCTGATATTGCAAAGTAGAAAGAAAAAAATTTCACTATTTGCTAAGCCCACACCATGTACAATTTTACACATGTTTTCATGTCTCCACTTACTTGGGATGTTTATTGCATTTTTTCTAAGTAGATTACTTCAAACCTGTCATAATTGTTCCAATCCCTTGATCATATTGGCTGCCTTTTTCTGTACCTTTTCCATCCCTGAATATATTTTTTCCCGTGAAATAAACATAATTTTACTTAGTGTTCTAGATGTCATCACACCATGAGTTTCTAGAACAGTGGCTCTCACCCTATGGGTCCCCAGATGTTTTGACCTTCAACTCCCAGAAATCCTAACAACTGATAACTGGCTAAGATTTCTGGGAGTTGTAGACCAAAATTCCTGGAGACCCACAGGTTGAGAACCACTGTTCTAGAAGATCAATTTGATTTTGGTAGTTTCATTTTGAATTCCTTTTCTAATTTAAATAGGAATGTACCTCTCTTCCCTGTAATGCATAGAAATTTCCACACAAATTTAAACCAGAGATTTTGTCTCACTTGTAGAAATGTAAAAGCCTGGCAGAAAAAACCCAGATAAATACACCTCTCCTTATTGGGAAGTTGTTTTTTTCTTTCGGAAAAGTTGAAACCAACATTTATGGGATATTATATTTCAGAACGATGAATTTAATGTTTAAGACAAGGTAGTTACACATATACTGCTGTAAAAATCATTTTTAAACGTTGTGTAGGAGGACAATCTTTATGTAAGATAGTATACAGTATGGAATCATTACAATTCCTGGCCTTTATCTCATGTTCTCAGTTCTTTTTATAGGAATGAGTGCTGTATGTCTGATATGGAGAACTAGTGAAGACAGAATAATTTTTAGGGCAGTTGGTGGTTTCTTTTTTCTAAAGAGGTTCCACATTGTTGCTTGCAGTTTGTGGTTTGATTTTAAATTGTTGAGTTTGTAATTACATTATGAATAAATTGGACTTTGAATATCTTGTTAATTTAATGTTAATTTAATGGCAATACAAATGATATATAATGCATTTTACAATACTAAGGTAACATTCAATCTGCAAAAGGTGGTATTATTCAGTATTACTGAAAACCCAGGAAAAACATCTCCAGTCCTATTAAAGGTTATCTTATGTGATTGTGACTTCTCTGGGTTGAGGGTTCTTCTAAGACAGTGGTTCTCAACCTGTGGGTCCCCAGATGTTTTGGCCTTCAACTCCCAGACAATCCTAACATCTGGTAAATTGGTTGGGATTTCTGGGAGTCATAGGCCAAAACACCTGGGGACCCACATGTTGAGAATCACTGCTCTAAAGAATAATACTGGCCATCAGTACTATTACCTTGAAAAGACATCTTGCATTTATTTGTAAGAAAGTATTAAATATGTTTTCTATTTAGGTGGTAAACTATCCTAAAGAAAAGTATGGCTATTAACATTTAATGCTAAAAGACATTTCTTGCCATTTCTTTAAAATGTATGTTGCACAGTTTTGTAATTGAAGTTAGTATTGCTGATCATTAACTCTGAGTGGCTATTCCCCCCTCTCCCAAAGGTTGGCACCCGAAGATACATGGCTCCCGAAGTGTTAGAAGGTGCTATCAACTTCCAAAGGGATGCGTTTTTGAGAATAGATATGTATGCCATGGGACTAGTCTTGTGGGAACTGGCATCACGATGTACTGCATCAGATGGTAAGTAAAGCTGTTTTTGAAATATGTGGTGGAAATATTTCATCCTCAGATGTTTCTGTATGATGGATTAAATCATTCCCGCATTTCTCATAAAGTGTATCATAAAATAAGTTTATACAGGATGCATCTTTCAAGTATCTTTTTGTCAATAGCCAGGCCTTTCAATATTTAAAGCAATGTTGATATCTAAGTGCAGATATAAAAATCTGCTCAGGATATAAACTTTACTGTACAAGTTTTAGAGACAGGAAAAAAAGATCTTTGCTGGTCTCAGCTGAGAGAGTTAACAGTATTTGGGAAACCCCATTGAGAAACATACAAGCTGGCATTAGAGAACTAAGAGTTTTTGTGCTTCAGAAAGTATCTACTCAGTATAGATACGTCTTTTCCATAAAATGTATTTCCATAAAACGCATATTTTTTGCACAAAATGTATTTCTGCGCAGAAAATGTGTTTCTGTGTAGAAAAATGTGTATTTATAGCTCTTAAATCCCCTCCCTCCTGTCCTTTAGAAGGATGGTAAAAACCTGGCTGTGGGACCAAGCTTTCGGGACAGTGCAATAAAGCAGCGATACCTTACCAGGCCAATTAGATTATACGCAGACGATCAAGATTGTTTTTTAAACAGTGTATTTTAATATTGAGACAAATGTTTTTAATGTTTATGTATGCATCTAATGATATCATGTCCCGGCACTGAATGTTTGCTGTATTTATGCTGTGCCCTGAGTCCCCTTTGGGGTGAGAAGGGCAGGATAGAAATGTTTTAAATAAATAAATAAATCCTTGTGAACTAGTAATTGGCTTCCAAACTAGTTGTGTGTTTTGTTTAAATTTGGAAGCATTTATTTTTCAAGGGATTTCCCCCATCATTGTTCTACCAGATTTCAGTGGTTAAAATCAGCTTCACAGTATCATGGCGCCCTAACTACAGGGGTTATGCATCTCCCATACAAGATTCTGACCAACACAACTGTTGTTGTTGCTATTGCTATTGATATTATGCAGGACCAGTGGATGAATATATGTTACCTTTTGAGGAAGAAGTGGGCCAGCATCCTTCTCTTGAAGATATGCAGGAAGTTGTTGTACATAAAAAGAAGAGGCCTGTCTTGAGAGAGTGTTGGCAGAAACATGCTGTAAGTAGCATAATCAGACCAAGAGAAATTAAAATCATAATGATCTATAGAAATACTTTAAATACTGGCAGCATTCATTAAAGGCAGATATTTTAATAAAGTTGTAACTACAGTTGAAGTTTAATTAAGTTTCACATGTTTGATGGGTGTAGCATTATGTTTAGTTAGTGAATGTGTCTATCATGAGTTCAGAAAATGAAAATAATTAACCAAATAGTGTGAAGCATTTTGTGAAATACATCTGGTGATAAAATGATTAAAATATTTTGTAAGAATGCAAAATCTGAAGCAGATCTATCAGCCATCACATTTTTCCAAGATTGCTTTTTCTGTGAATGCTGGCTTTCTGTATCACATCATTGCAAGTTCCTATTTTTTAACTGTGTATACCTCCAACACATTTTACAATAACACCAAGTTTAAAAAAAATTAAAAACAGAAGAGCTTGACATTCTGACAGTAAAGTTGCTGAAGAGCATCAGACATTATAAGAACAGCCCTTAAAATAGTCACATTTGACAAGGTTGTGAAAGGAATACAAAAATATACTGGCAATGTTTCAGGAAAGAATTTACATAAGGCTGGTCCCCAATCATTGAGAAATCCTTTTTCTGAATTCCATGCATTGCAGCTTCTGAAAAGAAAGGAATCTTAACAGGGATCTCCTTATTGATCTTAGTTAAGTTCTTCCTGTCCATTTCAGGGTCGTACTGAAAGTAATGCCAGCCCGGTCATATCTATTAACAATTTGAGAGATATGCAAGTCCATACATGTGTACAGTTGCTCTTTGTCTACAACATATTCAAAATACTCTGCACTAGTGGCAATGTGTTTACTCCACCTTTTGAACACACTCATCAAATCCACTTTGGAAAAACATATGCATGCACTCCCTTTTGCTCTGTCTCATCATGTCTTCGAATTTTTCTACATCATCACAGCACCATTCCCAAAAGCTTTCCATCATCCAACCAAACAAATGAAAGTATGAGAATTCTATATAGGGGATATTAGGTAAATATGGTATCACTGGCCATCCCATTTATGCAAGAGCCTGTGATGTTGCCAAAGAAGTGTTTGGTCATGCATTATCATCATGTAATTGAATTGCTTGTAGCTGTTTCTGTGGCATTTGCTTGTGGATGACTTCTTGAAGTTTTTGGAGTGATGCAGTGTAGCCATTGCTGATCATTGTTGTCCCACACTCCAGGAAATCAAACCGCATAACCCCCTTGTCATTCCAGAAAACATTCACCAGAATCCTCTGCATTGAAAGCTGGCTTTTGAATTCCTTTGCTCCATGACTGATTCTTGGTCTCTGGATCATACTAGTATACTAGATAACCTCATCAGAACAAACATTTTTTGTGAGGTTCAAATGATGCCAACAGTTCCAAACACACATGATGTTTCTTCTCTTTCAAATCAGTTGTTAATGAGGAACTCACTTGGCACACACTTTCCTGTATCCAAGGTTGTGGATAATTGCTCAACAGCACTGTGACCACAGCCAGGTTACTCAACTATCTATCAAACAGTTGTATACTGATCTGCACAAATCATGTTATTCATCCTGTTTTGGTTTTCACTGGTAACTGTTGTTGATAGCCATCCACAATACAATTTGTCTTCAATACTAAGCCTTTTCACCCTTCTTCACACATTACTTACCACACACATTGCTGAGCCTTCTGTGGTTGTTGGCAGCAGTGCATACTCCTTTGCTCAAGAACTTGATGACACTTCTTTGTTTGTGCTTCATATCCATTGTTATGCAACAGTAGAAATGCAGAAATTATGTTAGTCATGAAGTAACAATTACACTTTCTGTTGGTGTAAGTAGCATCGTGTTCGGATTAATAGTTTCAGAAGCACATTGGCATTATTTCAATATGGCCCTTGTAGTAATTGGCAATCTGGGTTAGGCATGAAAGTTGATGAGTAGCTGGTGGAGATAAACAAGCTTGGATCCAGGAATATGCTCTGCAGCCTGTCCTCACCCAAGGAGTATGGTGCCGTTATGCACCAGCTTCAGCTTCTGAACCATCTTTAGTAGCAATCCTCTGTCAAGTGTTCATGCCGGCCAGCTGTGACATTATTCTTAACCAGTTTAGGTCAGCTATTGAAAATTTCTGGCAGATATTCCCATTAGTTAGGGGTTTTTGTTTTTGTTTGGTTTTTTGATTTGTTTTGTTTTGTATTTAATGTAATGCAGGTTTTATAGTTGTGTTTTTCTCTTTAGGGAATGGCAATGCTATGTGAAACAATAGAAGAGTGCTGGGATCATGATGCAGAAGCTCGATTGTCAGCAGGCTGTGTAGAGGAACGCATTATTCAGATGCAAAGACTAACAAACATTATAACAACAGAGGACATTGTGACAGTTGTCACGATGGTAACAAATGTGGACTTCCCTCCCAAAGAATCCAGTCTATGATAGTTGCACTGGTCGCACACTTTGACCAATAAGACTCTGCGCTGGAGCTGCTAAGCTAAGGGGCCTGATTCTGGTCAACTCTTTTCTGTGTGATATGTGGAAGGAATGGTAAGTCTGGCTTTGGAGTGTCAGTGGGACGATGCTTCCCTGCCCTACTCCAGACATGGATCCAGGAGACTTACTGCATTCCTTGTATACAACAACTGAAGGACATGGGACTGAGAGAAAAATAGCAAGATGATGTTAACAAACTTATTTGAAGAAGAACATGGACCTATCCTGGCTAGTCAAACATTTTAAAACCTGACATTGTATTTCTTAACATGTCAGACTAATTCCTTAAAATGAACTACTGCTATTTTTTTTAAATCAAACATTTCATTTTCCGATTTAAGAAAAAAGGGTTACTTGTTTTTATTGCATTTGCTGTTGTGTTTATATAAATGACTATTGTAATGCCAATATGACACAGCTTGTGAATGTTTAGTGTGCTGCTGTTCTATGTAATCAAAGTGGGATCTAGCAAAAAGGCTTCCAAGCATTACTTAACCTCCCTCAACAAGGTATACCTCAGTTCCACCTATGCTTCATCATTGAATTGACAACACTAACAAAACCAAGATAATAAATTGATCCAGATTTTGTAAATGGCGTATTACAGATTCACGGTATTGTTTTTTTAAAAGATGGTAAGATATGATTCATGCCAACAGTCAGTGGCCATTCCTGAAATTGCGTGTTAACCTTTCCTTGTTCTATCTTGTGTATAAAAATGTATTGTGTGTTCAATGGAAAACATCCCCAATTTTTAGTTTAAAGCTTTATTTTGCCTCCAGTTCCCAAAACGTTGCATACATTTATTTTACAAAATATTTAGGTTTGCTGTGTCTGATGGTAATTTTAAATTTTAAGCATGATTCTTTTTTTAAAAAGAGATTTATGAGAGCGATGGCACTGGAAAACTCTTCTTTGGAAAGAAGCCTTTTTCAATTTTATATATATGTAAATGTTCTGCCTCATGTATTTTGTTTTACTGAACAGGAGACAGTAGGTTGGATGCAGACTGAGGTGTGTGCAATGAGGCTGGGAGAAGCAGTCATCCCCTTCTCCAGCTTCCCGGGAGCACTCTGCCAACTCACTCCTTTTTGGGGGGCAACCCATGAATGAGGAATGGCTCGTGCTGTTGCACTTGCCAAACGCTGAATTCAGCCTATTCCCCACTGTGTTACTGTTTCAAGATCACCTCAGGAACCTTCACTACCCAGAACTCCTTGCTCCTTTGCAACTTGACAGTGCTTCATTTTTGTTCCCCAACTTATCTGAGTAATATTTTGCCCGTGATTCAATACATTTTCCCTATGTTCACAAAAAAATTAAATTAAAGTTAGGTAATTGCTTTTTAAAAACAAACTTACCATCAGATATGCAATTATTTCTGTTAATGTAGCAGTTGAACACAAAGAAAAAGCCCTTCCACATTACCTTTAAATTACTTTATTTAATAGGGACAGGAGCTTAAGATATGAGCCTTGCCATGAAAACTCTAGCTAAATGGGCAGGAACTAGATAGGTGCCAAAGTACTTTTGAGAAGTAATAACACACTACAGTTATTTGAGCAATTGTATGTTTGCAGGCCAAAGTCAGTTAACTCTAAAACTAAAGTACTGAACCAACAGTAGCCACTAAGTATTATGAGATTCTGTACAGGTCCTTAAAGAAGACACACATCATGCATTACATTATAAAGAGTTTGGGGTGAGGTTTTTTGTCACAATCAAAAGTTCGCTGTGAATGTTTTCTTCTTAACAGTTATTTATTAAACCACGCCGTTTTCTTACATATTGATCTCTGGGAACAAAGAGGAATTTATTTATAAGCAAGATTTCTGTGTCTAAACTCTAAAACAAGGAGAATGGAAACAGCTGAGGAGTTTGTCTCTTAGTGACCCAACCAGAGATTACTATTTTGTCTCATGGTTTTGTAGTAGCCGTAAGACCACTTGGGCTACCATTATTTACTCTTGGGCACTTGTTGCTAGTTCCGTTCGTTGACAAACATAGGAGGACTGTTTCTTGAGTTGTGTTTTTTTAAAAAAAATAAAGAGGAATACTTTGATTATTTGTGATTTCAGGCATGAATACAGCAATTCCAACTCAAGGAGTTGCACCTAAAAATACCTGAATTGTATATTTGATTCCTCCTTAAAATGTTTATACTAGGAAGATGCATAAAGTTTTAGCAATGGACATCCAGAAACATGTAAATATTAAAAAAACATTTATGTCGCAGACATAGATGAAATGTTTGTTTTGGGGGTCTCCCCTCCAATATTTTCTAGAGCAGCTTTCTATCAAACACAGATTTACACCAGTATGACCCAAACCAGATGGGAACATTTTTCTCATGTATTTTTCCTAATACATTTCTCATTGCAGGTCATATACGGGAAATCATCAAAACTGACAATCAGTGTAATGCCTCTTCATATATGTAGGTATTTATATATATATATATATTACAAGTCTCTCTTGGAATCCCACAACTAACTTATTTAATGTTTGTAAAAAGAATGATACCATATGTCAGAAAATACTTTTGACAAATCTCATTTCTTTGGGTAGGATCTGTGAAATTGCTACAGTTCAGACTGTTTGTGTCCAAATATAAGACAGTCACATCTTGCAGGGAATTTCAAATTCTTTGTTTCCAGCTCATCAAGAAAACAGAGGTGGATAAGTTTTACAAGAACATTTAAGACAAGAAACGTGTAAAAGTTGGGGGGGGGGTCCCCCAAAAAAGAAGAAGGTCTGAGCTGGGGAAGGTGTTTTGTTTTCTGACAGGTATTGTGACCATTGTGGCTTTTTGTATTTGAATCATACCGCTTATGTGGATCTGGCCAGCTCTGGTGGTTTACCTTGTATCTTTGAACTTGTGAAGAAATGCTAGGGCCCTGGCTCAAACTTTCATTTGTCTTTGGTTTGCCTATGTCTACTTAGTTGGCTGCCATACAATTACCACAGGAATTAAGAGATTAGCCAGTTCTGTGATCAATTTAGACGTCTAAACCCTGCAATACCTTTTCAGTTTGTGTTAGATGCTAAGAACTTTATATCACATAATGCATGACTACTCTTTGTACAGTTGCTAAATATAACTTAGCATTTCAGAACAGATTGTGCCTCGTAATTGTTGGAGTTCCTTGACCTAGCGTTATCATTCATGGTGGTATTCTGAAAATGAGTCTGGATTAAAGATACACAACTTTATACCTTCTTTGATAGCAAAAATCCATGTGGAGTAGCTCTTGCCATAACTAAGGTGTAATCTCAGATGTAGTAGTAATAAATATTGTTCATACTACAGTTCTACAGAATAAATGGCTGATTGTAGTTTAACCAAGTGAGGTGACTGATTGGTTGACCTTTTCCACTTCTCTTTTTAACCTTTTTAATGCATTTTTATTAGGAATATTTGGTATAAGATAACAGAAAGCTATGTACAGGATTATGAGCAAAAGATAAAATAGTATCCTTGTTGGAACACCATTTACCTCAAGATACTCAACCAGCAGTACTTTTTTTTTTAATGCACACTCAGTCCATATAAGATGTTACCTCTCAAGATATTGGTGAGCAATTATTTTAGCTTTACTCTGTACATGTCAGTGTTCTGGGCACAGGTTGTTGTACTACTGTCAAATTGCTCTTGCTATTTTTTTTGGCAAGTATTTAAAAGAAAATAACCCCATCCTGGATAAAAGTGATTGTGAAATATTGTATAAATGTATGCTCTCTCTTTCCCTATTCCCACAGAAAGATGAATAAAAAATTAAGTGACTACTATATGACTTGCGGATTCTTTATTTCCCAGTTCCATTGTTCACAATAGAATGCTTATGCCATCTGCATATTCTTCTCAAATGTCTTTCAGAACTAGTTTTAAGAATGTTCAAACTATAGATCTTCAGCGCTTCAGTCTGCTACATTGACAATTTGCCTTATGTGAATTGTGAGGAGGAATCAGCCTTAAAGCACAGCTTACATTATAATAATAAAAAATAATAAAATTTTATTTCTAGACCACACCTCTCTCCCAAAAGGGGCTTGGGGCGGTGTACAGCACAAAAAACCAGCAAACATTCAATGCCTTACAAAGTAACAAACAACATCAGGAATAATACAAAATTATTTATTTATCACACTTTTATCCCGCCCTTTTCAGCCCGAAGGTGACTTAGGGCGGCATACAGACTGGCAACAATTAGATGCCGAACACACATAAATACATCGTTTAAAACAGATTAAATCACATAATAAAATTCATATAAAAACAATTTAAAACTATTCTTTATTTAAATAATAGGTTTTTTTAATACACAATAATGGCAATAAACTTATAATGAAAGAATTAAACGTTGAGGTTGGGGGTAAACCAATTAGACAATAAACTAGGATGTGTAAACATTAAACATATCATTAAAAACAGTTAAACATGACATGGGTCAAGGAGGCATTCACCACTTTCAACCACTTTTGTCAGTCCCGTCCTGCCTCCCCCCCACCCCTCACGCTGATGTTATAAGCCAGGATGGCTCCAGGGAAGGGTCAAGAGAACAAGTGGTTGGCCTTATTTCTCCAGAGATCTTGTCCACATCCTTGAGCTGAACAAGCTGAAAAGAATCCATTGAACAAGGTCAAGCGGATGCCTCAGTGATATCCATGGAGACTGCATTAACACTGTCGTCTAAGTCAGAGCAGGTCAGATGGACTTTATCTGCAAAGAACATACCAATTTTTTCACAAAGAACTGCCAAATGGTTAGGGGTCCCCGGCCACTTCCCTGACCACATAACACTTCTCTTAGGCGCTTCTTTGGGGGTGCAATGTTGGCAACAAATGTATAACAGGTCATCTTTTGTTTGAAGTCAGGGAAAAGTGGACATTTCCATAAAAAGGCAAGTGTGTACCAAAATATAGTCTGGGGTCTTATTTGACAGATAGGAACATTTAACTCCCATGGCTATCAACAACCACCTACTGGGAAGCAGTTGATGCAGTCACAGGGGTCTTACCCTTTTGAAAGAGCAGCATTTTTTATATTTAATGTAGCCATAGTTCATGGAACTGTACTTCCATTGAGAACCTTGACAGCTCCAGCTATCCATTGAATCATTCCCAGGCTACAATTTCTGTAACAAATTGGAGATTTAACAATTGAAGCTTTTGAAGAAATCGGTCTTGAAAATGCGTGGTTTTAAAAGCTTCTATGAACTGGCACGAGCTCTAAGATCTTCCAGGGAGGCCCTCCTCTCGGTCCCACCTCCGTCAGAAGCACGGTTGGTGGGGACAAGAGAGAGGGCCTTCTCGGTTGTGCCCCCCCCCCCCCGCCTCTGGAACGCCCTTCCAAGGGAAATAAGACAGGCCCCATCCCTCCCCTCCTTTCGTAAGAACTTGAAAACCTGTTGGTTTCAACAAGCCTTTGAAAATGACCAGTTCTAACTCAGTCTTACACATTGTCGAATACAACTTTATTCTTCCTACCAATTACCCAGATCACTTCCTCTAATTGGTCCCGGAATTAACAGCCACAGACTCCTACCTAATATTATTGTTGCCTGCCATAGCATTGCACTTAATTCCCGGGCACCCTAGAATTTTGGGGCTTGCACAAATCTTGGCCCTTGTAAATTTTTTAATTGCCTTGAACAGGCAGGATTACTTTTAATATATATGTGTTATGGTGACAATTTTTATGCTTATATTGTTTTGTTAATCTTATGGTTATGTTGTTTTACTTTGTATGTTTTGTGATGTTATCTGGGAACTGCTCTGAGTCCCCTCGGGGAGATAGAGCGGTATATAAAAAAAGTTTTAGTATGCTTTTCATTCCATTTGCAACGTAGCCTGACTAGTGGCCATTTTTATGATTACATTTTAAGAGTTCTGAATAATGTAGTCCTCCTTTCCAAATGTGCATCAAGAGATGCATTTATACTTCAGAATATGAAAACACTTAAACACAGGGCATAAAATGACTGTAAACAGGCATTGCAGCAAAACAGGTTGCTTTAACACTGATAGATCGGAGGTTAAAACCAGTTAATATGTCTTGATATAATAACCAGCTTCAGCTGAGAGTGGGAGGAGGAATCAGGCAAGCCCTCACAATGTTGGGGGACTGGCAAGTCCTAGCAGGAGTGCTGGAAGTTGCAGTCCAGCCACAGCCCTGGAGGTTAGAATGGTTCCTATCTTTGCTCTCAACCTGTGGGTCCCCAGTTGGTTTGGCCTTGAACTTCCAGAAATCCTAATAGCTGGTAAACTGCCTTGCATTTCTGGGAGTTGTAGGCCAAAACATCTGTGGACCCACCTTAGGCTGAGAAACACTGGTGTAGAAGGACTGAACTTCTGCTCTGATATTCTTTGTTAGCTAGCCAGCTTTGAATATCTCTTTATCTGGCAATTGTGCTTCAAGATACGATTCTGTGCCCACATGACGAATGGGCAAGTTATATGAATATTGACAACAGTTCTTGTAATCCTTCATTAGTGACCATGACTGATGGGATCTGCAATCCAACATTTCCCCATAGAATTCCCTCTACTTCTCAGAGCTTTGTTTTCAAAGGTAGTGAAGCCCATTCTGACTAAGTGAGAGGAGAAGGAAACTATGACTGACCAACTTACATTTCTTTTTGCAAACATAAAATGGTTCCATTAAATACATTGCCATGACTTTAAATATAAAACAGTAGGATGCAGTGGCTAAAAGAAGGTAATGCAATTCTAGGTTGCCTCAACAGGAGGATAGTGTCTAGAGGAAGACGATTCATAGTATGTCTCCACTTTGTTTAGAGTTCACTTGGAATACTATGTCCAGTCCTTGATAGCCAGGTTCACGGTTACTGACAAGATGGAAGGTATCGAGACATAGCTGACCCAGCACCATAAGAAACAGTTTAGGGAGCTGGGTACAGTTCGCTTGGCAAAGAGTAGAGTGAGAGGTGACACGATAGCAGTATTTAAAGGATCTCAAGGGATGTAACGTAGAAGGTGGAGCAAGGTTATTTTCTACTGCTCCAGAGACTAGATTGCAAACCAGTTCAAATTATAAGAAAAGGTATTCCACCTTAACTTTTGAAAGAGCTTTTGATGGTAAAAGTTGTTTGGTAGTAAAATAGACTACCAGCATGTTTTACACTCCGGGGGGGGGGGGGGGTGTCTGTAAGTGATTGGATGGCCATCTCTCTGAAATGCTCTAGTTGTGCATCTCTGCATGGCAGAGTTGGACTAGGTGGCCCTTGTAGTCCCTTCCAGCTCTAAGATTAAGCCACAACTTCTTCGAGGAGAATGTGGTTACACCTACCAAAGTTTCCCATTACTTCCATGCTATGGTCCAGTCTGTGCCTGATGTGTAAGATCAAATCCAACACAGCTGATCTCCTTATTGCTTTCTTGAACTTCTGTGAAATGAAATAGTTTACATGGAAGAATGTGTTGAAATATGATGCTGGGGAAACCTGTACATATGGAGGGTGTTTAACTAATGTTGCACGTCTCCCAAAAGACTCGGTATACAATTTGGGATTTTGCCAATTTCTTCTATGCAAGACCAGGTCAATGGTTATCAGTGTCTTTTATCTACTATAGCCCTCCCCCTATTTGGAAAAGTAATTTTCTATACTCTTTAATTAATTGGTTTAATAAAAAGTAAACTGTAATGAGCTATTTTTGACATTTCAACCTATAAAGCCTGTGTTTCGGTTTTTATTTTATTGTATTTTACTGTATTGTAATTTGCTGTTTGGGCTTGGCCTCATGTAAGCCGCCCTGAGTCCTCATTAGGGGAGATGGTGGCAAGGTATAAATAAATGTATTATTATTATTATTATTATTATTATTATTATTATTATTATTATTAAGAAGATAGCTGTCAATTACCTGTGGGAACGAGATACTCAGTGTTGTTATCACACATCTATACTACTTGCACTGCTTCTGTCTTTCCAGTCTCACTGGACTCTCACTGGACTCAAATGTCTTGATTATTAGTCACTTGCACTTATATAGACTCCCAAGTCAAGGATGTAATGCCCTGCATATAAACTCATTGGGTCAAGATAGCCAATCCTTGTGAATCACCCTACCATGAAGCTGCATGTATTTCTGACAATAAATAGACCTTCAAGACTATTGGGATGATTGCATGTTCCACACGTCCCGCCACTTTAAATATTTGTTGCTGTGTTTCATATTTTAAAAGTGCATTTTATAAATGGGGTGGGAATCATGAAGCTGCTACATTAGTGGTTTTCAACCTGTGTGGGTCCCCAGGTGTTTTGGCCTACAACTTCCAGAAATCCCAGCCAGTTTACCAGTTGTAAGGATTTCTGGGAGTTGAAGGCCAAAACATCTGGGGACCACAGGTTGAGAACCAATGCACTAAATGTTGACTTGCAATGTCTACAATTCCTATGGTAATTGTGGTCTAATATCATCTGAGAGGCCGCAATCTCACAGTCTAAGGAAGACCCGCAGTAGCAGATATGTGAAATACCAAACAGAAATAAAGATTCTCAAAACAATGCAGGTTCCAGATTGACAATTGTAGCTGCTGTTTAGTTAAAGCACAAGACTATTGTGATGATTTAAAAAAACAAAGTCACTTTCCAACATGCACAACTACATTAAGCTGCTTTTCAATTAATTTAGATACCCAAGTATTGAAGTACTCAACAGTATTGTTTACGCAGATTTCTCTTTACAAGTTATTTTTACAATGAAGAGTTAAATTCTGCCGTTTAATGCTGCTGCACTTTGAATTACAAATGTAACCAGCCCAGAAGTGTCAAGACCCAGAAGCCTCAAGTAGAGCCAAACACAAGATAAAGAGTTCAAATACAGCTTTATTGTACAAAAATAGTCTTTGAAAGCACTTAACTTCAGTGCATAGAGTCAATGTAGCAATTTGGCATCAAAAACGCATTAATATCAGTAACAAAAATATAACCTGGATTATAATGCTGTTTAATCCAGATTAAACTCAAAGTTCAGCAATCTGCTTGAAAATTAGCACAGCACAAAAACACAGTCATAGAAGATGAAAAACGAAGTCCCAAAAACGATGAAATGTTCAAGCACAAAATTAGCAGAGTTTAAAGTTCCAGAAGTCAAAAGCGAAAGTCAAACCGGTCCGTAGTCAAGCCGTAGTAAAAGGTAAACACAGGAATGCTGGAGTCTCAGGAAAGCAGGAATGCAGGAACGCAGGAAGCTGTAGCCCAAGGACCCAAGCTAGAGAGTTGGCAGCAACAAAGATTTATGTCCCATAAAGACACTTTGCCTTCTGCAAAGTATCATTCAAACAGAACCCACTTTTATCTTAGATCTCCTCATTAGAGGAGGATGAGCTCCCCACCCTTTCCTCATCGCTCTCAACTGCATCCACCCCCACAGCTGAGCCCGAGCGCGCATCCCTCCATTTCTGCCAGCGTCTGCTAAGACTTAGATCTTGCCAAGTACTCCCCGGTTGCCAATCCCCTGTGAACCCCTCAAATTCATCACTGGAGGTGGGTTGGTTACAAATGTCCCTTATCTGTTGAACACAGGTTCAATCCAGCTCCTCCTCCTCCTCTCCCATATCACTCCCAGACCCATCACTCCTTTCAAACCCCACGAAATCCTCATCCTCTGTTGGGGCAGTAAGTATTTCCCGGATGCGCTTCCTCTGAAGCTCTTCATCGGATTCCGGATCACGAGTAGCCCTCTTTACTCCCCTGCTCTCCTCCCCATCTCCCATTTCGCAATCAGAGAAGCCCTCAAACATCTTGGAATCACTTGGGGCCAATATTATTTCCCTAATGCTTTTCCGCTGTTGTTCCCCCTCTGACTCTTGCACAGACCTCTTCTCCCTCCTACTGGTAGTAGGAACGTTACCATCACGCTGAACTACAACAAGAAGTTTGTATGTTTTATCCCATGTATGTCCCTATATATTGGATAACCACATACTTAGTAACTGTAATGTAAAATCTAGAAAAGTGAACACAACTGCTCAAGAAAGAAATGAAATCATGGGGTACTCCTGTCTACCAACCCAGAGTGCAATATTCTATTAAAGCAATGCTGTAACCACTGCTGCCAAATCATGAGTATTAATGGCATTATCTTTTTAGAACAGTAAGACCACCTTTCCCATGGGTTCCTTTTCCATGGTTTCACTTACGCATGGTCACTGCTCCTAGAAATGTTAGTAAACATCTCTTGGTTCACTAATTCAACTATATAGTACGCTGGGCCTGGAAGTTGACCTTCCACTTTCAAGTATCTGAAGAAATGTCCAAGCAAGCACCAAGAGGAAAGTTGGGAGCAGATCAGCAGCAGGTCATTTCCTCCCTGCCTCCAGAAACATTTATTTCCAAAGCCACTTTAACTCTGTACTGAACTCTCTATTTTGGCATCGCAGTTGACTATTTAAACTGAGTGGGTTACCTTTAAATTGTCAACTACTGTCCAAAAATATAGGGTTTGGCACTATGCATGTGAGGTCTTTGAACATATCCATGGATAAGAGACTCTTGTTGTATAGGAAATTACTCCTGCTATTATCAGTCTTCTCAAGATTACAGTCAGAAGATTCTGTAAATGGTTTTGAAGGATAACCATCAGGTGTTGGCTGAGTTTAATCGAAACTGCCACTAACTAGATAATATTCCTTTCTAGTTCCTCTATATCATGGACAAACTTCGGCCCTTCAGCTGTTTTGGACTTCAACTTTCAGAAATCCTAGCCAGCTTATCGGCTCTTAGGAATTGTTGAGAGTTGAACTGGCGGGTAAAAGTTTGCCTATTCATTATAATGGGAAAATTATATACATTTACAGAGGAACACTGGGGCTGCTATGGGTTAAACTGCTAAGCTGCAGAACTTGCTGATCAGAAGGTCAGCGGTTCCAATCCACGGGATGGTGTGAGCTTCCATTGTTAGCCCCAGTTTCTGCCAACCTAGCAACATGTAAATGTGAGTAGATCAATAGGTAACGCTTCGACGGGAAGGTAACAGCACTCCATGCAGTCATGCCGGCCACAAGACCTTGGAGGCGTCTACAGACAACAGCGGCTCTTTGGCTTAGAAATAGAAATTAGTACCACCCCCCAAAGAGGGACACGACTAGACTTAATGTCAGGGAAACCTTTACCTTTACTTATAGAGGAACACATGCATAAATGTAACTACTTTATTTAGAACAAAGAAAAAACTGAAAAGTTTCATTTTCTTGTTTAGATTAAAATTATTTATTAGAGTAAAAAAGTTCTATGTTTTAATAGTATACAATAAACAACTAAAGAAAAATAAGCTGTAATTTCTAGGGTGGCTTTCCACGAACAATATTGAGTCCTGATCTGTCACTTTTCTGAGATCCAAATCTCCAAAATCCTCAAGCACTTTGAGAATGACATGATTCACTCTCTGGTGTGTTTTACACATTGGAGAATGACTATTCAAGGTGTGTAGCAGTTTCTCAATTTATTGAAGACGTAGCCCACTGTTTAACATCTGTTGGGCAATTTGGATAGAGCTGCAAAGCATCCATAATTTCGCTGTTGTCCAAAAGCAATTTCATTAGCAAGTATTCTCGCTGTGCACAATTAGATGTCCCTTCCACAGGTTTTATCAACTCAAGATGCTGCAAGTGTTCAAAAGCCTGAAAACAGAAGAATTGAAATAGGTTATAAATAGAATGACCTACTATTCCTTAAAAATGAAGACATAGAAAATACAGTGTCGACAAACTGCATTCTACATGTATAAAAATAATTTGGCAGCAACATATAAAATTTAAATACATATCAACTTCACCCTTTATTTTAACCCATCAATGGCATTTCTACTGTTTCTACTTTAGGAAGAACAGTTGATGGTGTGGGATAATAGAAATTGAAACCAATATTATCTGCAGGTCTGCATATTCCAAATGCCTGCTTTACACCACTAATATTCTCAGATGCTGCAGTATCAGATACAAAGATCCTTTATATTCAGGAGAGAAAACTCCACAAATATCCATAATTTACACCAGAGGGCAGTACAGTACAGAGAATATTAAAATAAACCACTGAAAGATCCCTAACAACCACAAGTGTGACGTTTTAGCAAGATTTCTAGACAACGCCTTCATTTATTGTTATTACACATGATTTTAAGCTATTTATGTACCTCATGACAGTAGAACAGCAATTAAATATCCGAAGAATAAAAATAATATACAAACATACCTTCATAACAACAGGCTTCTCAAAACTGTACACAGTATGGGCCTTCCTCTGAACAAACATCTGATACTCTGCATTAACAAATACATAGTAAATTCGTTTTGCAATAAAAAAACTACTTGTATTTATAAATTCCCAGAGTACCAACAGCATATTTTAATGAATTCAGTGTTTAGATTTTAAGTTGTAAATGAATTATTTTGCCATCTTTTAATAAAAAATAATCATGCACCAACTCACCATTATAAACCATCTGAAAATTAAAAGGTTCGCCATCATAAGTGTCGTTCAGATGTTTCATAGCTATTATGAGACAGAATTCCAGCACAGAAAGACCTGTAAGAGAAATGATATTTTTACAGTTGTGCAGATTTAATAAATTGAAATAACCATACATTTATATTCTATATTTTTATATTCTGCATTATATTTTTCTTTCTTTTAACATTTCAAAATGAAGGCTAAGGAAATCCAAAGTTCAAAAGCAAATGCAGTAAAAGAGGGATACTTAGTGGGAGAAAGCTCTACTTCCTCCAATTTACCTCCCTCTAAACCAGGCATGGGCAAACTCTGGTCCTCCTGTTAAGAATTGTGGGAGTTGAAGACCAAAATGCCTGGAGGGCCAGAGTTTGCCCATGCCTGTTCTAATCAAACTTCCCTGCATATTATGGTCAAATGCACCAGATTTATTTCACAAGAACACTAAGACACACAGCATATAAACACAACTGGACAAAAAGAGCACTGTGCTGTAATAGAGATGAACAATTTATTACACTGTAAGTCTGCTGGCAGTGAAAGTACAAAAGAGAACAGTGAAAAGATATAAGGTGCTGCAGGAAAGCAATAATCTTTGGTAGCAAAACTGTAACATACAAAAAATCACCATGATGCTCAACACCCTAGAATGCGTAAGAGCCTAAGAGGAAGCTTTTTCAAGCACAATGTATTGGAAATATTCCTAAATTAGTGGGAAGTCACTCCCTTTTGATATCTGTAGATTCTATGAACATCAAACTTCAAGAAGATTTAAAATATGCTGTTTCTGACATTCTCACAAATGCACAACTGGTTCCTTCACAAAAGTTTTGGAAATTATCTGTGGCAGAGTAGAACACTTGAGCAAGCCCGCATAAAATGTCTTCTGCCACAACAGAACTGTGCCATGAAAGATAATTTATCCTGTACTGACTGGGACACAAACAGGAGTTTGCTTGGTCTTCTGCTGCTTTCCTCTATCCATAAAGCAGAATTGATATCAACATAATGTAGATAAAGCCCTTGTACTGCAAAGCAGCGGGTCTCAGGCCTGGCTGTGTGCCTTCAGGGCCTGTGCCTTCTGGTTCACCTTTTACTTCATTGCTGACCTGGGAGTAACCCTAGATTCAAGGACTGCTCTCAGGGGCTATGATGTTTTCTGCCTGGGGAGGCTGGGGATGTGTAATATTGCTTTGACCTACTGCCCAGCCAATCCCAGCACGATTCCCCCCACTTTTCAGTTTGTTCAGTACAAAAAAACAAAATGAAATAGATAACAGCAAAATCGCTCTTATTCCCTCCAATACTTGTGTTTGATCTCTTTATAACTGGGGTGGACAGCAATACATCCAGTGTTACATTTTTCCCTTTACGATTACCATATGCAGTGGGGGACATTTATCAAACAGAATGTGACCATGGAGTATAACATGATTTAAAGAAATTGCATTGCATCAATTATTTGTTCTGTGCTTTTCTTTAGTGTAAAGGTAATATGTACATTTTAATTAAGATGGGAAATTATGTCTTCTTACCATGTACAATGTTTGCTTTGGAGTTCATTCTACAAAGTCTGCTTGCCTCCAGAAAGTCTGATGAATTCATATATGGGTGAGATACGGTTATATTATTTAAAGCGAGCATCTGGGGAAAAAATCCCACACATATCATATTTAGCTGTTTTTATTAATGTGAACTCCGGTTATCCGTAACAGAAAATGTGCTACAATAATCAACAAAGTGCATGACTGCACATTCCCTTTGACAACATTGTGTACTAGGTACCATTTCCAGATTTAAGAACTGAAGCTACTCAAGAAAGGAATAATATTATCCTTTACAGAGTTATCTACTTAGCAATTCTAGAACTAAAACATAAATCCCAGAAGTAAAATGGGAAATAAATGCAACATTCATCAGATAAAAAAGAGCTAAAATGAATATAGTTCAGTTTGACTGACTGCATCATTTAGATGCCTGACACTAAGAATGCAGTATTTCAATAATAGCCATAGACACAACTATCTATCCTTCAAAACATGATTAATGAAGTTGAGACAATTCACTCTTCCCCTCCAAACTTTTTTTTAATACAGAGATTCTGGTTTTAAGCCAGACACAAATTGTTTTATAGTCTTGGACAAAAAAGGATGTTCACAAGAATAAGGAAGAGTGAGTCAAAAGAATGCAACACTGGCACATATTCCTTATTCAGAGTGTTTTTGCTCTTAGTTTAACAGCAAAACAAGGTCTAAGCAAACAACATATAAGGAAAGGCTACAAACCTATTCAGAGATACATTCAGTTACTTACGCTAGAGTAAGCCTTAGGGTCTACTCTTAGACTTCAAACTGAAATTATGACAATAAATGACATTAAAAAGTCAATAGTCATGAATTGCAGGCATAGTTGCTATGGCTACAAAATAATGACTATGGACATTAGGGGATAATGCAATTTATTGTAAAACACATGTATGCTTACTACAGTCCAAAATGATGGAACTATTTCAGTCACAAAGAAATCACTGGAGTCAGAGTATTTAAAGTACTAAGAGGTCCAGTATTGGGGAAGCAGACACACTCAAATCATTAGGGATTATGTTAGTCCTACCAAATTAATTCACTAACTATTTAAAACATCTAGATCAAACCCACAGTATAGGGGATCCATTGATCTGAAGAACCTAGTAATATATTTATTGGATGCGAAATTAGATGATTACCACAACTGTTTGAAAGTTGCTGGCAACATCAGCATTAAACAACAGCAAAACTATTGTATGTATTCTTGTATAAAAGTCTAGAAATTGTAGCCAAAATATCAACATAAAAACCCCAAGTCGAGTACCCTTGGCTCAGTGCAATTACTGTACCTTATCACAAAAGTATCTATTCCCTTTTCTGATAGAGTAGTGAAAAGTGAGAGCTTAGACCAGCATGGGAGAGTCTCAAGAAGCACTGATATCTCTACTGTATATCCATCATGGCACCACTTCTGGCCTTTTTGAAAGCCTAGGCAAGAAAATGCTAGTGGCGGCCAGGGGCAGTTTGTTGAAGTGGCAGTGCTAGCAGTTTCCCCTCTCTGCAGAATGACTCTTGACTTATCACATCAAAATCCACAATTTTTGGTCCAAAACCTGCCCTCAACTTAACGTGAGGCCATCTTATATACAAGCCTATAAGGTATTTTTTCCCTGTCAGGAGCAACTTGAGAAACTGCAAGTCACTTCTGGTGTGAGAGAATTGGCCATTTGTAAGGACGCTGCCCTTTGTGGGAGGTTTCCCTTATGTCCCTGCATGAGGAGCTGGAGCGGACAGTGGGAACACATCTGCACTCTCCCTGGATTCAAACCTCTGACCTGTCAAGTCTTCATTCCTGCCAGCACAAGGATTTAACCCATTGAGCCATTGAGGGCTCCTTATAAGGTAGTACTAGGGACAGTTTATATGTTGTTTGATGTTCAGTTCAGTAATACAAAATACTTTTGGCTATAAGCTTACATGGAAAAATGAAATTTATGAACAGATTATTATGTATATTGTCAGCATCAGTTCCTATGGGAATACAGAATCTATATCAATATCTACCATATGTGAAATCATCCTATCCAAAGACATAATCATACAAAATCAGATTCATTTTCACTCTACATACAAATCTAGAATGGCAACACTGCATATATTAAATTGAACAGAAGCCAGAATTCACATTATTCCTAAAAACTACACTCCGGATTTTTTCATGCCATACAATACTTTGAAGATGAATTATAAAAAGGAATAGCAGTTACGATATTAATGAAGAAAAGATGTTTTGTGATAACAAAACAGAACATATTTTATTCAATTTAAATCCTTTTTTTGCAATAGCTGAATTTATTTTCTACAATCACCCACTGAGTTGTCAGCCCTACAAACTTGAGGCCACTTTGAGAACAGAGATATATTACTTAGATAATCTTACCAACAACATGGAGAGACTCCGCAGGTCTTTACTGTAATGGAATTGATTTTGCAGTACATTTTGCACACTTGGGTGTTCTAAGGCAGACTGCAAGAGATAATGGAAAAATGTATGTTTTGTAAAATTGCCTTTATCAATATGAAAAAAAATCTTTGCATTAGGAGTTGCTACAATTAACACAATAACACACAAGATTTAGGGTGAGATCACAACTGTATATAAGAAACACAAATTCACATAATTTGGTTTTTAAAGGTATTTTAGGATATATGCAAAATTTGCATGTTGTCAGCTTAGAACACAACCTTTTAAAAATATATAAGGTTTTCTAAAATGGACATGAATGGTTTTAGAAACTGCAAATTGTAATTTACTCCAGTGCTCTTAGGATGTAAGTTGACTACAACTTCAAAATTCAAGGTCAATTCCTACCAAACCCTTCCAGTATTTTCTGTTGGTCATGGGAGTTCTGTGTGCCAAGTTTGGCCCAATTCTAACGTTGGTAGAGTTCAGAATGCTCTTTGATTGTAAGTGAACTATAAATCCCAGCAACCACAACTCCCAAATGACAAAATCAACCCACCTCCCCAACCCCACCAGTATTCAAATTTTGGCGTATTGTGCCAAATTTGGTCTAGTAAATGAAAATACATCCTGCATATCAGATATTTACTATATTATTCATAATAATAGCAAAATTATAGTTATGAAGTAGCAACAAAAATAATTTTATGGCTGGGGGTCACCACAACATGAGAAACTGTATTAAGGGGTTGCGGCATTAGGAAGGTTTAGCAACACTGGTCTAGGGAATAGATATACTCATGTCAGCCACACCAACTGTGCTTAAACTGACTGCATCTCTAAGAAATTATATAGAAATATTTCTAGGACATTTTCTCTACAAATACAAAAATGTTAAAAAAAAGTTTGTAAATGGTGTCAAGCCACGGGTTCTGTGTTAGACATGATCTGTTATTTAGCCATGAACTGTTCAACTAATTATAGTGAAATCATTTCTTCTCCTAATTCTTGTTACAAAATGGCCTAATGGTCTTTTTGGTATTTTCCACACAGGTAAAGAAGTCAGAGCTTCTGTGTCCTGCATTGTGAATAGGCAACCATTTCATTTAAAACTAATCTGGTAAAGAAAAAAATTAAATGTTTTTCAAAAGTTTCATTTATTAGCATACAAATTGATTATTCATGCAAATAATTCAGCATGCTCTTCTTTAAACAGTGTTTATAACACATTCACTGAACAATACAGCACTGTACAGTATTTCAAATAGGTTTTTAGCTGCAGTCACAGTCACAAGGCAAGTATGTTGGCTGTAGATATTGCATATGATGGCTGCTGTTTTAAAAAGTGGTTGTGGAAAGGTAAAGTAGCAAAATGCCCTTAAACTAAGACCCCTCCTTTCAAGGTGAAAGTAACTGTTTGATTGAGAGTTGTGTGAATAAACTATGAAGTGGATGAGCCTATGGGTGAATGGCGAACTTGACCTAGACCAGCTTGGTGTTAAGAGTGTTCCACTGATTACAATAGAGGGAGGGACAGAAGTGCAAGCATTTCACATTATGCCCCATTTAGCAGAGTCTCTTATCATGACATGTTGATGGGAGAACTGCACATGCCCACACTTGGATCCATGCCACAAAGTTAAAGTCTCCACAGCAATCTTGCTAGAACTCTAGCAGATCTTTCTTAGGATTGTAGAACCTTGTCCCCACTGGATTGAGGCACTACAGGAAGGAGTTAAGTGGAAAGACTGGGTCTCTGTTTGTGTAAATGAAGTACCCTAATAAACCAGTGGTTCTCAACCTGTGGGTCCACAGATGTTTTGGCCTTCAACTCCCAGAAATCCTAACAGTTGGTAAACTGGCAGGGATTTCTGGGAGTTATAGGCCAAAATGCCTAGGAACCCACAGGTAGAGAACCACTGCTATAAACTCATCTGTAAGTTTAGAAATTGTAGTAAAAAATCAACCCAAAATACAACTTATTTACAGGTCAATGTGAATACTATACCTTAACTCTTATCAAAAAAGAATCATCCCTTTCTCTGAATAAGTTGACAAAAGACAAAAATTTAGTCTGTCCTGGGAAAACCTAAAAAAAACTCCAACCCCTTCTCTCTTCACTGAGACACAACTTCTTTGAATTCCTATGAGTGGAAATGGCAGTGATGGCTGGGGAAGCTGGCCCCCTGAGGAGGCACTGATGCTCCCCCTCTCCACAGAACGATCCTCACTTTATCCACGGCTCATATAAAAAGCCATAATTTTTGCACCAAAACCTGCTCTCAACTTATTCATGAGGTCAATACATACATGAGAATATATGGTAATTTTCTGTTGCACACTGGATCCAGGGCAATCTGTTTCGAAATGCTCAGAAATTAATTTGAAAGTCAAAATGTGCAGTCTTGGTTGTTACTTTCTGGGAGCATATAAAGCACTGCTACCCTGTAGTTTATTTGAAGATTGTCAGAAAAATACCTCAACAGAGAAATCTCAGCCCACCGAATTACTTTTTAAATTCTGCTTTTATTTCAATTACCTCTATATTCTTGTTCCATTTTTGAGAAAATTGCTTTTCTGGAAACTCTGGAGGAAGGGATAGCTGTTCTTTACAAATGTTCAGATATTTTTTGAAATCAAAAGAATTCACTAAGTGTATTTGCCGGTGGGAAAATCTTGACTTTACTCTCTTCTCCAAGAGTTCTAGAATATCCTAGTTAAAAAAAAATCAGAAATACCATTTTCAGTTTTATCATCTAATGTAAGTACATAAAACAATTTCAAATAAAGTATTTTAAAATATGCATCCAAGCTTCTGTAAAATTGTAAAATGTCCATATCTTCTAGATCTAAGATCAAAGTACATGGTTAATAACAATCCACTAGTCAAGCCAACCAAGATTTAAAATACCTTTGAATGCTCTTGTACACTTGTGCGTACACAGTTAAAATGTTGATGACTATCAAACCTCTTGGTTAGTTTTCAGTTTATCACCGGGGGGGGGGGGGGGGGAGGAATTACTTAATTACAGTATTTTTATGTCTGTGTCTAGAAACCGTATTGTCCAGTCAAGAAATAAAACAATATAAAACTATTCAACCAAATAAAACAGAAATCCACAACCCAGTGTCTGATTTTAACTTGGCAACAAAAACTGGGACAAACTGGCCACAAGTTAGAACAGAGCACACCCAATAACAAATATAAAATCCATTACTCTATAAATCGAACTGAACTTTTTCCTTAAAGCTTTTCAGACCTCCTTCTTCCAAGAAGAAAAGAATTAAGTTTGCACAATTTCCAGTAATTTTAATTGTGGAAAGGCACAAATGGAACTGCTCTAGGATATGGCTAAAGTGACATGCTTCAACTACCTAATCCCCACACAAGCAATTCTATTTCCCCTTAATAAAGGGCTGGCTTTAGCACAGCAGGTTAAATACCAGCTGTAGTCAATCTTGTAAGTAAAAAGGTTGCCAGTTCGAAGCCGGGTCAGGATGGTCTCCTGGCCTTAACCCAGCTTCTGCCCACCTCATGGTTTGAAAGCAAAAATGTGATTAGATAAATAGGTACTGTAAAAAAAAAAAGCAGAGGAGGTTTTCTGAGGCACCCAGAAGTAATGCCAGTGATTCAATCCAAAAGAGGAAGTTACAAACTAGCTCTTCAGCAGGGAGATGGAGCAACAGCCCTCGCCCCCCCCCCCCCCCCCCCATGGCTGGAATTGAGCACATCTTCCAAGATGCCAGAAAGATGGGGAAAGCCAATCTTTATTCATTTATTTAGCATATTTATATACCGCCTTTCTCAGCCTGAAGGCGATTCAGGGCGGTTTACATTCGGCACAATTAGATGCCCCCAACAACATAAAAACACATAAAAACATTAGCATATAAAATATAAATTCATATAAAGTCAATAAAAGCAATAAAACATATATCTCTTATCTATGCACAATTGTCCAGTTGTGCACTGTTTGCCGCATATGTATGCTCTGTGATCTGCCCTGAGTCCCTTTGGGGTGAGAATATAAATACTGTAAACAAATAAAAATAAATAAAATAACAAAGGTCTCTGTTCAATATGTGAAATAACATTTTCATGGTAACATGTGTTAGCAAACATATAACTTACCAATCTACAAGTAAGACCAATGACAGCTATAGGAGTTTGTGCTGACTGCGATACATCGAAAAGGTTATAGAGCAAAGTTTGGTTCCTATGATGAACGAACAGGTCAAATTCATCTAAGACAAACAGAACTGGACAACTGTGGGCACGGTCACCTAGAACACAGATCAAACTGACAAATATTATAACTGTGAGCAGTTTAGATACTTCTATCTGCATTTGAACTTCTAACATTAACAAGTTATCAAACACACACACACACATAAATGCAAAACTTATATTTTAACAAAAGTTACCTATCACTGACAACAGAGGAAGCTATCAAGCATCTCCATTTTTCTCTTATTACCGCAACTTACCCAGAAACACTGCTATGGCTTTCTACATAACTCTACCCTTCAGTCTCAATCTGTTACAATTAGATTTTATATTTAATCAGCTAAGCAAACCTAACTGACATTCGAAACACAGCTTTATGATTTCTACCCCTAAAGACCTAATATATGAAACCACTGCCAAATTAACATACTTTTAATTATTATGATTAAGAATATCAGGTGAATATCATGATATCAAGACCCAAGCCTATAGAGGACTTTAGAGGTGGCAGGAAGACACATCCAGTCCCACATAAATTTATATTCCCTACTTTAAAACTAATCCAGCGTGGTTTACCTATAACTCTGGAAAACTGGGTTCGAATCCCTATTCTGCCATGGAAGCCCAGTGGGTTACACTAGATAAGTCACACTCTCTGCCTCCCCAGAAGGCAGGGGCAAATCCTGCCAAACAAATCTTACCAAGAATCCCAGCGATAGGGTCACTTTGGGGTTGCCATAAAACAGGAATAGTTTGAAGGCACAAAAAAAAAAAACAACCACCACCACTCCTAAAGTAATAATCTCTGTCTATTAAAGATGCGGAAGACACATTTATACAATCAGCATTAGGTTCCTAATATTTTGCAGCACAGCACCTACTATAGTTTTTGTACAGTTCAGTTGTGAGTTTTGCACTCTTATAAGCTGCCTTACAAGCAAGTCTCAATAGATCCAGTTTCTACAATATGACTCAAAGAAATCCCCAAACTCCACAATTTACTTCATGCAAAGGATTCTTCCCCAAGCTTTGCCCTTTAAACTCTAATTTAATGTTTCTTCTCCCCAATAAGCTGTGATATCTCTAATGATGGAGTCAGTAAAACACTATGTCTTATTTTCCCCCAAGCAACAATGTTTACCTCTTTTTAATGCTTCTAGAAGAAATGTGAGATTTTCTGCAAAACTACCCTAAAAAGAACAAAAGGTGCATGATTATAGATTGAATCAAACAAAGGGTTTTATGAATGTTTGAACACCAAATGCATTTTTCTTATAACTACTGTGTAATGTGTAAATAAAACTACCAAAGGATGTGTGTGTGAATGAAAGAATGAATGAATGATGTGGAAAACACAAGTCTATCTCCACTCAAAGAATTATGCCAGATCTAGACATTACAACAGAGAAAGATGTCATTTCTGCCCCTCACTCACTCATTAATTTTCATTTCTTTTGCCATAACTAAATGAAGATACCAAGGACAAGCATTCGGTGTTAAAGTTCACTAGCTATGGTGAACATCCAGATACTCCTACTTCACATATTGTTCCAAATTAAAGCCAAAAACAGGAAAAGGGTTATGCACCTTCCAGATAAAATTCTCAGCAGAGTCAGCCAACAACAGAAATTGTGAGGAACATGTTAAGCAACACTGAGAATGTAGTTTAATTCCAATCCCATCCTAAAACAATTTGGAGGTCCACTGAATAACTGAACTTGTTAATTCAACATTTATGCTCAGTTTCATTGATTTAATGCAGCAGTGTGGAGCTGACTTAAGTGAAAATGCAAAACCCTAGGGGAGAAAAAATTAAAGTATTGGGAAAAACTCAGTTTTGATTCAACCTTTTCAATGGGAAAATATCAGAAACAATTGGATTATGAAACATTTTCTGTGGGACTGATGGAAAAATTGTTGAAGATAAGGCGTTGACATATTTAATTTTTTTATATATCACAACATAACAGGAAGTTGTTCTTGTAAGACAATGTACACCATCTGACCATTGCGATTCCTGATCTTACCAGACAACAAAGAGCAGGTGAAGACATAACTATTTGGCTGTTTTACTGGTGGATACTTTTGTTTCTCTTCTTGTTTGCCTCCATATAATAAATAAACAAAGCCAATATATGAAAATCTTACTGTTCAGAATTTTGTACCTGGCAGAGAAAGGGGAATGGACCAATGGAAGAATCCAAGGCACATCTTTCAAAAATAAATAAATAAATAAATAAATAAAGATAAAATTCTAAAGAAGGAAATTCAACCAGAATTAGAATTTTATGAATACATGTTTTTAATATACCAAACACAATATATAATAGATTTTTTTTGTTCCCAAAGTCAACAAATAACCTGACAGAAAATTCTTGTTGCAGATGTGTGCCTTCGATTCTTTCCTATTTATGGAGATCCAATCATGTTGTTTTTTCCTTTGTTCAGAGTGGGGTTGCCTTTGCTCTTCTCTGAGAATGATTGTGTGTGAATTACCTAAGTTCATCCACTGGGTTTCCATGTCTGAGAGGGGATTTGAACCTGTTCTTCAGGGTTGTAATCCAATACTCAAACCATGACACCACACTGACTCTCTAAAAGTGCTGATGTTAACTTTTAAAAATTTTAATTAAAATTTCAATATTCTTCTTGCAAAGATAAAAATTGAAAAAAAATTGCACTCCCATGGCTTCAACATTTATGGAAATTTTCCTTCTTTAGGGGTTACAGGATCTTGAAGGGTTGCCATTGAGTATAGGTTAAAAAAAATCCTTTTGGTCCCATATTACTTGCAGAACACATTCTCTTGAAAAACAGTGTGAAAACTCTTGCAAAAAGGGTGTCATTGGAGAATAAACCAGCCCAAGGACCTTGAGAATAAGGAGAATTGTCTCCACTCCTTGGTGGTTGTTGAGGAATATGCTGGAAGTACATTTTTTAAAAAAGAGGGAGAGTTGGGTTTTCCACCTCGCTGCTCCGTGGATTTTACCTAGTGCAATCTAACAATTGACTTTCGGCAAGAGAAAACAACTATGAGTCATAGCTTTTCAAGCTTCCACATAATACATGAGAGCATTATCTTTCGCTAGATGACAAACACAGTCACATTTAGAGAACATTATGATCCTGCAGCCATAAAGTCTTTATTTTGGCCTTATCAGCTTTCTAGAATCCTGACAGACTTAATTTTCAGTTTAAGCCTTTATAATATATGGCACTCAAGTTTTATATTACTGTATGATTAAACAACCAGATTTCCTTTAATTAAGATACAGTTGGAGGTACTCGAAGTTTACTTAAATGGCATCAAAGCTGTTTTGCATTTCCCACAAATACTGGACATACCCTATTTGTTCTCAGTGGTCATATCTGATAAAAAGAATCTTAGCTAGTTTAGACTTGATATTGTTTTGATTTGTTAATACAGTCTTCTCCCCACATTTGCAGGTTTAACTTTAGTGAATTTGATTTATCATGAATTTGATTAAAATGATATATGTGTAGGAACTTCCCCACAGGTCATGCTGGAGAACCTAGAGATTCCTAGGGAGAATAGAACTCTTGGAATCTCAGTGTGATTTAATGGTCATCTTTCACTGGAAGTTGATCAGAGTTATGCTGGAGGACCTAGAAATTCCTAGAGAAGTATTTGCTCAGGTAAAAAAACCCTGCATTTTTCCAGGTTTTCAGTTTCACAGGGGTCCTGTGCTCCTGACTACAGTAAGTGTGGGGGGCCAACTGCATATTTAGCTACCTTTTAAGAGAGAAAATGTATAAAAATGTGTACATTTTATAAATTCATCAAATTAATTTAAGGTTGAACCATAAGGGTATATAGTTACAACTGTATAACTTATATTGATTTCAGAGGTCTGCCAAAACATGAGCTAATATACCATTATGCATGAGTTTGTTTTTATTTACTTACAAACACTTTATCTCCAACCACATTTTCCAGATTCAGCTGTCTTGTAATCTCCTTAAGAGCAATTTTATCATTGGTCTGTAACAAACCTACAAGATAACAGCAAGTATATTATAATATTCTAAGATGTGCTTATCTGTTTCTTGTTCCCCTTCTGTTTACAATATGGTTAGAGAACTAGCAATTAGAGAAGTAAATATAGCAATTACATTTGCAGTTCAAAACAATGGTTTGTACAAATTCTCTGAATAAGAACAGTGAACCATGGTTTGCAGTTCTCAAAGGGTAAGTCCAAAGCTCAGCTTGTACATTCAAAGCACCAAAAGGGGTCAGTTTGTGCTAAACTTCACTGAATGATATTTTACACAAATGTTTAGATAACAGGAATTTTCTCTGTGAAACAACTAATGGAGAAAACTAGAGTAATATCTTTATAAAGCTGCCTTATTTTAAGGTGTCAATATAAAAGTTTTGTGTATAATTCAATTCCTGCCACGAAAGGATATTATGGGATCTGATTATGTGACACACATTTAAATGGCTAATAGACCCATTTATGACAAAAATGACTTACTGCTTACCATTTAAATGAACATACAAAGTGTTGTCCTTGACTTGTTTAATTTCCATGAGTTTGTTTAAGACATGGCATGTTAACTGTAAAGAGGAATGCAATTCAGTGGTTATAGTAAAGCACAGTTGAGTAATAAATCTTACACCATACCTATCACTTAAGTTGAGGATTTAAATTAAAATAAGTCTTTTATTGCTGCTTAGTAATCAACGTTATTATTCTTCACATGAGAATAATATTATTATTCATACTGTTCAGATGAGAATTAATCAGTTTGTCCTTATGCTTTAAAGAGCGTCTTCCAACCTCAAAAGGGACTGTAATCTAATGGAGGTTCCTAAAGGAAAAAAGGAGGAGTGCAATCTTGCCTTTCCCACACCTATTTTCTAGGGACTGGCAGTGGGAACAGGGAACTGGCAAAAGGTCACCTCTTACTGTCACAAAAGCAGCATTCTGCAAATGAAATTCAAGTCTTGACTCTCCTCTCACTGTAGCGCCATGTCATCTGCTATGCAAGATTTGGTAAGAAACAGAAGCAGGAACCTGCAAAACCTTTCCTGTTGTTGCAAAAATACTTTTGCGTGTATTCATGGTGGGGTTGAGGGGGATTGATTTTGTCATTTGGGAGTTGTAGTTGCTGGAATTTATAGTTCACCTACAATCAAAGAGTATTCTGAACTTCACCAACAATGGAATTGAACCAAACTTGGCACACAGAACTCCCATGACCAACAGAAAATACTGGAAGAGTTTGATGGGCATTGACTTTCAGTTTTGGACTTGTAGCTCACCTATATCCAGAGAGCTCTGTGGACTTGAACAATGGTGGATATGGACCACATTTGGCATGAATACTCAATATGCCCAAATGTGAACACTGGTGGAGTTTTTGGAAAATAGACCTTGATATTTGGGAGTTGTAGTTGTTGGGATTTATAGTTCACCCACAATCCAAGAACATTCTGAACTCCACCAACGATAGAATTGGGCCAAACTTCCGAAACAGAACCCCATGACCAACAGAAAATACTGTGTCTTTGGTGACTCCTCTGACACCCCCTCGTTACCACAGGGGTCCCAACCCCCAGGTTGAGAAACACCGGTCTATACTGAACTATCAGAAAACAAAGGTGTAACTATCTCAGCCATCCATGCGGATGATTTTGGAATATTCTGGATTTCAGAAGTCTGAATAAGGGGTGCTCAACCTGTACCATCACGGGGCCATCACCTCTAACTACATTGCGGAAAGGCTAATGAAAGTTGGCGTATACTGTATTTTTATTACTTTTAACCATGGGATGTTAGGCACCCTTAACAGAGGGGGAAAATTAACCAAAACACATAAAAGCATGTTTTTTGAAACTTAATCTACTTATAATAGACTATTCACTAACCATACCTGATTTAAAAACTACGGGAACAATGAGATAGAAGTATTGCTTGATTATTTGCTTTATGTAGAAAACATATAAACATGTTCTCTATTCCAAAGTCCCTCCAAAATGAAAATATAGAGTAAAACACATAATAAAATATTTGGCAGTGTTTGAAAACAAAAATTTATCTCGAAAGCCAACTGTCTGAATTTCAATACATTTAAAAAAAAATCTTAACAGAATGACAAGGATTCACATAAGGTTCAACATGCAACATCGCTACGAAATGAAAATTAATACCAGAGTTTTTCCTGAGCCTCGGGGTCCAATGATGAGTACAGAGTTGCTTTCACCCTGAATAGCTGTTCGTTTTAACAACTCAAGTAATTGCCTGTGGGGAAAATGAATATAACTAAGCTTCAGAGAGGGTTGTATCTGGAAAAATCCCATATTTAACAGCAACTCAGAAAAAAAGGGAAAAAACTGTAAAAAGTGCTAAAAATAACTCCCATATATACTCATGTATAAGACAACCTCATGTAAAAGTCAAGGGCAGGTTTGGGGCCAAGATTATGGATTTTTATATGACCCATTAATAAGTCGAGAGTTTATTCAGAAGCAAAGGGAAAGAGCCAGCACCACTTCAGAAAGCCAGCCACCTGTGACCCTCACTATTTTTTTACGCAGGTATTCAAAACAGCCTGAAGCAGTGCCACAGCAGAGATGAGAGTAGGTTGGTGGTTCTTTTAGGTTCTCCCAGGTGGACTAAGCTCTTGCCTTTTGACACCATACAGCTAAGGAAATGGTTCCTTTTTTGATAAGAGTCAAGAGATACTGACCTGAGGATAATAAGTCAACCCAGTTTCTGTGATTGATTTTTAAATTAAAATTTCTAGATGTATACATGAGAATACAGGGTAGATCTCAGCAAGGAAAGTACTATACTGCAAATATATAAGAGGAGTTTTTAGAAACTACTATTACATCAGAGGAATTTTGCATAATGTTCTCATATACTGCAAGAATCAGTAGTTATTCTAAATTTGGATATCAAAGATTTAAGGGACTTTACCTGATACATACAACTATAAGGAAATCGCTGTGAAAGGAAACATGACATTTTGCCTACCATATCATGAACCTCAGATAACAAATCTCTTGGTGAAAAAAACTCCTTTTTTACAAAGTGTTTTTATGACTACCCTGTCCTCATCAGTTGCTCCTTGCGAGCCTTGTGCTTGATATGTGTACTCTAGAGCACATTTTAAGGGCACTGTGGTCCAAAGGGAGATGAAACTGACAAAAACCATCTATTTTTTCCATTCAAAAGAATCCCTAGTTCAGACAGTTCTATTCCATACAAATCAAAACCAATTGAGGGAAGAGGTCTCAAACACAGAGGTTAAATGCAAGGGAGCAGTACGGGGCGGGGGACTCTTAATAATATAACTAAAATGTTTATTGCTTACTTGTACTGAGGCTCAATTCCAAACAACTTTTCATTTGGACTTGGATGACAAAACCTTTCACGCAGTATTTTTTGTACCTGCAAAAAAATTCAGTCAGCTCTCAATTACTCTGGAAAAGTTCTCCTAGTTTACGAAGGTTAATGAGGCAGAAATTACACAAATATGCTAGGACATTGTGCAAGAGCTATTTTTCAGAAAGAAATATGAAATTTTAGATGAGTATTTTTGTACAGGAGCTGGAGCCGGTCTGTTTGAAGGATTGTCTACATCTGAATTTGAACTCATTATCTGAGATTCTTTGACATGTAGTTTCTAAAAATAATTATACAGTAAAATTCAATTTTTATACCACAGTAAAATTGTGTTACATTAGCTTAAGTTTGTCTTTAATTGCTTTCAATTGCTGCATTTCAATACTAGTATCAAGTCAATACAGAGTTTATGGTATGTTATATCATGAAGTATAGCAGTGATGGCAAACCTTTTAGAAATGGAGTGCCCAAACCAGGGCGGGGAGCGGCTCGCATGCCAGGAGAGTGTGTGCTGTGTGCCCCTTATGGCACGCATGCCATAGGTTCGCCACCACTGGGGTAGAGTATTAGGCCTATTTGTAATAGTAACTCTCACGCAACTAGAAACTACATTAATCTGGACTCTATCAATCCCCATGCATGCCAGTTAACCGAATCTACTGTACACTCTTAAATTAGCTCTCTTTTTTGCACACACTTACCATTACAACTCAAAAGAGACTACTTTTTGAGTATCTAAAATATCATCCAATAAGATAACTGTTGGCTTTGGCATAGATTACTTTCAAATACAGGGTGAGCCCTGTAACTTGGAATGCATATCTACAGCTTTACTTATCCAAATCCGGGGGAAATGGTCTCTCTCAGAACTTACTATTTCCGCTAGGTGTCTACAGTATACTTCCCCAGAGGTTGCCAGAGAATCCACTAATTCCTGGAGTGGACATCTCTCTAGGAATCTTGTTTTCTTCCACTGCAGCTCTATAATAAGTTGTTACCAGAACTATGATAATGTAATGGTGTTTGGTTGTATCTACCATTTCAGGTAACCACATTCTGGTCTCCCACAGATACATGGGTTTTACTGAATGGTTAAGTACTGGATCACCACTTAATTTATGTGGCAGTTATCTATGTTGTCCTTAGTTCTTTATTTGAAAGACAGTATTAAAATATCATACATAAATAATACTATATAAGACCAATAATGTAAAAATATGTTAAAATTCTAGTGTTTGTTTGCCGGGGAACAGATCTACAGTAACTGCAGAAACCATGGCAATTCTGAAACAGCAAACAGTTGAAATTAGACTTGCATACATGACACTTTATTAAAGATCGTCTTCCAAACCTAGGTTGTGTCATGTTTTATCAATGAGTGTTTTGCCAATATCCTATCACAGAACATAATGAGATTTGTAAGCAAATATGTTTAATTATGGGTTCAGAGGTTGCTCAAACTCAGATGTCACAAAAGAATAGTTAAAAATTGTTAGCTTGTGGCTGACTGATTCTGCTACAAAGAGGGGGGGGGGGAACCATTCTATGGAATGCCCAAAAAGAGCTCTGTGGCTTGTCTTTCCTCTTATTACTCTTGAATATCACATTTCTCCCAAAATGGGAACAATGGTGGCTTCCAATGTAGAACTTACAGTTAAACTAGTACATTGTACAAAAATATTTAAATATTTAAAAAATAGTCAGCGGAAAATCACAGAAAACAATTAAAATAGTTTAAATATTTATAATACATTAAAGTACAGCACTCAATTGAAAGAGCCTCTGTCACATCCTATTTAGAGACTAAAGGGCTGTTTAAATAAAAAGCTCTTTGCTTGCTGGCAAAAAGAGATCAAAGCAGAAGAATAGAACATAAACCTGTCTTGGCACAGTGATACATTTATGAAAAACGGTGTGGGATGCTCAGTAGTCCAGCTACAGGTATGAAGTAAGAAAACCAAGTTAATTTCATTACCACAAAAAGGGCTGTGAAAAAAGACTGGATTATCAGTCATAAAATCTAAGGTTTTATGCATGGATATAGGTAGCATCATATACAGGAGTTTTGCTGAATACAGTCAGCCCACAGTTTCTATGGATTCTGCATCCACAAAACAACCATCCATGGTTAAAAATATTTCTTTAATTCAAGACAAACCTTAATTATGTCATTTTAAATAAAGGACACCACTTTACTATGCCATTGTATATAGTGCATCCACAGATTTTATAATCCACAGAGGGTCCTGGAACCAAATTCCAGTGGATACAAATCAAAATGAGCAGTACTAGTTTTGAAAGACTTATGAAATAATAATAATAATAATCTTTATTTATACCCTGCCACCATCTCCCCGAAGGGGATTTGAGGCGGCTAACATGAGGCCAAGCCCAAAGATACAATGCAGCAAAATAAAATACAAAATGCAGACAACAAAAATATCATCAGAATAAAATACATACAGTAGCAAAATAAAATAAATAAAACAAATTGGCATAATATAAAATTGAACACAAGGGCAGGCCAAATGGACGAGGTAAAATGATAAAACCTTGGATGAGGTAGGAATAGAAAAAGTGTAATTGAGAGGAACCCAAAAAGGATCAACACTGGGGTTAGGCTTTCAATTTGGGACAGGGGGGAAGTGCATCACAGGGGCAACACTATAGATGGAACAAACAGAAATGAGATAAGTGGTCACTCTAAAGGTGCATCTTAAGAGCCAAGTTTTCAATTTTTTCTTGAAGGCTACTAAGGTGGGGGCTTGCCTAATCTCACCAGGTAGTGAGTTCCAAAGTCGGGGGGGGGGGGGGCACAGCAGAGAAGGCTTTCTCCCTTGTTCCCACAAGTCTTGCCTGTGATAGGGGCAAAAACACATGTCCATGCATGTAAGAATGAGATGCAGATAGGTGTGAGCAGATAATTAGACCTAAATTTCATTTTACTAATGGGATTAACAAAACAGATAACCTATTAATCAACAATTGATTCAAACAGCTATTCCTATCACTGGATTTATGCCACATATCGAACTACTGCTGGACTTATATGCCCCAAAGAATCCCTATTGATCAAAGCCTGCATCTGCAAAGTAGGTCAAAACAAGACACTAAATTATTATCTCCTCATGTTCAATAAATGAAAGAGAAATATCACTAACCTTTGAAATACATTCGCCATTTGTGAAGCTATCCTCCTTCAATTTTCGTTTACTCATTTTAATTCCTACTGTACAAAAGGGAAAAAATATATATATTACAGCAAGAACTCCTCAAGCAGTCAAGATTGAAACTAACCCCCACTTTCTTTCTTCTTGTTCTATGCAGAGATGCAAAATAAGACTTTACATTTGAAAGGTATATCCTGTGCTCATTCTAACACATGGCTGACTTCAAATTATTGCTCCATGCCACCACCCACAAAGACAGTTCTCAATGAGATGTTGTAAGCTTCTCAAAAATAATGTCACCTGCATATAATTTATAGCATGCCAATACTCTGTAACGATCCAATCTTTTCAGTACTTATGTAGGGAACCATATATGTCAAAATCCAATAAGCACTTCTAGTATTAAGTTTTATCTGACACAAGCTTTCCTGGATTCCAGTCAATTTGTCAGATGCTTCAATGGCTTCAGCTGAAAAATATTTATATATACAAATACAATAGAGTTGACCTAAGACAAAGGTGTCAAACTTGTGGCCCTCCAGGTGTTTGGCCTCCATCTCCCAGAAGCCCTAGTCAGCATGATCAGGAATTCTGGGAGTTGAAGTTCAAAACACCTGGAGGGTCACCACTGGCCTAAGGTATATGTGAGAAAAAATGAGTAGGCAAAAGATGTACTGATTTTACAAACACTTATGCAATTTCTTGGATTTCAAGATGCAACAAACCTTTCTGGTGTCTTTGCTGCAACATAGTCACAAACCATGCCAAAGCAACTGGACACATATGATGAAAACAACAACAAATAAATCAAACCCAGCTTCAAACACTCAACCATAAGTTAATGCCAGTTCCAGATCCTGCATATGTCCACAAGTTCTACTTCTTGGCTCTCCACATACAGGTTGAGTATCCGTTATCCATAAGTCCAAAAAATTCCAAAATCCAACATTGTCTAAATGGGTGGGCTAAGATACTGACAGCTTTGCTTTCTTCTGATGGTTCAGTGTCATGCTCAAAATAAAAAAAAATGTGTATCTTAAGTTTATGTGCATAAGACGTGAATGAAATATAAATGATTTTTGTGTTTATACTTAGGTAACATTCCCATGAAGTACGTAAGTATTCAAAAATTGGTGTGTGTGTGTACAAAATCACAAACACTTCTGGTTCCAAGCATTTTGGAAAAGAGATACAAGTTGAGTGTCCCTTATCCAGAATCTTTAAATACTCAAAAATATGAAATTGTGCACTTAAATCCCCCTGAGAACCTCAGTGTGCGGGTCGGATTGTATGGGAAAAGGAGATCATTTAGGCAACCTGGAACCAAACCATGTAGGGCTTTAAAGGTCAAACAAACACCAACACCTTGTATTTTCCCCAGAAACTAATTGGCAACCAGTTGAGTTACGTTAGGATAGATGTGATCCGCTCACTCCTAAATGTTCCCATAAGCAATTTGTAGCACCAATCAGGTATAAAACTAAGTTTCCCAAAATTGAGGTCTGCAATAATGGCTGATCTAGACCCCCTTATCTGAAGCATAGTAAGTCAGCATGTGCACAACATTTAAGAAAATGCCATTTTGGGGGGGGGTCTAATAATATTGAAATTAAATTTATAAGAATGGCTAGTAAATTTAAATCTTGCCGTTTTTTCTGCTGATTCCGATGGAATTAATTTTAAGATTATGGATGCAAAATCCACTCAAACAAGTTGTGTATCAAAATGTGTCATGACAAATTTTGATCAATATTCAGACTGCAACAATTTTCATGCAAACGAAGATTTGGACTCGAAATTTTGACCAAGCATTATGATTGTGCTGGACATAATACTGTCAAATTTGAAACTACCCAGCATCTATAACCACTCTGCAGGATCTCTTCTAATTTGGAACTTTCAGCACAAATGGTAAAATCTACCAAAGTTCAAAACCAATTATTTAAAAAGAGTCTACTTGAATATGCTTGTAAATAGTATTATCTGAAAGAGAAAATTCTGCTCTATAAGACTGATACATTTTGTTTTGCAATGCGACCATTAAGTATCAATTTACTCAGGTCAAAGTATGTTATGTATCACACTGAAACCAGCAGCTCCATTGCCATAGGGCCACAATAACTAGCATAGTGGTTCTTAATCTGTGGGCCGTGGACCACCAGTGAGCCGTGAGGATGAAAATCTGACATGCGAGCCTCCTTCTTCTTTATTTTATTTCTGCTCATTTCACGCTGCCTGCCACTCCTTCCGTATAGCTGACCATGGCATATGTTCCGTATCAGACACTAGAGCTGAAGTGGTCTATCCAATGCAATTTTCTGAATCAGCAGTCCAAACCAAATCTAAAATTGACCAAAACTAATTTGTAACCCTTTTGGTACTAATGCTGGAGAGTAGTCCCTGGTCAAGTAGTCCCTGGTCAAAAAAACCCCAAAACTTGGAACCACTGAATTAGGGCCATTATTTATTTACTGTATTTATACACCACCTTTCTCAGCCCAAAGGCAACTCAAGGCGGTTTACAGTCGGCACAATTCGATGTCCCCAACAATATAAAATACAATTAAAAACATTAGCATATAAAATATAAAAACCGTATAAATAAATAAAAACATAAAACCTCAGTGTCTCCTAACAAAAATCACTTTCCAGTCGCATTGTCAAGTTGTTCTGAAGCTCTATCTTTGCCTGTTAACACAGCATTTGGAAATGCTTGCTCGAAAAGCCAGATTGCATGAGGGTGCATAAAGCATAAAATCAGCAACTATTGCAGTTAGAGATCTCAGATTTTGGGAAACTTAGTTGAACACCTGGCTGGTGGTACAGTTAAAATTTGCACAAAATTGTGGAGAATGTAATGGTAGGAACTTTTTAAAATGTTGGACTACTTGGCATGGAATGACCCTGCTGTATTTTGAACCAGCTGGAGTTTCCGAACTTGGTACAAAGTAGCCCTATGTAAGGAACATTGCAGAAGTCCAACCTTGAGGTGACCAGTGCCTGCACTACCATCTTCAGGTCTTCCAAATCTAGGAAGAGACATTAGATTTGGAGTATACATATGCAAATATTGCAAAATCCCAAATGCTCCTGGCTCCAAGAAGTTTGGAAATGGGATACAGGTTGAGCATCCCTTATGCAGAATTCCAGACAACGTATGAGGATCAAGAATGCTCAACCTGCACTGCATCCCTTCTCCACCGGGCGGAAGGCATTCCTGGATAACTGGGCTCCCTTTCCCCAACAAACGGAGTCCCCTCAGGAAGCCCAGGAGTCCTTCTTCTTTCAGGAAGGCACATCTCCAGGAGGCAGTTCAATGAACGCACACAAAGCCTTTTTTTTTTTTGTCCTGTCAGGAGCGATTTGAGAAACTGGGCCAGAGTGATGAGAGAGGGGGCCAGGGGACAGTTCCACCTTGTCTCCTGTGCTATTCTAATAATATAATACATTGTACACACATATAATATTTATAATATTATAATGTAATGCAATATAATAATATATTATATTTATATTACATGTAATATTACTAATAATATTACGATATAATGGTATGGTGCAATACAGCAATGTGTAATGCTGATCTTGTACTATGCTAATAATATAATATATTGTATGTAATATATAACTTGTAAGCCGCTCTGAGTGCCCTTCGGGGTGAGAAGGGCGGCAGATAAATGTCGTAAATAAATAAATAAACTGCAAATCGCTTCTGGTATGAGAACTGGCCGTCTGCAAGGACGTTGCCTAGGGGGCGCCCGGATCTTTTATCATCCTTGTGGGAGGCTTCTCTCATGTCCCCGCATGAGGAGCTGGAGCTGACAGAGGGAGCTCATCCGCGCTCTCCTCGTATTCAAACCTGCGGCCTGTGGGTCTTCAGTACTGCCGGCACAAGGGTTGAACCCACTGCGCCACCGGGGGCTCCTTACACAAAGGCTTAGGGAACGGGAAGGGTGGGGAGCACGAACCCGCCGGCCCCTAAAGGCAGCGCACCAGGCCCACCGCCGTCGCCAAGGCAACCCGCCAAAGGTCTCCCCTGAACGGGCTCGAGGCCTTCCAAGCGCTGCTCTCACCGTGATTCTGTATCCAAGCAACGTCCTTCTTCCCGTGAACCTTTTGCCCGCCCGCGCGCCCGCTCTCTCTCTCTCTCTCTTGCTGTCTCCGCCCCTCGACGTCGTCGTCGCTGCCGGCCAATGGTCACGTGAGGCAGGCGAGGCGCGCGCATGCGTGGTTGCGTGCGCAGGCCGCGCTCCCTCCTTCTACGCCTCCTGCCATGCACCCACTTCCGGCCTTGCCCGTCACAACTTCCGCCGCCCCCCTCCCCTCGACTTCCCGGGAATCCTTTTCCGGGTTCTCGCCCCTCCGCGCTGCATGACGGGAGCGCCCTCTTTCTTCCCCTCCCTCCCTCCGACCCAGCAAGCTCTCCTGGGGCGCATGCGCAGTGACAGCCTCCCATCTTCCTCCCAGCCAGAGAGAGCCCTCAGCAGCAGCAGCAGCTGATGATGAAGAAGAGAGAGAGGAGGAGGAGGAGGAGGGAGAGGGGGAGACTCGGGGCCACCCTTTATTTATATTGTTAAAGGGGCAGAGCACTCATTCCGCCCGGCGGGGCTGGCGCTGAGGGGAGGAGGGCTTGGGCTGATGAGAGGGGATTGAGTTTCTCCCTCAGCCCCAGAGAGAGAGAGAGAGATAGAGATTGAGGAAAGGAGAGTTTCTTCCCCCGCTTCGGCCGTCAGGGCAGGGAGGAAAGGGACCCAAAGCCTCTTAGCAGCACAGCAAGGGCTCCTGCCTGCCTTCCTGCCTGCCTGCCTTCCTTCTCTGAGGCTGCTGCCACTGCTTGTGGCCCTGGCTGAAGGCACAGGCAGGAGCAGCCTCTGCCTCTCTCTCTCTCTCTCCCACCCCTCTGCTCTCCCCTCCTCCCCCTTTATTACCCTTTGTGTGTCTCTCTCCCTCCACTGCTCCAGGAGAGGAAATAAAAGTGGGGTGCAGCCAAGGTAAGCCTGCCTTATCCCTCGGGGGGGGGGGGGGGGAGGAAGGGAGGTCAGGCAGGCGGGCAGGGACTCCCACCCCACCATTGCAGATCCCTCCCCAAGCAGGGCAGCCTGACTGCCTCTTCCCCTCATATCACCCCAACTGGAAACAGTATCATTATTATTATTATTACTCTCTCTTGGCTATTTTTAGTGGGGGAAGTGTGGCTTGTTTTTCTTTAGAGTGGCAGATTGAGAGGTGCCAATGTTAGGTCTGATTGGTAAGATGACAGTGTTTGCTGACTACTTGGATAGAGAGAAAGATCTCATGTTCTCTCTTGGTTTTATTTCTTCTTCTTCTTCTTATTATTATTATTATTATGTTCTCTCTTGGTTTTATTTCTTCTTCTTCTTGTTCTTCTTATTTGTTTCCAGTGGTTGTTATTTGCATGGTGTCTTTATTCTGATACACACAAACGTCTCACAGATTGACTGGAGTGTGTGTGTGTGTGTGTGGTTTTCTTTGAAAATATTAATTTATTTACGACATTTATAGGCCACCCTTCTCACCCAAAAGAGGAATCAGAGCAGCTTACAAGATACACACACACACATATACATATATACACACACACATATACACTATATTATATTATTTGCATAGTACAATATCACTATTATATATTACTATATTTTACGATACTATTGTATTGTAATATTATTAGTCATATTATATGTAATGTAAAATACATTATAATAATAATTGTATCAGTTTTAGTGGGAAATCTCATGCTCTCTCTTGGATTTGTTTATTCCTTATCAGATATAGTCTGATGTCCGAAGATTGTGGTGTCATTTTTTTGTTTCTTTGCTTTTATTTCTTCCTATTATTATTATTTGGTGCCAGTGGTTGTTGTTTGCATGGTGTGTTGTTTCTCACAGATTGACTAGTATGTGTGTAGGGGGGGAGGGTTACTTTGAAAATAGAATAATTGTATCAGTTTTGGTGATACTTGGATAGAAGTAAATCTCATGTTCTCCCTTGTATTTGTTTATTCCTTATCAGATATAGTCTGATGTCAGAAGAATGTGGTGTCCGGGTTTTTTTTTTTTGTTTCTTTTCTTTTATATCTTATTATTATTTGGTGCCAGTGGTTGTTGTTTGCATGGTGTCTTGTTTCTGATATACACAAAGGTCCCACAGATTGACTGTTGCGTATGTGTGTGATTTTCTTTGAAAATAGAATCATTGTATCAGTTTTGGTGATACTTAGATAGAAGGAAATCTCATGGTCTCATGGTCTCTCTTGGATTCGTTTGTTACTTATCAGATATAGTCCGGGGTCAGATTAGTGTGGTGGTGTTTTTTGTTGTTGTTGGTGATGGTTTCTTTTCGCTCTCTTATGGTCTTCCATGCCTTTTTTCTGATATACATAAAAGTCTCACAGATTTCTATTGACTGGTGTATCTCATGTTCTCATGGTCTCTCTTGGATCTCATGTTCTCTCTTGGATTCGTTTATTCCTTATCACATACAGTCTGGTGTCAGAGTATTGTGGTATTGTTTTTTAGTTTCTTTTCTTTTTCTTTTGATCTTTACGTTTTCTTTCTGGTATACATAAATGTCTCACAGATTTCTATTGACTGATATATGGGTGTGTGTTAAAAATAAGAATTTTATCAAATTTGGTGATAGTAGGAAGTTTAGGCTATTGAGTAGTGTGTGTGTGTGTGTAGGTTTAAAAGCAGTGGTTCCCAACCTGTAGTCCGTGGACCACCAGTGGTCCGCAATAAATTAAATATGGTCTGTGGCCCTACCGTTACTGGATAATAACACACACCCCCCAAAAAAATTTTTTCTTGGTGTCTTTGTTTTCAGGCATGTTCCTGGGGTTATTTGGGGTGCTGATTCAGAAAATTGCATTGGATAGACCACAGCAGCTCTGGATTATTAAATATAGTTTTCTGTGTGTGAAGAGATGGAGACTACTGGATGGCATATGTTCTGTCTCCGAAACTAGAGCTGATGTAGTCTATCCAATGCAGTTTTCTGAATCAGTACCCCAAATAACCAAACCAAATCTAAAGTTGATTGAAAACTGATTTGTAACCCTTTTGGTACAGAGTGGTCCCTAGTCAAAAAAAGGTTGCAGACCACTGTTTTAAAGGAATAATTGTATCTGCTGTGATATCAGGAAGTTACTGTTAGCTAGTGTATGTATAGGGTTTTTTTTTAAAAGGAATCATTTTCTCAGTGTTAGTGATAGGACATTTACACTGTTGACTAGTGTATTTGTGGTTTTCTTTTTAAAAACATATAAATTATTATAGTATCAATTTTGGTGATTTCAGAATGTGTATGCTATTTACTTGTGTTATGTATATGTTTTTAAGGAATAATTGTATCTGTTTTGAATATATCAGGAAGTTTAGCCTATTATCTGATGTGCATTAATAGAAATACCTTTGTCACTTTTTAGTGATATCAGGAAGTGTAAACTATTTACTGGCATGAGTATTTTTTTTAAAAGTATGATTTTATCTTTATAGTAAAAGCAGGAAATGTATGGTATTGACTGGTGTATGCATTGGTTTTTTTTTCCTTTAATAATAATATCAGTTTTGGTGATACAAGGAAGTTTGTATTATTAATAGTACATATGTGGTTTTCTTTTAAAAGAATTATGTATTCAGTTGCTGATATCTAGATGATATACTGTGTGAACAAATCAAAATATGACATAGAATTTTTTTTTATTTCTGAAGTGCTGTTGGAATATTTTGTTATGAATATTAGCTATTGAAATGAAAACAGTTTCCTTTTTAATGCTTCTATTTCTGTATCTATGTAAGATTTTCATTTTTTGTTACTTCACTTACAAAAACTACTCAAGAATTATTATTATTATATGAAATTCGTTAAGGATAATAAAAATAATAAAGATTGAAATATTCTCAATATTATAGCGTCACAGAAATGGTTTAAAAATTGTAATTTCCCTTTAGTTAAGCATCACATTTGCTTATTTGATGCTGAGAATTAAAATTCTCAGTCCCACATGTAGAACTCCCATTTAATTTGTGTCATTTTCTTTCGCTTGACCACTTTGAAAGTATATATTTGGTTCTGAGTTGTCAGAGTAGAAAAAGGAACTTGGAAAATATATTGTTGGTTACTAAACACCTTTGGAGCAGCTTGGGTGGTTTCAGTTGCGGGTCTTTTTGTTTTTATTCTGAAATAATTTGTTTAAAGTGAGAGGATATTGTGCTGTCCATTTACTAAAGCCTGTAAGATGTGTTTGTACTGTGATATATGCACAGATGGCCTATGCATTTCAATAGGCCCAGAAAATCAGAAGCGTGCAACTAGAGATGTGCTCCTTCCTTGCTATAATGTCTGAATTGAACTCGACACACAGTTGCTGCATTCTGAAAATAATCACTGATAACATAATTTATAGGCAAATTATTCAAATCTAGATGGCAAAATAAAATAAGATCTTTTGGTCAAGTCAGAAATTGTTTTTTATCAGCAAATGTGGGAGAGAACATGAATGCAAACATTGTAGTAAAGCTTGAACTATATCTTTGAAGAACTGTTTGCCTTTAGTATTCAGAGTAGGAAATCAAGGTATAATGCTCTCTGATTAACAGAGAAGAGCAGTGTATGAAGGAATATTTCTTTTATATGGATGCCTGTTAGCTTTTCAGTGTTAATAAAAGCAGAAGCTTCCAGGTAAGACTAGTTCTGAGATCATGTTTTAAAATAATGTTTCATGGATTCTTTCTTTTTTTTATGAGGGTTATCACACACGGAGAAATGCAAGTTAGGTTTGCATGTATACATTCAAATATTAACCTGACTTACAGTCCGTTCTTGACCCAAATAGGACTCATTGACATACAGGGGGAATTATTTTGATTTTTAAATGACTGACTAGTTCAAAGGATAGAAATATAATATATTCAGCAAAATCGTTATAGACCTGAAGTTTATCTTTTGAGTATAGAAATCAGCATTTTTATTTATATTTTACACTTGAAGGGAATTAATTTCTAGTGTTAGCCATTTCAAGTTCAGTAGAAATTACTTTAGCAGATTTCATTTCAAGTGGATGGGTACACGATCAGGGTTTAATACTAAAATTCTACAAATGCATACTTCAGAGGAAACCTCCATGAACTACACAGAATGTGTCCTATAATTATGTTTAATATTTATTTGTTTATAATACTTGTAACCCATTAACATATTGAAATATTTAATGGATTTCAGTAATAATGTGTGATAACTGACTTGCTGCTAACCAGGTATAAAACAAAATAGTAGAATACAGTGAGTACTTTCAAAACCCATGGCATTATTCATTTTAAAGCTTAATTGTGTCTTCCATTTCTACAATGCAATATATACATCTGGATATTTCTGTAAATAGATTATTGGAACTAAAATGCACATGCAAGCTCTTGAAGAGCTGTAGCTAGGTGTTAGGGCATGCTCTTGTCAAGATGTTTCTGCTTAGTACCTGCATTTCTGGGTAGACAGAAACAGATAGCCTATTATAGTAGTTATCAGTCCTTGGTTTTCTAAAACATTTGGGCCTCAACTTCAAGAAACCACAGTAAGTATAGCCAATAGTCATGGAATCTGGAAGTTAGACCAAAATATCTGGAGACCAAAGATGGAGAACCACTGCTCCGTAGTAGATTTGTGTAAGATTTTGATTGAGAAAGTAGCCTACTTGCTTAAGAACCTTACATATGTTACGAAGGCATGAAAGCTTCACATGTACAAGAAAATAACTAGTTTTAACACTAAAATGGTTTAAGCCAGGTGTCACCATAATTTTTGAAATGCTTTCTTAGAAATCACATCTTTGATTGCAAGTACTTAAGCCATATACTCTAGGTTATTTTGTCATTAATAGAACTGTACAATAAATGCCTTGAGAATTACAGTGATGTTGTGTTATAAGCCCACTTTTTTAAAGAGCAGAATTGAAATCACTCCCTCAAATTGATTCAACATCTGATTCTGGCAAGTCAAAGAAAGCCAGTTGATTCTTATGCAGGTTCAATCAAGAGTGAGAGCCATTGACATTGGGAAAGTTTTATTTCAAGTAAACAAACATAGCTTTTTGTTTTGTTTTTTGGTTATGCAAGCATCCTAGTTTCTTTTTTCTGCGTGAACCACAGAACCAACTCAAGCTGAGCTGTCAATATGTCAGTACATTGTTCCTCTAACACTGGTGTTTGTAATGTTGTTCTAGTTTTGCTGGTAGTTCACTTGTTGTATTCAGCTGCGGCAAACATCGTGAAAAGACCAACATATTATACTATACATTCGTGTGTGTGTGTGTGTGTAGAAAAAGGGTTATTGGGCCAGTTTTTAAAGGATGGGCTGTTTTGACTGGTCTTCCCCACATGAACCTATTAAATGAAACTTCAGATCTTTAATACTGCCATTTTCTCACATTTTTTGGTTTTATAGGGTATTGACTTTTTCCATAAAATACAGTTTTTTTTATTAACCTAAGAGTGGCATTGTTTCAGTCATGTAAAATAAAATGGATGGTAGCCTTTGGCAAATGGCATTGTTCGCAATCTTTGCAGTATTTGAATGTTTGAATAGCTAAATTTGAGGCCACTATCGATGCAAGAAGGCTTCATGAGTTATATCATTGATACTGAAACTTAGTCTATCGGGAATACCTTTTAGCTGGGCAATCTAATGACAAGTCAAGAAGATGTTCACTGGTTACATTCTGCTTGAGTTGTCTTTGACAGTCACTTGGCTGGTTTTATATTTTCTAGTTAAGAGGATCTAACTGGTTGTTCTACTAAATAGCATAATGCAGAATTTCTCAATAGGGGTTTCAAGAAATCCTTAAGTTCTGTGAGAGGTAACCAGAAGCACAGTAAGAGATTTTGAATGGAAAAAACCCTTACTTTGAGCTGTTGATTTATTAATTTATCTGGGGTTCCCTGAGACTTGAACATGGTTTCAAGGGTTCCTTTAGGGATAAGCAGGTTGAGAAAGGCTGGCATACTTACAACACTCTCAATGAATTGTAATTGTAATTAAGACCATACTATGGCCATCACAGGCACATATGTGTCGATAGAGCAGAAAGTTGTTACATGTATTGTAGACCAACTTTAAGGGTGAATTTTTTTTAAAAAAGAACAGAACTGCACTTGCCTACTTTTCGGAGCATGCCCTGTCATTCGACTGTTTGTGGTTCCTCCTTGATCATAGTCACTGTTTTCTTCCTAAATCAGCTGTGTTGATTAACTTTTATTTCAACTGATGACTGTTCGTTCATACTTGATTTTTTTCTTAACTGTTTTCACTGTTCCATTTTTCCCCTATCACTTGTGTGGTGGTGAGGGGGGTTAGTGTTTATAACATGATTTATATGTTGAATAAAACACCAAAGCATGTTGGTAACCTTATCCATGGAAGTAGGATACCCTTCCCCTGACAGAGGATCAAAAAAGATAAACTTTATATGAGAAAAAGTGGCTGTATCCATAGTCTGTCCTGCCTAAGATAGAAAACAAATGCAAGCAGTGTTGGTCTCTCAAGCCATTGTTTAATTTACTCTGACACAACATCCACTTCTTCAGGCAAGTTTTCAGGGCTAGGAATTGCCTCCTCTAAATCCTAATTTCTTTTGATGCTCCCGTAGGCAATTCTCTTTATTTGATTACAACTGATAACAATTTATGTAGTGTACTGTTGTATTTCTCTCATCTTCTCAAGTCTTCTCTATTGTCCTAGTGATGTTAGGAGTTCACATGATTTCAGGGCATTTGACTCTACTATTAGATAAATGGCTCTTATTCTTTTCTACCACTTGCTCTGAAGATATAGACACTGCGATCAGTCGCTTTCAAGGTGTAATGGATTCCTGATGAGCATCAAAAGAATTCAGCCAAGATTTAATTCAGTGTGCTGCAAGTGCTGAACCTAGCTCAACTTTGGACTGTGTGGTGGTGTTTTTGGGGTCATTCTTTATTCAACCTGTGTGGCTTCTTCAGCTCACTCATCTTGGTTACGACACTAATTTTGAGATGAGATCCATGGTACTTGTTTTGATCACCAGAGCTCTCAGTGGTGGTACAGTCACTCTTCAACAAGTTCTATCTATTTATGCAAGTGAAATGATTCCTGTGTTAAGATCAGAGTATCTAAAATCTAAATCTAATAGTAGAAAGAATCTGACAAAACAGAATTATACTTTTTACACCTATTATCAGATTATACAGTGACTAGAGCTAGCAAGAATAGACCTTCGCATTCTTTGAGAACTATCAACTGCCAGGGTTTTTCGCAAACTATTTGGCAAAAGAATCAGGAGCTCAAGATTCTGTGGCCTATAATTATTATATTTCTTCTCTCCAGTCCCATATACGTTTCTGTGCAAAAAAGTTGCAAGTAATCTTAGTGGATTTCTACTGATCACATTAGTTTCTTAATATTTTAGTAGTTGGGACTGGAGTGCCATAGGAGAATAATTGGCCTCCTTCACTTTTACATTGGAGAAAAGTTTTTCACATGAGTTAGGCTTGTTGCCATGATGAAAAGAGTAACCATGCAAAATGTATTGACAGATAACAACATAAAGAAAAGAGTAATTGTATGTTGAAAAACAAAAACAGATTGAACAAGGGAGTGATAGAAAGCAGTTGAGAAAGTTACTGAGGTTTACAGAGTCCAAGTATGCCAGAGAACGTGAGGAGAGAACATAATATGCAGTAGGTAGAGTAAGAGAATGAAGAAATTTCAAAGCCAGAATGAATATTTTTTCTAAAATATAAGAAGTATTCAATACATCAAAGATTAAAAAATATATAATCATACTGAGTGGTATATAAAAGGTTAGCAGGTATACAAAAAGTTATGGGCAGAATTCAGAAAAGCATTCGGTAGCTACATTTAGTAGCTACAGAATGCAGTGTGACTGTTGAAGAAGTGGAAGAGATGGAAAGGGGCATGTCTGTGTTGTGCAACCAGTGTTCGATGTGGTGTGCATAAAGCTATGATGACCTCATTTGAGATTGCGACCCACACTTTAAGAAGTTTTCATTTAGAAGCTTCTCCATCATGGTGTCTGTGAAATCACACATGTGGGTCTTCTGAGCTTGCGCACAGCTTTTTGAAACCTTTGCGATCTCTCAGATAGAAACATTTTGGCAGTAGCCCCACCCACTCTCCCCATACAGGATAAATGCTCATGGGCAGAAACAGCCTCAGTTCCTTTTTCTACTGTTATTAGCAGCTTAGGAATCTCGTGTATCTCTCTCTTCTCCCCCCCCCCCCCTTTTCTAATGCAATAGTTCTCAACCTGTGGGTCCCCAGATGTTTTGGCCTTCAACTCCCAGAAATCCTAACAGCTGGAAAACTGGCTGGGGTTTCTGGGAGTTGTAGGCCATAACACCTGGGGACCAGGTTGAGAACCACTGCTTTAGATATGATGGTTATTTTGCAGTATTGTGTCATGAGGGTTTAAGCAGTCATTCTAGAGATCAAAGATGCCCTTTCACACTATATAGCAACAGCACTGTATGCCACTTTAATTGTCATGGGAAAATCCTGTGGAATTCTGGGCATTGTATTTTGATGAGTCTCTGACAGAGGATTCTATATGTTGTTATATGCCAACAAGTCATTTCCAAACTATGGTGACCATATCACAGGGTTCAGGACAGGGAGATTACTTTGACTTCCCCAGAGGCTGAGAGAATGTGATTTACTCAAAATCTCAAAGTTGGTTTCAAAATCTCCAAGTTAGTATCATGGTTTCATGAACACTTCTTGCCATAGTTAGTGTAAGTTCCCCGTATTCTCTCACCTTTACCTATACAGTCATCCTTCCACAGTCACTGGGGTTAGAAATGTAAAAATGAAAAATCGCCAAAGAAATGTTTACGGTGTACAACATAGAAAGAACAAGGTTCAAAATTCAAGACACAATCTAAAATAATCAGTCCAGCATTACCCAAAAACATCATCATCAAAAAACATCATCAATACTACAAAAGCCATTCCACGTCGTCTCATCGTCTAAACCACAATCCAGTATCATTTTCCGTTGTTCCATTCCTGTCGTCATTACCAATTATTGCACTTCTTGTTCGAGCGCCTTCTTGGACAGCCAAGTCTTTAGTTTCCTGTAGAATATCATCAGGGAAGGAGCCAGTCTGATGTCCATGGGAAGGGTGTTCCACAGCCGAGGAGCCACCACGGAGAAGGCCCTGTCTCTCGTCCCTGCCAGGCGTGCCTGTGAGGCAGGTGGGATCGAGAGCAGGGCCTCCCCGGACGATCTCAAAGTCCTGGTGGGCTCGTAGGTTGAGATGCGGTCAGATAGGTATCTTGGGCCGGAACCGTTTAGGGCTTTATAGGCCAACGCCAGCACCTTGAATTGAGCCTGGTAGCAAATCGACAGCCAGTGGAGCTGGTAGAACAAGGGCGTTGTATGCTCCCTGCGTCCCGCTCCTGTTAGTATCATTGCAGTAGTCTAAACGGGATGTAACCAGAGCGTGGACTACCGTGGCCAAGTCTTCCCGAGGTACGGGCGCAGCTGGTGCACGAGCCTAAGCTGTGCAAATGCTCCCCCTGGTCACCGCCGAGACCTGGGGCTCCAGGCTCAGCGATGAGTCCAGGATCACACCCAAGCTGCGAACCTGCGCCTTCAAGGGGAGTGCGACCCCATCCAGCACAGGCTGTAACCCTATACCCTGTTCGGCCTTGCGACTGACCAGGAGTACCTCTGTCTTGTCTGGATTCAATTTCAATTTGTTCGCCCTCATCCAGACGGTTACAGCGGCCAGGCACCGGTTCAGGACCTCGACAGCCTCCTTAGTAGCAGGTGGAAAGGAGTGACAGAGTTGGACATCATCTGCATACAGATGACACCGTACCCCGAAACTCCGGATGATCTCTCCCAGCGGCTTCATGTAGATATTAAACAGCATGGGGGACAGTATTCAACCCTGTGGAACCCCACAAGACAAAGGTTGTGGGGTTGAACAGGTGTCCCCCAATAACACCTTCTGGGATCGGCCCTCCAGGAATGACCGGAGCCACCGTAAAACAGTGCTTCCGAGACCCATCCCCGCAAGGCGTTGCAGAAGGATACCGTGGTCGACAGTATCGAAGGCCGCTGAGAGGTCCAGCAGCACTAACAGGGACATACTCCCCCTGTCGAGCTCCCGGCGCAGATCATCCAAGATCAACCAATCAATTCACTGTGATGTCCTCTCAAATGCTCTTTTAAAACTTAAAAACCCAAACACTTTTTCCTTTTCTTGTATGCCTTCCAGCTACTTGATCCTTCTAGCTGCTCTTTTTTCAATCTCCATTTTTAATGTTTTCCAGTTATGTTATGTCCATTTTAGAGAAGACATTAGGAGCTGTATGCAACATGCAATATGTATATAAGCATATGCCCTTTGTAATACCTTGTACAGCACATTATAAGTTAATATAGCAGTATTATGGTGTTTACTATAACATTGGTAATCCTTTTCCTGGAAATTCTTGGTACTGTTTCTTCTTCTTCTATGAAGTGGGTTAGTTTCTATGAACTGGGTTAATGTGACTTCTTTTTCAGTGACCTATCTCTTACCATCCCAAGATTTTTTTCTCTAGGCAATCACTACCTGAAACACAAACTCTTCTAAGAAGCTGCCTTTATTAAATAAGGAATGATTTTATTTCCATTAATCGATACCAAATACTCTTCTCATTTACAATGGCAGTTGGAATAATGGGGTTTGTTTAAAGAAGCATGGCATGGGTACTTACTACATATGAAGGTTTAGAACTGGGGTGGGAGGAATAAATGAAGATAACAAATATTTGCACACCATTTTGATTAACTCCAGATCAGTCTCCAAACAGTGATTCATACCTATCATCTTGAACGTATTAGAACATACAAAATATAAACTATAGTCACTTTTAAATTAAACAACTATTAGTAAGAGATCCGAGTTTTTATGTTTGTTGGGTGCTTTCTTCACTTCTCCTATATAGACAAATCTAATGTTATGGGGCCTTAATTTAGTTTACTGTTACTCATAGGGATGGCTGGTATTTTTATGCTTTTAACCCCATTAAAATAAACCATCTACATTTAGGGGCAGGCAAGTGCAGCAGGTTGGGGGACCAGTTTACTGCCTGGGCACCGCAAATTATGTAGGCATGCTCCTAAACTGCAAATGACCAGGGGTCCACTCTTTGACGTGAAATAGTGCATGGAATCAATTCACCTGCTGCTCCTGTAGACTTTCAGGGGCACCAGCTTGCTATCTTTGTGGGCTAGAAAAAGGGCAGTCAGGGGAATCCATAGAAATTAAGGTCTATGAAAACAGTCCTACAAGAAATAGTAGACAAGTACAGTCAACCTCCACATTTTTGCAGATTTGATTATTCACAGATTTAATTGATATGGTGCCTTTAGGAATCTGTAGTCCTTCAGCACAACTCTGCTACTTCTTTCATTTCATCAGTGCATTGAGAAAGTGGATTGATAATCATGAAACCGTAAGATGAATATAAATTCATCTTAAGGTTGCTGCTAGTTTCTTTTTCCCCTTCCCAGTCTCCTAGTTCAAAATCATTTTTATTTTATATATACCTGTGACACAATTTTCTCACAGCATGAACACATCACTTGTGTTTGACAGATCCTGATAGAACCAGGGAGATCTACAGTATTTAACATCTCCAGCTATCTGCATTATTCCAGGGGAACATTACAGGGAATTGGAAGTCTCTGAAAGCTTTTCAGGACTTGGGAAAGTTCCTTTCTTGGGGTGACAGCTTAATCAATATTCTGATGGATAAGCCATACTGGATAATGGATTCTGGAGGATGTAGTCTCGGAAGGTAACTTTTCCAGGGTCTGGAATGATATTCTCATTCATTTGTCCTATTTCTGCTCTATGATTTATCCTTACAGAGGGCTGGATAGGCAGAGACAGAAGTACAGTCTTTCTAACTTGTACATGCCATTGTTATATACAGGAGGACTCATCTGATGATCTGTCATATACCAAAGCAGCAAGAGAGGCTAGACCGTTGGGGATTATGAGATAAGGTTTCCTCCCATAATGGCCTTTGGACTGTAGAATTCTCTCCCTGTGGTGGCTACATTGGCAGTATCTCGGCTTAGTTTTACGTAGGATGCAAAAATCTTTGTTTTGCTTGCCTTTCCATGGTTTTTAAATGCTGTACTCCGATTCAGTTCTTCAGATAGTTCTGTTCTGTTTTCAACTGTAGCTTGGCTTGCATATTATCATGTTTAAAACAGATACCTGCTTGAGGGCTCTTGGGTAGTGAAAGGTGGTCCAATATATATATATATTTAATAACAATGGGTAATAATAAAAGAGGGGCCCATGTCCTATCAGTATCCTTCACAGGCAGATATTGGTCCCACAGTGCAATCATACCTCTGGCTTAAACTCAGCCCAAAGCAACAGGGAACACATAATTTGACACTTTTTTTTTCAAATCATAGATATGCAGTAGTTGTGGATTTCATGCATTGAATTAATAAGTATTCCCTCAGTATAGCACTTCTGTTCTACAGATGCTGCGGGGATATCGCATTTTTACAGAAGTCAAAACAGAATTTTTTTGTCACATGTATAACTATGGTTTCCCAAAGGGTGCTTTTGTTGTTAGGCTCTACAGTATAAAGTGAGTGCTTGCATCTAAGTAGCAGAAGTGGTCTTAATGAAATTTATATGCAGCATGACTGTGACCCAAAGCATAAAGCTTTTGTGTTTCATGTGCCGATACCTTGGTCATGAAAAAGCAAGCATTATGCAAATATATTTTCTACCTACAAATGTGCAGAATAGTTATGTATGTAGGTAATGGATTGGATCCCAATGTCTTGTGTAAGCAGAAAAATTCCCCCTTTGGCACAATTGGCCTATATTTATTATTTCCTTCTTTGTTGCATTTGTATAGCAATGTCATGAAGGAGTGAAGACTCTAACATGGCTAAACTGTGTGTATCTTCAGGAAATTCTGATGTTTAATTGTAATGCTTTATCTTGTAATTCAGATCCTTTGGTTTAAGACCTGTCTTCCAAAGCAGCATAAGAAACCTCTTACTTGGTTGAGTCCAAATATGCTGCTTGCCATTGCATTATTTTGGTCATGAGAAGATCATCTCAAAGTAAATAGCTTGATAAATTGGGCTATCCTGGTATATATGGTCAGGTGGTTGGAAGATATCAGAGATTAATTTCTTGCCAGTCTAACACTGTGGGGAAGGAAGGGGTTTTTATTGTAGAATTATACATTGTATCTGATGTTGTTGCTCTGTGAACAGTAGGTACTTCCATTCATAAAAGGTTCCCTTCCTTACAGTTGTCTTATTCCATGAATAGAAGTGATTATAATTCACAAAATGACAATGTATATGAGCCTGGAGCTTCTGAGTAGATTTTTTAAAAAAATTGTCCTGCTGTTGGTATGATGAAATTATTTTACATTTGGGATTATTGGAAAAAGTCATTATGAGGTTTCTTTTAAATCCAGAGCTCTGCATTTTAAATGAATGACTTAAAAATAATGAATCAGCTATTTAAAGATATCATTGACTTTGAGTGAAGATGCAACTTCAAATTTAGAGGTTTTCATTTATTTTAAGCAGTGAGAAATAATCCCCATGTGGCAAAAGTAGAGCTGCTGTCAACAATATGTACAGTTCTTTCTGGATTGAATGAACATATTCTTAGAATTTGGGTGTTAATAATAATGTAGTTGATCATTTAGAAAGAAAAGAGAAGAAAACAAAGAAATAACTTAAATCTTTGGCACAATTCAAACAAGTATAAAAGATCATACCAGAAGTTTTTCTTGTCATTATCTCCATATACCTAATTTGTATGTCAGCTGTAGTTTTCTCAGTATCCTGATTGTGTATGTTTGGTCTTCAGTGTAAGAGGGTGAGGTTAACTTTTTGTCTCCAAAATTAAAAAAAAACTTGTATATGACCAAAACGTCTCCACACCTGAAAACATATTTTCCTGTTGGCTAAGTGTAGGAAACATGGAACAGCTATTTCTAGCATTCAGTGGTGAGAAATGCCTGGAGTTTCAGTCAAAAAAGGTCTGGAGGACTGTATGGTTCCAGGGCCTGTTATAGGCCTGCTTATTACCATAGAGATTACAGTAGTAATCAATGGGCAGTTTTGAGCTCATAATTCTAGCAGAATAACCACATTGTGTATTCACAGAGCAATCCATCACTTAATGCTTTTATATCAAGGCATAGTTGGTTCAGACTCTAAAGAACCATTTCAGTTATCCTATATAGGCAGTCCCCAAGTTAGAAACAAGATAGGTTCTGTAGCTTCGTTCATAAATTGAATTTGTTTATAAGTTGGAGCAGGTCAAGCAAAAAGTGCCCTCGTTGTAATTTAGCCAAATAAAGAATGCACATTATAGTTCCTGTATGATTAGAATCCCTTTATAAAAAGTACCAAAAGCTTCAAAGCAATGGAAAGGAAAACCATAGAAATAAATAACCCTTCTCGAGGAGCCTCTCCTGCTTATCCTGCCCCAGCTTCCTTGGGTTGTACTTATGCTGTAGAATGAATACAATTTCACACTACTTTAACTGCCATAGTTCGTTGCTATGACATCATGGAAGCTGTAGTTTTACAAGGTCTTTAGCCTTCTGTGCCAAAGAATACTGCTCCCTCGCCACACTATAAATCCCAGTATTGCACAGCGTTGAGCCAGCGTAACTAAAAGTGTTGTCAGACATGAAGAAAAGAGGTGGAGAAATACAGGGAGGAGGAAGGAGATATAGATAGGAAGAAAAAGGACAGAAGGGTGGAAAGATGCAGACACACTTTGGCTCTGCACTAAGATTTCATGACAGGGAGTGAGGGGAGAGGTCTGTTCGTAAGTATGAGTAGTTCGAAAGTCAGATATTCGTAACTCGGGAACTGCCTGTATACTCATGCATAAGTGTAAAAAAAATAGTTAAAACCCCAACCAAAAAACTTGGTCTATTTATTTATGGATCAATGTGAGTGCTGTACCTTAACTCATTTTTTTTAAATCATACCTTCTGTGAGTAAAGTGGTGAAATGCAAGGGCCTAGTCCTTTCTGGGACCCATTGTCAATGATTGGAGTATGTGAATATATTCCAGTTCTACTATTTGCCTTTCTTACCTTCCTTTGTAGTTTCTTTGTTCAAGGACTGCTGTTCTGACATCCAAGATTGAATGAAGTCTTCCTGGAGTTTCCATCTGAGATCCTCAGAACACTTTACACATCTGATGAAGTAGACTTAAATCTATGAAAGCTTGTGTTACCAACCTCTTTCTCTCAGTTGGTCCCAAAGGTGCTACAAGATCCCTTTACAAACCAAGATGTGTTGAGGGTAAGGCAGTTGGCTGGAGTTGCTGAATCACCTTTTTCACACTCCAGCTGTCGCAACTAGAACATTGAAGAAGTATGTTTAGCAAAGTGTCTGACAAATACCAAAGTGTTTGGTGGCATGCTTCTATAGGTTCCACCACATATTACTAAGAGTTAAATTGCATAATGTCATTGATGACCTGGAAAACCTGAACTTTTGAATCTAAGGCCTCAGGTACAGATGTACATATGATATGGACAAAGGGTGATGATAAGTACTTGATTCAGGTTAGAAGGCAAAAACAAATATTCTGACCATGCCCTGTGAGGAGCAGCTTAAAGAGCTAGGTGTGTTTCGCAGGCAGAAGAGAAAGCTGAAAGGAAAAATGATCATCATATTTAAATATCTGAAAGTATATCTTAAGTAAGAGGGAGTAGGCCTATTTTCTGCCACCCTGGGATAATGGGTTCAAATTATAGGGAGCGGGATTCCATCTGATCATTAGGAAGAACTTCCCGATGGTGAGAGCTATTTCAGTAGTGGAACTCTCTGCCTCGGAGTGTGGTGGAAGCTCCTTCTTTGGAAACTTAAACAGAGGCTCAATGGCCATTGGTCTGGAGTACTTTGTATGTGCTTTTCCTGCATGGCAGTGGTTGGACTGAATGGCCCATGTGGTCTCGTCCAACTGTTATCCTATGTTTCTATATTTTAATAGAAATCCACAGGTGGGACCTGGAGCTTGGAGCACCCTCCACAGAGCTGTTGAGTGTGGCACACAGTACTGTTACCAGAAAGGGAAATCCTTCCCATTAATGAACAGGAGCTCCACTAGATGTATTCATCCAGATTTCCGAATACCAAACAATATCTATCTGTCCATTTGGTAATCTGTCTCAGCTTTTTTAATTTAATGAAAATAGATTTTGGTTTAAAATTTCTGAGAAACATAAAACTGGATCAAAACTTCGTATCATAAAAAGGTTAGTCAGTTTTATTTGGTTGTGCTTTCAACATTTCTTTGGTCATCCTAGATGTTATAATGTACTTAAATGGTTTGTATATACTTCCATCTCCATTTTGCTACTCAAGCCAGGCATCTAAATATTTATAGCATTCAAACTTCAATTATAGTTACCATCTTTTATCAGCCAGTAAAATGGGGGTGGGGGACAATAATTCTTGCTAGTTATTTATGCAGTTTAACAATTGTACAAGAGCTATGGGAGTATCCTCTTCTACAGTTTTATGAAACTGTTCTCTTTATTTTTGAACACAGTTTTCTCTTCAAATCTCAGTCTAATGATTTGCATATTACTTTTTTTGCAATTGTATTGTTGTTGTTGGCTTTCAATTATGGAAACACAAAGACAGACTTATGGATGTTCTTGTCAGTATTTGTTCAGATCTACCAAGAGATCTAAGGAAGGTTGCCATTGCCTTTCTCTGAGACTTGTAGAGTATGATTTTATTTATTTATTTATTTATTTATTTATTTATTTATTTACAACATTTATATTCTGCTCTTCTCACCCTGCAGGGGACTCAGGGCAGAGCACAACATATATACAGCAAACATTCACTGCAGGGGTATAAAACCATAAATATATACAAACATTAAAATTACTTATATCCACCTTTCCCAGTGTCACCCAATAGTTTGCCACAGCGATTTAAATTCTGGCCTCCAGAGTTATAGTCTAACGCTCAAGCCATTGAACCATACTGGTTCAGTAATCTTACATAGGAAAGTAAAGCATTGCTGAAACTTTCTCATTATTGCTTGGACCACTGCACCAGACTGGCTTTTGTCATTTCTTGCACTGAACAGGGAATCTAATTTGTGAAAGAGGAATATATTTTGGATAAATGAATACTGTGATAGTGTTCTGTGTTTAGGAAATGTGTCATCTTGGTAGATCTGTCATTTACTGAAGAAAGGAATTTATGGAAACAGAGTGAGCATAGGAGCTGGGGGTGGTGACGGACGACAGGGAGCTCTGGCGTGGGCTGATCCAGGAGGTCACGAAGAGTCGGAAGGGACTGAACGAATAAACAACAACATAGGGGGTACCAGAATATATTACTTGTAAATTAAATATTAAAAAGTTACACAATATGACCCCTGTATTCACGGGAGTGGTACTTACAGATTCATCTGTCAAAATATGTCCCCTCTAGGATTTTTCTAGAGCTTCTATGAAATTCTATAGTATGCTTCTGAAGGAAGTTGACATAGAGTAACACTGGGAGACCTCTCCAGGAATTTTCTGGGACCCTCCAAAATAACAGTATAACAACTTTCAGTGGAAGTCATTCATTTCAATAAAATTCCACAGTATCTTGTTTCTATGGTAAATTCAGGAAATGTATCTTACATATATATTGGGGTCATATTATATTTCAGTGCCCATGCCATCACTTTCTAAGCAACCAGGTGGCCAGGAGCGCCTTCGCACAGTTAAAACTTGTGCACCAGCTGCACCCATACCTTGAGACGACTGACTTTGGCCATAGTAGTCCATGCCTTAGTCACATCCTGTTTGGACTACTGCAACACTCTCTACGTGGGGCTGCCTTTGAAGATAGTTCAGAAGCTTCAAATCGTCGAGAGATTAGCAGCCAGGTTACTAACTGGAGTGCCATTTAGGGAGAGAACCACCTTCATGTTACGGCAGCTCCACTGGCTGCCAGCCTGCTTCCGAGGTAAATACAAAGTGCTGGTTCTTACATTTAAAGCCCTAAACAGCTTAGGTCCAGACGATTTGACAAACCGCATCTCCTTCTATAAACCAACTCGGACACTGCGGTCATCGGAGGAGGTCCTCCTCTCAGTTCCACCTCCGTCCCAAGCACGGCTGGTGGGAATGAGAGAAAGGGCCTTCTCCGTGGCTGCCCCCCACCTCTGGAACTCCCTTCCTAATGAGTTAAAGATGGCCCCTTCCCCGCTTTCAAAAAACAGCTGAAGACATACCTTTTCTCACTGGCTTATGAGGAGGAGGAATAGTAGTTGCTACTACTACTATTATATCTCTGATGGTATAGTTGCCATCCATATCCGTGCCTTGCTCACCCCACCAGCTCAATAGATATCTTGAGCAATGATTAATCGATTTGCCCCAAAGAAATGGGAAATTATTGTTTCCATTTGATGTTTGGTCTTATGTCTGTTATAACAGGCGGTGCTTTTTATTTAATTTTAGTTTGTTAAGTTATAATTTGGATTTATATATATGTTGGGTTATATTGTTGTATTTGGGCATTGAATGTTTGTCTTTTATGTTTGGAATCTGCCCTGAGTCCCTTTGGGGAGATAGAGCGGAATATAAAATATTATTATTATTATTATCATTATCATTATTATTAGGTTTTCAAACCAATAATATTGATCTCACTAGTAAAAATAAGATACAATAATAACTATTCTTGCAATTCTAAAATGTATATCAATAAATAAGAAAACATGAACAACAGGGGGGGGGGAATAATGGAGACAAGAGGCAAATCACCTTATGGTTGACTATCGATCTCAAACTGGTATGCAATTGTTGTATACATCTTGTTATCTTTGTATAGTATAAGTAAACTTTTCTTTGATTTCTAAGGGCCCTTCCACATAGCCATATAACCTAGAATATCAAGGCAGAAAATTCCACAAAATCTGCTTGGAACTGGGTTATCTTAGTCTGCACTGTCATATATTCCAGTTTAAAGCAGAAAATGTGGAATTTTATTAAGCTGTGTGGAAGGGGCCTAAGTCTTAGGTCATTCCTCACTGAATTGTGTTGAGCCATCTTTCCATTTCAAGTGTTGTTGCACAATTATTGTTATCTATTCTAAAATATATTTTCAATTTCCATTAGTATATAATGCTTAACATCTCCTCCGAACCCCAGGTGGTGCAAAGGGTTAAATCCTTGTGCTGGCAGGACTGCTGACTGACAGGTCAGCGGTTCAAATCTGGGGAGAGCAGGTTGAGCTCCTCTGTCAGCTCCAGCTCCCAGTTGGGGATATGAAAGAACCCTCCCACAAGGATGGTAAACATCAAACATTTGGCTGTCCCCGGGGCAAAATCCTTGCAGACGGCCAATTTTCTCACACCAGAAGCGACTTACAATTTTTCAGGTCGCTCCTGACACGAAATAAAATAAAAACATGTCCTCCATTCTTAGAGGTGTGAAATTCCATCTTTTGATTCCAGTTTCAGCTAACCATAGTGACCTTATGCACTTTTGCATTAAAATTGGTAATGCATAAAAATGTGCTAACCATGATCACCTATATTTTTCTTGGCATAGGTTATATCAGGTTTGCCATATTGATGTCAAATCTGGACTAGGTTTGTTTAAATTGATTTATTTCCCGCATTCTATAAAACCACAAAGAGAAGTGCCGAAGTTAAAAGCAAGAAAAACCTCTAAGAACAAAGCCATTGAAAACATTAAAACCAATGGCACTACTAAAAACAGCCTAGAAGCCTGGTTCTAAAGTATGCATATGTGTCTTTCCTGCTCCTCTGATCAATTTTAACTAGGCATAAGTCAATCTGAGTGTGCCCATGGATTATTGATGGGCAAATGTAAATGAAACATAGTGAATATATTTATATTCACCAGGGCAACTCCTCATGTGTTTATAAATGCATCACTTTACCAACTGAAAAACCAGGGACAGCACAGGTACAAGGCTTCAGCTATGGAGCTTTCCAGGAGTGGTTGAATCCCAATACCTAAGCCAACATTTCATAGAATCATAGTTGGAAGAGACCGCATGGGTGATTTAGTGCAACCCCCTGCCCATACAGGAAAAGCACAGTCAAAACACCCCTGACAGATGGCCACCCAGTCTCTGTTTAAAAGCGCCAAGAAAGGAGCTTCCACTGCACTCTGAGGCAGAGTGTTCCACTGCTCTTACAGTGAGGAAGTGCTTCCTCATGTTCAGGTGGAATCTGCTTTCCTGTAGTTTGAAGCCAATGGTCCAAGTTCTAGTTTCCAGGGCAGCAGAAAAAAGCCTGCTCCTTCTTCCTTTTACATATTTATACATAGCTATCATGTCTCTTCTCAGTCTTCTCTTCTGCAGGCGAAACATACCCAGTTCTTTAAGACATTCCTTATAGGACATGATCTCCAGACTTTTAATGATTTTTTGTGTTCTTCTGGACACCTTCCAGCTTGCCAATATTTCTTTTAAATTGTGGTGCCCAGAATTGGACAGTATTTCATTGGAGGTCTAACCAAAGCAAAATAGAGAGGCACCATGATCTCGATCTAGACACTGTACTCCTTTTGATGCAGCCCAAATTCCCGTTGGCTTCTTTAGCTGCTACATCACACTGTTGGCTCATGTTCAACTTGTTGTCCACAAATACTCTTAAGATCTTTTGCACATGGACTGTTTTTGAGACAGGCATCACCCATTCTGTATCTTTGCATTTCATTTTTTTCTACCTAAGTGTAGTATCTTGTATTTGCCCTTATGAAATTAATTTTGGCCCAGCTCTCTAATATGTTAAGATCATTTTGAATTCTGATCCTGTCCTCTGGCGTGTTAGCTATCTCACCTAATTCGGTGTCATCTACAAACTTGATATGCATTCCCTCTAAACCTTTATCCAAGTCATTAATAAAAATGTTTAATAGTACAAGCCCAGGACAAACCTCTGCCATCTTGTAGGATTTAATCCCACCTTGTTTAGTCGTATCCAAACCATGATTGACTCCTGGCAGCATTCAAGGGTATCAACTGCTTAATGGGCATTAGATGACAAGGAGCAGGAGAGTGACCATCATTTTGGTGGCTTATTATTTGAAAGGTCTGACTCATCTCTTTTACTGTCTTAATGTATACATTAACTAACATATATTAAGTAGGGACAAGGTAGAACATAATTAGCCAAAGGCCAATGTGTCTAGTAGTATCTTACAGGTTCAGTAAAAATTATCAATAAAAAAGTAGTATCTTACAGGTTCCTTTTGTATTCACCAAAGATAACCATAATTATTCCAAAGCCCAATCCATCTGGTTTGTTACCATGGTCAATTGTATTCAAAGCTACCAAGACTTCAAAAAAACTAATAGATTTGTGCTCCATCATCTAATTCCTGCCACACGTAATCAGGCAAGTTAACCAAAACAGTCTTAAATGTAATAGCTTGGTCAAAAGCCCAATTGACATGAATTTGGGTTCTCAGTGTCATCCAGATGTGTTTACTTAAAAAAAACCTATTACCTATATAGTCAGTATCATATAAGACTTATTAGCCTCCCTGTACTAAGTGGACAACAAGGCAGGACAACTTGCAGCTTTCACATGTGATATGTACAGTATGACCTCGGACTTTATGTGGATATAAGTGAAACCATGGTTAATAGCAAATACTATTATTTTCAATGGGATGAACAGTAGAGGTACTAATGTGAGAGTGTGGTTTGTAAAAAAAACACCTATCAAATAACCAAATAACTGAAAAGTAAAACAGCATATATTGGTCTAGGGTAGTGGCGGCGAACTTGTAGCCCCCCCTCCTTGTTTGCCCCCACTTGCCCACTCAATTGCCTCCCTGCTTGCTTGCTTGCCCGCTGACTTGCCCACTCACCTTACTTCTGGTTTTGGATTGCAGTTTGGGCAATCAGTCTCTCAAAGGTTAGCCATCACTGGTCTAATGGATACAAGGGTAGTACTGTAGTTAGTTAGTGTTTTGATCAGATAAGAATTCTTACCCTTCAATTGAAGTAGCTTAGGAGAGCTTGTGCATACCGAATCTCTCTCTCTCTCTGTGTGTTGTGATATTTGTGAGCATATGCCATTTAGACAGAACAGTAGAACTGGCACAATTTTGCTTTTCCTCTTCAGTTTATACAGATTGCTGAAAACACATATAGGTTTGGCCTATTCTGTGTTAATTGTTTATTGTTTGGCTCGCATGAAATTCAACCCACTTAAAGATCCAATTTTGTAACTCTTAGACTCATATAGTACAATATAATATAGCTTGACTTTACTATTCCTAGAAAAATGACTTACGCCTTCAGTTAATATGGAGCTTCACATTTTCAGTTCAGTTAGTAAAAAAACTGTAATTAAGTCCGAGTAAGGGAAATTCTTAGAATTTACCACAAAACCATCATTGTTGTTTTTGTTTAGCGTATGAATATGTGTTCAGAGAAGCTTAATGCTGGAGTATATCTCCTCTTTAAAAAAAACCTCTTCAATCTAGATGTACAGTTTCTGTGTACTTTTCTCCTGTTCCTTAATTGTCATTTCTTTCTATTTTAATATTTATCTGGTGGCAAGATTTTGAAATCATTTTGGTAAAGTGTTATTTTTGAGACCACCGCATTCTTCCATAATATATTCCCAGGTTTTTATACTGTCCTTGGAGATTAGTATTTATTAAAAAAGAAAGAAACACAGCTAGTTGAATTCAGCAGATATGGAGTTGACTTGGAACTGAGAGAGCAGTAATGCAGAATTCATGTATTGTAATGCATGCATAGATATAGATCTATATACTTGGTCATCAAAATTGAAATCATAAGAAAAAAAGTCTGCTGGCGAAACAAAAAGCCTCCCCTTGAAAAAAAATTAGAAAAAGCTTTCAGGTGATTTTTAGAAGGAGCAAATTGTGTTTACTTATAAAGGACTTACCTTGTTTTTTCGGTCCACAAATTCAAATTTATTTTAAAAAGTTTTGCAAAAACATGAATAGGTTTTGTTTGTGTGTGTGTGTGTGTGTGTGTGTGTGTGATGTAGATACCCATCCCTATCCTTTCGATTTTATTTCTGCCTCTGGTACAAAATGTTCTGTTATAAAATCATAAGACCACATTTACTTTACTAAGTTATGTTTATCCATATCACATTTTTCCTGCTACTGACTGGCATAACAGATATTCTAACATATGTGTGCTTTGAATTTTTGGAGAACAGTATGGTTTTCCATATGATGTAATTTGGTGACCAGTTTGTAGGGTGCAAAACCTGTATAATGGCATTGAGTCTACTTTGGGAGAGAAAGAGTGGGATATAATTATTGTTGTTGCTGTTACCAAATCTGGTGCCCTCTCTATGTCTTAAGCTTGATGTCTCATTAGCCCTAGACAACATGGCCATTGAACAAGAAAGCTTGGAACTATAATCTAAAATATCTCCAAAGCACTTGCTGAAGTCTTATTTTAGACAAATATTATTCTCTGAGGAAAATGCCAGAATTTCCCAAATTGCCATGAAATGTTTATTTATAAAGTATTGTGATGGTGGTTTGTGGAAGGAAAGCTGCATATTCTATACATATCTTTTAAAGTTCTCAGTGGATTATTATTTGCTATAGTGCAGTAACTCATTAAATTTACCTTAAGTATGAACAATGTCTTAAACTGGGGCAACTATAGCCAACCTTAGGAGGTTTGGAAACTACAATGGTCAATATTCCCTGTGGATTTTGTGTAGGTCATGACAATTGGCACTTTAAAATCTAAAAGCCATATGGATGAAAAATAAGTCTTACCTGAGTTGTTTTATGTTATAGTTTTGGATTTTACTTCACATTTTTATTGCATTTAGTCTTTCTGAGCACTCTTTGCTGGAAAGACAGAATACAAATGTAACTTCTAAATCACTTTGTAATTAAGATGACAAAACTTATTACCATATATATTCATGTGTAAGTTGAGTGCAGGTTTTGCAGCCAAAATTATGGATTTTGATATGACCCTTGGTAAGTTGAGGCTCATTTATGGAAAGTGGCAATGCCCCCAGGGGTTGAGGCTACTGCCTCTGGCTTGCTACTACAGTTTCCCTATCCATTCAAAAAGGCCAGAAGCAGCACTATGACCGGGGGGGGGGGGGGGTCAACACAGATATCGAATGGGTGACACATAGCTTGAAAACAGTCCATGTGAAAGGGATATTAGTATATTTTGGTATACAACAAGCTGAATATGAATCAACAGTATGATGCGGCATCTAATAAAGCCAGTGCGATTCCAGGCTGCATCAATTGGAGTATAGTGTCGAGATCAAAGGAAATCACTCTATTCTGCTTTTGTCAGACCTCACCTGGAATACTGTGTCCAGTTCTGGACATCATTAGCTGAAATTGACAAATTGGCATATATCTAAAGAAGGGTGACCAAAATGATCAAAGATTTGGAAACCAAGCCCTATGAGGAGCAAATGAGGGAGCTGTATGTGTTTGGCTTGAAAAAAAAAGGCTGAGATGGGACATGATACCCTTGTTTGAATTTTTGAAAAGCATGTAACATTGGAAAGCGGGGGGAAGTTTGTTTTCTGTTGCTCTGGAGTCTCAGAGATGGAGCAAAGGAGTCAAATTGTAGGAGAAATATTCCACCTAAACATTAGGAACAACTTTCTGATGGTAGTTTTGGTTTAGTCTCCTTCTCATTAAGCAGAGACTGGATGGCCATCTGTCATAGGTGCTTGGATTGCTTTTTTTCCTTCATGGCAGACGGTTGGACTGGATGGCCCTTGTGGTCTTTTCCAGCAATTATAGATTCCAACAATAATAGATAGATTCTCAGTCTGCTGGGGAGCTTGGAGATACTTAGCTTCACCCCCCTTGCAGTGTATTTCTCTGCTGACCTCTCTACAGGAGACTTACAGAACTTCCTCCCAGTATCTACTGACACAAGGGAACTTCTGCCCTACAATCCCCAGGCTTCTATACACATCAAAATCTGCTCTGGACTGTCCCCCATGTGTTGTAGACAGACCTGAGTGGTGCATCCGGAAACAGGGAATATATGCGGCTAGCAGTGTAAATGCCAACCTTGATTGCTATTCTAGACACAGAGGAGAGCCGGAATGATCTTCTTTCTTCCATTAATGCACTCACTCACTTTCATCACCAGTGGCTGCTAGTGCTTAAGGCTGAGAGGAAACAAGCATCCTACTAGCAATATAAGTCAAAGTACTGAAGTATTAACTTATTGATTGGTCTGTTTCTTACTAGTTCGGCTAAGTTAAGGAACTCTAGAAGTAATGTTAAGTAAGGTAACAGTGAGTACAGTCAGGTCTCTGTATCCATGGATTCAATCCTCCATAACTTTAAAAATATTTTTAATCCAAAAGCAAATTTGGATTTTGCCATTTTATCTAAGGAGATGGGGGTGTCCTAGAACCAACACTCCCAGTTGAGACCAGGGACTCGCTGTATGGGGGTGTTATGATCTTGCTTCCCATTCTGACCCTCTATTTCTTTTAGACATACCAAACTAAAGTTCAATCCAGAGATCAAAAACATAGAAACTCTCCAGTGACTCAACCTGTGGCTCCCCATATGTTTTGGCCTTCAACTCCCAGAAATACTAACAGCTGGTAAACTGGCTGGGATTTCTGGGAGTTGTAGGCCAAAACACCTGGGGACCCACTGCTCTAGTCAATCTGATGTCCCTAGCTATTTCATGTTCTGAGGATAGATGCAAGTGGTATCTGACATTTCTCCTGCATAGAAGTGCCCATTTCATAATTGCAACTATCGTTCTGGAATGTAAGGTGTACCTGTTCTTATGTTTGATACTCTCTGGCATGTACAGAGAAAGAAAAATCTGTGTATTGAAGTAAAAACACTGTGTAGTTTTGGTTTGGTTTGAAGAATCCATTTCTAATTAACATGCCAAGCCAGGTTAAGGCAGGCTATAGGAGAAGTCATTAATTTAATAATGTATCACTATGGAATGTATCATTGTATGCAGCATTAAAACTCTGCATCGTTGTTTGTAATCCTTGATGTGTTATATCAAATAATCATCTGCTTTCCTTTAAGACATATTTGATGTACATGTGGACAATTTTTTAAAACTGATTTTTCCTTTTATTTATATCAGTCCATTTTATTTAAATACTGCTATGTCCCTGGTTAACTTCTATTTGTTGGTTATACTGTTGTCCCCCTGGAGATTCAGAGTGAAGCCCGTGGATGTACTTTATATAAAAATGAGGCCCACCAACTTGCCCAGCTACAAATCTGTGGCTTGCAGGTGGGAATAGCTCTGTTAGACAAATATAATTATCTACTGCATCACATTGGGATAACTGGCATGCACTATAAAAGGACCCACATCAGAATAATTTCCAGTTGTGGATTCCAACAAATGAGCATTATTTCACAAACATCTGATAGTAAAGGTAAAGATTTTCCCCTGACATTAAGTCCAGTCATGTCCGACTCTGTGGGTTGGTGCTCATCTCCATTTCTAAGCCAAAGAACCAGTGTTGTCCATAGACACCTCCAAGGTTATGTGGCTGGCATGAATGCATGGAGCGCCATTACCTTCCCACCAGAGTGGTACCTATTGAGCTACTCACATTTGCATGTTTTCAAACTGCTAGGTTGGCAGAATTCAAACCTCTAACCTTTCTGATATTCTTACTTAATTGGAGAGAAACTCTCAACTCTAGTTTCAATTTCCTTTGCTGTCGTTAAACACTTGACTATGCAAAAGTCTCCTTGTTCTGTTACAGATTGACTAGAGAGCTGTTATGGATACTAGTATGCCCCATACCTCATACCAATAATAGAAAAAAAATCCATGATCTAAACAGGTATTTTGAAACTCATCATATTTTTGTGTGCTCAGTAAAGAACAAAAGACCAGAGATCTATGAAGTTCACAATTATTTTCATACACTAGCTAACCATATACTGCAGTAAAATTCAATCTTATGCAGTGGTTTGGTTCAACCATCACTCTTGACACAACCATCACTCTTGCTACATATAGATGTACAGACCTGTCATCAGGATTTTGAGGTCACAGGTATGTTCCCTCTCACTCTCCATTGCCTCTTCTGGCTACTGCTGCCCTCTTTGTGGGGTTTAAGCAAACACTCCATTTCTGCTGACAACCCAAACCATAATTTCCCATACGTATAGCAAACTGTTCTTTCCCTTGCTGTTCAAAATACTTTTTATCAAGTTATCAATATGTTTGTTCACAGATTAGTAGTGCTGTCAGATGCTATCTTGAACAGCCCTGCATTTCTCAACCATTGGCAAAATGACATATGTGTCTTAACATGATCATGGTACAGCGTTTATCAAAGAAAGGATATTTTGTCTGGCAGCTTTTGGATTTACAGGCACACAACATATTTCTGTTGCTTTGGGCACTGGTCTTTAGAGCAATTCAAATATTTCATTCCTTCTTTTTTCAGTGTTCCCTGCAACTATGCCATAATTTGTTTATATCCTTCACATGCAACTTTCTTTGTAGAATTGAATATTCAACACTTGTTCTTTAGCCAAGTGACAGTTGAGACCTGACCTGCGTAAATGTTCTCAAAGTGTCTCCTGGAAGCCCTGTTTTGGGAGGGCAAATGGCTATTAGGGAAGATGCTTTCAGGCATGCAGCAATGGAGTGTTTGAACTTTTCACACCATATCTGACTGTCTGATGCAGTGGAGAATCAATCACTGCAGAAAAGTGTTTTTGGAAAATACAGAGTATAGTGTTATGTTACAGCATTCTTGAGAAAAAAATATGTTTGAAATTGGGCCTAAAGTACAATATTACATTCAGCTAGAAATCTCTTCTCCTTGGATTGTCTGCTCTGGGATTATTTTTTGAAAAAATAGTTCTACAGATTCTTCGATACTTTGGATTTATTTTCCCTCTCTGTAGTTTCGATTAACTAGTAGCCAAACAAAATACTGAGGCTGGCGCAACTAGTTACAGCTAGTTGTGCCAGCCTTTAAATGGAAATTATACTGTATATCAATTTGGGGGTTAAGGAGAAACAGGACTGCCCCTGAATTATAGTCACTTTGGGGAGGGAGGAGATTTAATTAAACCTTTACCAACATTTTCGAGAAAGTTTTATCCCATGAATCTTTGGTTTATGTCTTCTATAGTAAACTGACATAGGTATATGGGGGATATTATAGTTGAAAGCAGTGTTGAAGTAACACACCAAAAGTTCATACATGTTTTAGACAGAATTCTCTTTGGAGCATTTCCTTTCTGTTTCCAGCCAAATGTCTGTCAATAGCTATCAATTAAACTTAGAATAAGTAACTTGCAGACTGCATGCTGTACTGGTTTTGCTACATATAGATGTACAGACCTGTCATCAGGATTTTGAGGTCACAGGTATGTTCCCTCTCACTCTCCATTGCCTCTTCTGGCTACTGCTGCCCTCTTTGTGGGGTTTAAGCAAAGATCTTTATTAGAAAAGCTCTCCTATGAGCTTGATATGATTATAGACAAACTTTTCCATTATTAGTCACCTCACTGAAGGAAAGAATGAGTTAAAATGGAAGATGGTTGCTTTATGATGATCTTTTACATTTTTAATAAGACATCTGGAAATTTAAATGAGAGGGACGATTCTTCAGGAAGGCTTTGATTGATTTGCTTATAAAGTCAGAGCTCCATATCCATAGATTCTGTATCCACAGATTCAACCATCCACAGCATGAAAATACCCTTCTCCCCCCAAAAAAGAAAATAAAAAGCCTTAATTTTCTATTTTATATAAGGGACACCACTCTACTATGCCACTACATATAATGGGTATGGTGTTCATGGATTTTTGGTATCTACAGGGGGTCCTGGAACCAAACTTCATTGAGTATCAAGGGACTACTATGGAACTTCGGGACATATTTTTTCTCGTTTATCTAGTTAAGAGAAATGCAGCCATAGAGGTTAGAGAAAATGGGTTTTTTTTAGAGCTGAGTGACAATGAACATATAATTTTAGAAGTGTATGTATGCTTTTTACACAGGAGGAGCAGGTAGAAGAATACATACGTTGTGCCTAAATGTTTGGCATAATGTCCATATGAATGGGAAATTTGTTTCAAAGATATAAGGAATTTAAAATAAAACCTATATAAAATGATGCATAGATAGAATGTAACCCATATAAGTAATTGAAAATGTTCCATAATATTTCAAACTAATATTGGAAATGTCAAGATAAGGAGGACTCCGTTTTTCATATGTGGTGGGACTTGTTAGAAGGAAATATGTTTCTGATCGAAAATTTATATGCTAATCCAAAACATTTTAAAAGAAGATTTTTCTTAATATTACCAGAAATGATCTTGCTGGGCATTGTGGATAATGAACTGCAGAGTAAATGTGGAATAACTCTTCAATATATGACAATGGTAGCAAGAAGACAAGAAATGGACTGAAAAACCAGTTTCAACTGCTTGGAAAATTCTAGCCTCTAGGGAGGGAATTCTAGAGTCCAAAGGTCCCCTCCCATGTTCCCACCTAATAATCTTGAGAGGGTAGTGGGCCAGAGGGAAGACCCTCTTCAAATGATCTTAGTGGTCTAACAGGTTCATAAAGAGAGTCCATCAAATAACTTGGACTCAAGCTTTATAGGTCCAAACCAGAACTTTATAGGTCCAATTCAGCACTTTGAATTGTACCCAGAAATGGATTGGCAGCCAATAGAGCTGCTGCAACAGGGGATTTCTGTACTCTTTGTAAGCCAGCCCTGGTTAATAACTTAGCTCCCACTCTTTGGACTAACTGAAGTTTCTAAACATTTTTCAAAGGCTGTTCCACATCGAACTCATTGCAGTAATCTAAGCAGGATATAATAAAGCTGTGACCAGATCCAACATCTCCAGGAATGGGCACAGTTGGTGCACTAGCTTTAACTGTGGAAAGCCACTCCTGATCACTGCAGAAAACTGGACCTCCAGCTTCCAGCCAAATCCCGGAGTAACCCCAAGCTGTGAACTTGCATTTTCAGGAGGAGTGTATTCCCGTCTAACATAGGCTGAATCCCTATTCCCAGATCTGTCTTTTGACTGACTAGGAGCACCTCTGATTTGTCTGAATTAAGTTTCAGTTTCATCCAAACAGTGGTTTTGCACAGGAACAGCTTCCTTAGAATTAGGAGAAAAGGTGTAATAGAGTTGGGTGTCAATAATATACTGGTGATAACTAACCCCAAACTCCACCTGGCCTCTCCCAGTGGTTTCATTTAGATCAGTAGTTCCCAACCTTTTTTTTTTTGACCAGGGACCACTTTGACCAGGGACCACTCTTCAACATTAGTACCAAAAGAGTTACTTTAGATTTGGCTTGGTTATTTGGGGTACTGATTCTGAAAATTGTATTGGATAGACCACATCTGCTCTAGTTTCTTATACAGAACATATGCAATCCTGTAGTCGCCATTGGCTCTCCCACAGAAAACTATATTTGATAATCTAGAGCTGATGGGGTCTGTCCAAGGGGACGGGACTGGTCAGCTACAGAGAAGGAGTGGCAGGCAGCGTGAAAGGAGTGGAAATAAATAAAATAAAGAGAAAGGAGGCTTACAGATCAGATTTCCATCCTCGCAGCCCACAGGTTAACCACTGATTTAGATATCAAATAGCATATAGGACAAGACTGACCCCTGAGAGTCTCCACAAACCAATAGCAAAGCAATCTAATAGGAATCCCCCAGCACCATCTTCTGAGATCACCCCTCCAGGAAAGATTAGAGCCACTGAAGAGCAGTACTTCCAGCCCTGTCCCAGAGAGATGACTCAAAAGAATACAGTGGTCAATGGTATCAAAAACTGCTGAAAGATCCAGTAGAAGTATCCCCTTGTCCAGTTCCCTGCATAGGTTATCCATCAAGGAGACAAAGGCAATCTCTGTCCCATAAGTAGGCTTGAAACCAGACTGAAATAGATTGAGATAATCAGCCTCATCCAAGAACCACCTCCTCACAGCCCCATTTCTAGGCTCAGGCAGCAGGAGGCTGAGTTACGAAGAGGAGGCCACCAAAGCCAGGATCTCCAGTGATCTCCTTCACCTCTCAACCAAGACCCTGGTCAGAACAGGACTGTGAGGAGAAGGAGGTTGCTGAAGCCAGCTGAAAGGAGAAAGGAGGAGAGGAACCTTTGCTTTTCCCCAAATCACTCCTGCCCTCAGCAGCTTCCTCCTCCTTGCTACCCAATTCCTACCAGGGGAAGAGGCCAGTGAAGCAAGCGAGTCGGTGTGAGGTGGGTGGCTTTCTCCCTTCCTTCCTGCTGGCTTCATGACTTTTTCTTCTCAACAAGCCCTTGATAGGAATGGGGCTGCCAGGAGGACAGAGATTGCCTTTGTCTCCTTGATGGATAACCTATGCAGGGAACTGGATAAGGGGATACTTCTACTGGATCTTTCAGCAGTGGTGTCGCAGTCAGCAAATTAGGACGAGGTGAGAGCCTCCCCTCCTCCTTTCTCCTTCCAGCTGACTTCAGCAGCCACCTTCTCCTCACAAGCATGCACCATGTTGAAGTGGGCTGCCAGGAGAAGGCTGCCAAAGCCAGTGGGTTGGTGGGAGCCAGGAGGATAACTCCATCATGGAGATGGGGGACTGGAGGAGGTTATTAGAAGGATGAAGCCTTGGGAAGAAGGAGGGGAGCCCTGCCTATGAAGAGCACACTGGTGGTGGCAGCTTCATACCTCAGTAAGGAAGGAAGGGGCCAACGCTGCCATTCCTGCCTCGACATAGGGAGCAGTAAGCAGTGGAATAGTCAGTAAAGCCTAGGGATTCAAATGAAACCAGTTTTTCCTTGGGTTTTTTTTCTTTCCTCCTCTAATCTAATGTGCATCTTAATTTTGGCAACATAATTTAACCAAAAAATGATGTGCATCAGACTCTGTTAGTAAAACCTAGCTATACACTCAACAGTATGGTAGTTGTTCTTGCTTATCGAATGGTGTATGTTGCTTTGCTTATCTCAGAGTATGGATGGGATTAGTAGTGACTTTCTAAAGTGGTCCACATTTTTTTCACTTTGCATACATTTCCTATTTAAATCTGAGACTGTATCGACTATTTAAAAACCTGTTCAACACAGGAATAGTTAGACTTAGTTCCACATGTCAGCCTTTTAGAGACATGGAACAGATCATTGCACACAAGGGGCTTGTTTACATAATCTAAGATGCCAGTTGGTGTTCTGAGAACCTTATTATTCAGCCTTGTTAACCAGAAGACAGCAAGCTGTATTTAAAGGTAGGGAATGGAAGGGTGTACTGGCTACATACTGTTACATGCTTAAGGTTTTGGATTACTGTACAGTTGGGCAGAATTTTGAACCTGTCGAACATTAAACTGAAATCAAAGGAAAGAAGTAAGATAAATAGAACTGCTGGTCTAGCTGGAACTTTTCCTCTTGGTTTTGCTGTAGCAATTACTTCAGCTAAGGTAGTAGTTCTCTTGAAAAGTGCAATTCATCTCTTTGGCAAATGAAATTGCTGTGTAAAAGTATAGCAAGGCAGAATGAAAGCAGCAGACAAAATTCCCCTGCAGATGAGATTCTCTTTGCATGGATATTCTTTCCTTCCCCTAGAACCTAGCTTGATAGTAGTATTCTCTCTGTTGTCCAAGGAAAACCATTCAATTCAAAGTGGAATGGTTTTCAGGATGATTTGTCCTTTTTTTTTTCCAGACGTTGGAGTAGGTGTGGGGAATTTGAAAAGGAAAGGGAACAACAATTATATTGATACTATAAATATAATTGTATGAATTATATTTATATCTGTACTAGCTTCCATTTAGACTTACTGTGGTCAGATATGGAGAAATTTAATAGTCATGTTTTCATATAGAAATTCATAAAACTGAAACACAAAGCGGCTTGGATCATAGTTAATGCTTTATATTGATGCCTTTTTGAAGCAGGATAGAGATCATTTTCTGCTTTACTTCTCTAAACTCCAGTTGTGTGCTATTCCAGAGAATAAACACACAGGGGAAAATATTTTGAGGCCAAATTGGCCAAAATAACCTCCTTGCCCTTAGTTAGCAAGTGTGTCCTTTGAGTTGCACTCTGCTGCGGATATCCAGTCATCAGTGGAGCATTTATTAGAATGCAAGTCTAATTTTATATTTGTATTAAGTACTAATATTTCAAAATATTTAGCATTTTATCAATTTGTAAGGGTAGACTTTTCTCAGAAATGTGCCTATTTAGTAAACTTACAGAATTTGAAGAAATATCAACATACTGTTCAGAGTGAAAAATCGTGTCATTTTTTCCTTGATGTATTACAGGGTTGACATCTTTAGACCTATTAGTTATACTGTACATCAACCCAGTTGAAAGAACAATAATTTGTCAGCAAATGAGTGGTCACACATAGTCCATGGGCTCAGAATTGAAAATAGTGTGCTCCTAGGTTTTGGTGACCACAAACATAAGAATTATTCACAAATTCAGATCCTGTAAATTTTATCCACTCTTACTTTCAGCTTCCTTCAGACTCAAGACTCTAAGAATGTGTAAACAAATCAGAATAGTTGAACTGGGTTGGGTAGGGAGAAAAAGAAACAGGTTGTTCTACTACAGCAGACTACTTCATTCATCCTTGAAGTAGTAACTTCTCCAGTCCTGCTTTTCTATCTATACCTCTCTATCTTTGAAAGCATTTTGGAAAAAGATATCTGAGCCTTGAATCCCCCCCCCCCCATTTTATTCATATTTCCTATAGACAATCATAAGGTGCATTTTCAGTCATTTCTCTACTTCTTTTGTTCTTCATATTTGGCCTGTCGTGTAGTCATCATTTACAGAAGGAGTTGGCTGATTTGTTGGGTCTATATTGGCTTTCTCCTTCTAGAACACTGAAATAAATTGAATGCAAGCATGGACCAGAAATTGTGCACTAGGAATTAAATATTACAACTAAAAGGAGCTCACATTTCCTTATAGAAATATTTACTCATATTCATCCTAAAGGCAGCAGTATGTGGTTACCAAACCCTAGGAGCATACCATTTTCAATTCTGCAACAACCTCAAAATGGAGCCATGGACTGTGTGTGACACTCATTTGCTTGTTAAATAGGTCTCTTATTCTGGTGTACACTCCCCACCCCCACCCCCGGCAAGGTTAATGGAGGATGGATTCCCATATATTATGTATAGTGCAGAAGCAAATAAGGAAAATCCCAGTGCATAAGAATGGCCCATCTGACATGCAACATGAGAATTGTGCAAACCAGTTAGCAGCAGGACAAAACTCACTCCCCTAGTTCATTCTTTGCCTTCACATCTTTTCTTAGCCTCAGATTGGCAAGCTTTGCAAAAAGTACCAAACAAGGTCATTAATACAGATTGAATATGTCTTTACACTAGGCAGCAGTAAACATTTGGCCATGATGCTAATACAAATTCTCAGACCCTGTCTAGTAGCATAGAGTCAGTTCACTACATCTAATGGTCAAATTATCCCAACTTTACTTTTGTCTTACCCATCTTATACAACATGCCACTGTTTAGTATGTCAAAATCTGAAAGCCCTTGGGAAACCACTGTAGGCTTTGGTCCAGCCAGGCTACTCACTGTGATGTGGACACAGTGGACATGATCTGAACCAACCAGATGTTGTCAGGAAAATAATTGGGCACATCATGGCACTAGTATGAACTTCGCTGGCTCACATTCAAACTTAATTCGTAGTTCAGGCAGCTATGCATTTGGTAATAATGACTTCTCCAGTCTTAGAAGACTCTTGGATGCAGCTATTCCTACTCTCTCCTGAGTAATATTCCAAGCTGGAGTGCAGCACTCATTGAGATATTCCTTTTGCAGCAGAAGAGGAACCCTGGATAGAAAAGGGAGGGAGAGTGAATAATTCCCTCCGCCCTCACATCTTAGTAGCTGTCGCTTTATTTACTTCTCCTTCTCCTGTGCAATGGTTGCTTTTACCCATGAAAGGAAGCACTAGAGGAAGTCCCAGGAAATGCATTGTCACTGGCAGCCAGGTGAAGGGAGAGGAGGCGAAGTGGAAAGAAAGACACTGAGGAAACATTTGAGCTGAAATAATGGCCCACAGGTGATGAACCCATGGATACAGAGGGCCTATTGTACTATGTATTGATAGTAGTATAAGAACAGAGTACTCATAAAAACCTAGAGCCAGTGTTGGTTTCATTCTCACAGTTCTGAAATCTTTTATTGATTAAAAAACAGTATTCATATAACAGGCAGCTTTGGTGCTACATACTGTTTTGCAGTACAGGTTGAGTATCTCTTAACTGAAATGCTTATCACCAGAAGTGTTTTGTTGTTGGATTGTTTTCACATTTTGGTATGTACATAATAAGATTTTTTGGGAATGAGACCCAAGTTTAAACATAAAATTCATTTATGCTTCATCTGCACCTTGTATGTACAGTCTGAAGATTATTTTATACAATATTTTTGATACTTTTGTGCACATTTCATACTGGAGAATGTTGAGGAAGGAGACTATCAGATATTTCTTGTCCTTTGGGATTTTGATTCTCTCTGCACACAGAAATAGCCTTGTCTCTGCAGAGGTGATGTTTGGTAGATGTGTCTTGCAGAACATGTTGTCTCAATAGGTGTGTTGTCGATGTTTTGCCTACCCAGGAACCAGAGGGATGACTTGGTTAGGCCCCATCATAAGGAGGCAGGGAATACAACATTGGTATTTACCATGAAGATTTATTTCCCAGTTTGCGAGGAGGGGTGGTTGGTTGATTGTTTGTTGGATTCCATGTAGCATGGCTATATTCCATTGGTTGGCTTGGCTTCTTTATGTTTTTGTGGTTTTTGTTTGTTTGTGATTTATTATTCCTTAGAAGAGTAGCTCTCCTACTTAAGGAGGAAGAAGTGATTGAGTAAAATAAAGCTCTGCCTCAATAGGGTATAAGAGAAGCAGTACCCATCAAAATAATTCCCTGCCTACAATTGCCAAAAAGGAACATTCATGGTAAATACCAATATTCTGCTACTGGGAGTACAATATCATACCCTCATAGCAATTCAGAGTTGAACAGAGGTTTTTGAACAAACTCAGTCAGTTAATTAGCCATTTGAGAAGAAATTTACATTTTTCTAATGAAAACAGAACACAATCCATTCATCTATGGTTATTAAGCCACGAATAGCCCTGAAATGTGTGGAATTAAACATGCCAAAAATGGCTTCACTTTTGGCGGATTGATGAATTCTTCTAAGCAGATGAGAATGAGAAAGATAGGAGGGAGAGACAGACTCTCGTGTGTATGTTGATTGTGATGTATCTCACCATCTTTGTCTTTTACTGAGGCTGGCTTCCAATATTTGTGAAGGCAATGAGGCATGCCTTTATTTTTAAAAATAAGATAATTATTCATGTAATGACACAAAGAATAGCACCTGTGATTTCAACCATTCAACCGTTCAATAGTAGCAGGCTTTGGGGGAGGAAACTAAATTAGCCAAATGTCTTTAAAATGTGTGTTTATTTTTTTGCATTGTGTGCCCAATTCTTCCTCCAAAGAGCTCAGAGAATCACATATAGAACTGTTCTTTTCTTTATTTTATAACAACTCTCTACACAATAGGTTAGGTTGAAAGAGGGACTATCTAAAAGTCACAATGTGAGTTTCATGACTAATTTGGTACTTGAACCTTAGTTTTTACAAGACAAGGTGAGGCGTTGTACTACTTAGTCCACGCTGACTGTTGCTCCAGAATTTATACTATTGTTTTATTAATTAGTTAGCTCCATCTTACCCTTTTTTTGCACATGGACATTCAGTATGTTTTAACTGTAGACACAAAAAAGTGCATAGGCTTCTCCAACTTGGGTCCTCTCATTTTTATTTTTGTTATTTTGATATTTGCTACCAAGTTGACTTTGACTTGTGGCAACAACAGAAATGAGAGACTTCTAAGATCTCCAGTCATTAACTGCTGCTCATAACCTCCTTTTACATCTACAATTGTTTTTATCCATTATGGCCATGTGAGTAGAGCATTGGGAGTTGTAATCCAAAATACACAATGAAGGATACATACTTATCAACCTAAATTTCATCCACATAGGTCCATCAGAGGATCTTGATTACCTGTAATTCTCTGTCAACTCTCCTATTGATGGTTGGACTTGTTGTTCTGTGAAATGACTGTGGTGTATTCAGACTATAGTAACAAAGAGCCTAGTATTTCATATAATATTAGCAGAGTGGGTGCTGGTGGATGTGTGAGTAACAGACGCCATAGATGTTGTCTACCTTTGCCAGGAGTCGCTAGCATTATCAAGTGGGCAAAGAATATAATTAGACCCACTCTCCACCTACTTCTGCCTATGTTGGTCACTATGATCCATATAATACTATGGAACTGGCTCATGTGTGCTCCTCATTAAGATGATAATCTGTGAATTGGCCTTTAGGAGATGCCACATCTACTCTTTTGCTGTAAATGGCATAGTGTCATTAGAGAAGAGTTCGAAAAGTGCATTAAAATATCCCAGCATCAAGCACATTCATATAAGCAGAATCTAAATGAGTTACTGATTCTTCAGGTAAGAAGTGAAACTTTAACTCGGGGTGTAGAATGATATGATTTGATAGATTCAGGTGCCATCAAAGTGATGCTTTGTACCTTGCTAATTGTGTTGCCTAGTTTGTTTCCTTTTGCTGTTCCTAAAACCTGCATGGAAGTTGTGGATTGCAGTTAGGGAACAGTAATCAGCATAGCTTTAGTCTTTTCAGACCAAATGGTAAAGGTCCAGTTGTTCATATTGTTAGGTTGGTTTTATTAGAAAAAGTTAAATATGTAGCAATCTGTCTTGGCGGCATGGTGATGTAGAAATAAATCACAATTAACAAGAGGTATTTCTCAAAAGAGATGCAGGCTCTATGCATTTGGCACACAGTACGTCTATACTCACACACACACAAACACACATCTTGATCCATCCAAACATCCATGCATGCATCGTGTTTGACAAGTCATCACAGCTAGTTTTTTAGACTTTGGTGAGTAGTTATAACAACAATATCATATAACTGGTCAATTTGGCTATTTATTCTGGCACTATCTACTCTGACGCTGTGGCTATTACAGGCTCACCAACAGAGCTAGGGATGTCAATATCTGTAGCTAAGTGCAAAACATATATTTGCTCAACCATGCATACAACCTCAGAAACATAATGAAGGAATATCAGTTGGTACCACTGTCCGAGAGAAGGATATTCTGTGTTGCAGCATTGCTATTTCTTCAGTCCAAATTGCCACATCCCTTTTGGCTGTTCTAGAGCAGCAGTGGGAATCTCATAGCCCTTCAGGTGTTATTTTTTCCCCAAGGAAGGACTTGTTCACTCTCTTATTCCATCTGCACCATTTTAATGAATGAAGCTCCAGTCCCACGTAGATAGGAAAGTACATTTCATGAATACCCAGTATTCTTCCAGACTTCCGTGAATGCATATTGCCATCACAGCACAGAAGTAACTACTTACAAATAACAAAGATCCTTGTAATCTCTTTTTACAATAACTGGGGCATAACTCAATTACATGTAATTGTAATTTAATTTGTGGTGTAACTAATTGGTTTTTTTTGTTACTTTTACACTTGGAAGATGTTTATTTATGTACCACATGTATATCCCACCCTTCTCAACCCCAAAGGGGACTCAGGACGGTCTTACAAAGGCAACAATTCAATGCCGTATATTAATACATCAGTAAATAAACAAAAACGTTAAAGCCCAAACCCATTAAAACAAAGCATTAAAATATCAATTAAAATCACATGATCCAAATTGTATTCCAGGGCCAATATGGGTTGTCATTATATTAATTTGTAGTCTCATATTGCACTACTCTCATTACTGGCCAAAAGCCTGATCGTATGTTTTGCCCTCACTACATGCTACTTAGTTGTTTTTCTACTATAGGCCAATTATTTGTGACTTTTTTTGAAATAGTTAAAAGTAAATACAACTAGCATGTTAGAACTCTTTCATATTGGTGTAGCATTTTTATAAGGTCAAATCTGAAATTTACCTTATGACAAATGTTATAAGCATGTATTGTGCTACTAATCTGGCTGCTGGAATAATGTTGATTTACAAAATTCCAATTATTCAATTTCGAAGTTGTAACTGCATAGAGGCAAATCTCTGTAATTGTACTATGTAATGCTTGCTCTCAACATTTTCATTTTTTAAACTAAATTTTGACCAACAGGTTATTGGCTAATCAACAATTCTTGACTTACGAATTCTAGAAGCTCAGAACCACTGTTTCATTCATACAGTGAATGATATTCAAAATTATGTAAACAAACATCAGGTCACAGGTGATTTCTTCTTTCCTATTCCTTTAAGTCCTTCCAGATCTGCTCCATAGCCTCCCCACCTCCAGGGATGATTTGGGGGGAGGGCATGGGGGGCGGGGAGAAAATCAATGAAAGAGGGGAAATCTATTCCACTGAAATTCTCCAGTCTAGTTTCGACTAGAATCGGAATTTAAGCCATTATTAGCAATATATGTTCACCTAAGATTTACCCCAATGAGGAATTTCAAATTTATCCCTGTGAAAAAGAAGTGTAAGTCTAAGTGGTAATGCTTAATTTTGTATTTCGATGAGGCTGGTTTTAAGAACTGCACTCAGATGGAAGAGGAAGCTATAAAATGTACTGACCTATGCAAAAATTAACTAGACAAATAACTTAGATACATTTATTGTACTATTAATGTAATAGACTATTGTCTCTTCATGTCATTTCTCTAAAGAAGAAAGGCGTTTAGTTTCTAAAAATAGGAGAGCCATTTTATGGCCAAATTGCATTAGTGCTTATTTTGTGAAATACATGGTTCCATGTGGGTGAGGAAGTCTACAATAAGCACGTTTTTCTTTGAAGATAATTTGTCAATCTTGCTAACACCTATCAGAATGCATGTAAAATTGTATTAGTATTTCAGTTTTTGTAATTCATGTATTTTCTAGTCTTGTTGGGATATAAGACGGTAATTTGCAGTGTTCAAAACATTCAGCCATCTCTTAGATTCTACTGAGGGTAAGATTATTTGCTATAGTGAGGTGTTGGAGCCAACCAAAACATTTAATGTTTTTAGCATCTAGTACAAAAAGAAACATCAAATAAGCAAGGCAATAGTTGTTTCTGAAACACAATTGTTCATATAGCCTGAAAGAATTCAAGAAATTTTAGGAATTATATTCTCAGGTTTTTCAGTTTAAGATTATGTTAAGTAGTAAGACTGATAATGATTCATCTTATTTCATGCTGAGAGATAGATGAGGAATAAACCGAATGATTACAAAAATAATTTTTCAAAAAACAGATCTGGTAGTTGCTTATGTTCTACCAGCTGCAAAAGAGCTTCCATTTAGCTCTTAAACATTTTTAAGATATTTTGAAAAATAAATGCATAAATGTAGTGACTATTCTACTCTAGAGGGTCTTCTGATTCTTCAGGCAAAAGAGGACGTATCTGCCACCATTCATGCCCACTGTGCCAGAAAGCAACTGCACAGCATAACTTTGAGTTGTACCTCTTCAGCCTCAGGGCCTGTCGTTTCTCCATCTGGTGTGTGCAACTGAATGATATACACCATGCTACACAAAAGGAAAAGGGCATATAAAAATGTAGTCATAAGAGTTGACTAATTTGCCTTCAGGGGAGAATTTTCCTTTTCTCTCAAATGGTGTAATCAGTGATATCTCTTGTGCAGCTGAGCAAGGATTAAACTGATTAAGCTTTTGCATACACCATGTCTCTAAACCACTCCCTATTCTCTGTGCCCATTGGACCAATAATTTATTACTGACAGAATCCTATCTTGAGGACAGAAGGTGAAACAATAGCTAGCTGTTTCTGAACATAGGGACTTGATGTACCTTAAACCTGAACCTTTTATCTACCATTCCTCTTTACACTCTACACATTATTATGATATTGAATTCCAAGTACGTTTGTCTTCCAACACACTGATTGCAAGACTGGCTCAACATGATTCCAGGTTACCAGCCTACAAAACGTTGCATTTGCAAGTATTCTTCAAAGATCAGAATATGCAGTTGTCTCTTTGTGTTCCTGTAGTATGGCATTCAACTTTATAGAGGGCTTGTGCATATGCAGGCTTTGATATGTGAATGACTAAGGTTTGTAGGCCACATACATTTGATGAGCTGATGTGCTGAATGTTCAGATGTAATTCATTGACTCATTTACCACAGATAAGTAAATGCTTAAACTGATCTTCTAGTCAGACTCGGAGATCATGTAATATAGGGTGATATAAATATTAATTAAAAAATTAATACATGTCAGTTTACCATATATTTTCAGGTATAAGTTGATGTCATGCATATATTGAGAGCAGGTTTGGGGGCCAAAATTATTGATTTTGATATGATCTGTGGATAAATCAAGGGTTATTCCACAGATAGTGGAAGGCACTGCAGGGAACCAGCTGCCCCTGGCCACCTCCTAGGCATTCAAAAAAGTAATAAGCAGTGCTGTGGCATAAAGAGAGAAGAGCTGTGCTTTTTCAAAGGTTTTCCTGATATGGACTAAGCTGATGATGATGATGATGATGATGATGATGATGATGATGATGATGGTAATTTTATTACTCACATCTCCCTGTGGTTCGAGATGGGGCACAACATTATTAAAAGAGATAAATCACTATTAAAAGACATTCAACAAAATACAGAGTTAAAATACCTGTTATAATCCTCTGACAAAATGCAGATTAAAATTCGCAACTTAAAATTGACTGAGTATGCTTGCCGGAAGAAATAGGTCTTCAGATATGTTTTCAGTTTCGACAGCACATTTACCTGTTGAAGCTCTTCCAGCAGGTTGTTCCACAGTCTTGGGGCGGCTGATGAAAAGGTCCTCTGGGTGATGGTCATCAGTCGGGTTCTAGCTAGTTGGGGTAGCTGCCACCTAGAGGACCTAAGTGTTTGGGGTGGATTGTATAGGAGAAAGCGATCCTGTAGATAAACTAGACCCAAACTATGTAGGGTTTTAAATTTTGCCCGGAAACTAATTCGCAAGCAGAGGAGTGACTTTAGTATAGGAGTAATATGCTCACTCCTGGATATTCCTGTGACCAATTTGGCTGCTGCATTTTGAACTAATTGGAGTTTATGAACTTGGTGCAGAGGTGGCCCAATGTAAAACGCATTGGAGAAGTCTAACCTTGAAGTTACCATCTTTAGATTCATCCAAATCTAGGACTGGGTGCAGCTTGCGTATCAGCCGAAGCTGATAGTAAGCACTCCTGATTGCCGCATCTACCTGAACTGACATTTGGAGAGACAGATCCAGGAACACTCCCAAGCTGTGAACACAGTCTTTCAAGGAGAGTATAACCTCATCCAGAACTGCTTGACAGAAGAATTAAAAAGCTTATGGCTTTTGCCACTTCTGTCAGAGAAGGGGATTGTTCCTTTTTTGTTAAGAGTCAAGATACAGTTCTCACATTGATCCATAGATAAGTTGACCCAGGTTTGTTGGGTTGTTTTTGTTTTTTTACTTAAATTTCTTATAGGCAATATGTTTTTAGACCAGGTATGGTAAAACTTCGGCCCTCCAGGTGTTTTGGACTTCAACTCTCACAATTCCTAACAGCTGGTAAGTTAGTTGGGATTTCTGGGAGTCAAAGTCCAGAACACCTGGAGATTTGCCCAAACATGCTTTAGACTGTTACTTAGCTAACAAACTAAAGCAAAATGAAATAATTTATGTACACTACTGAATGACATATTTGGACTCAAAAGACTTCAATAAACCTTTGTTCTATGCCCCTAGGTTAGTGCTTCTCAACCTATGGGTCCCCAGATGTTTTGGATTACAACTCCCAGCCAGTTTACCAGGTGTTAGGATTTCTGGGAGTTGAAGGCCAAAACATCTGGGGACCCACAGGTAGATAACCACTGCCCTAGGTTTTATCCTTGAGTTGTCCACACATCATAGCTATTCCATAATTTTGGGCCCAAAATCTGTTGTCCTCTTATGCATGAGATTGTCTTTTAGTCAAGTGTATATTGTATATCAGTAAGTATTTAACATGATAATATACTTTCTGTTTAAAATGTACACACTCACAGGGAAGCACTTCTGGTTGTACTTCACTTTTTTTTAATTTTAAGAGTTAACCTGTTAAAGATCAAGTCCTCAGTCATTAGCTTATTAATTTATAATTCTCTGTCCTTCAATAGGGGGGTGGTTTTGTGCAATGGCACAAATGTGTTAAATGAAATGATCTTCAGACTGTTCTTGCTGGAGGCACTTGTGGCATCTCCTTTCACAACGCTTTCACAAAGTCTTAAAACAGTGTGAAGTCAGATACTACTGTAATGAATTTTTCTAGTCTCAGTACTCACTTTTGTGTTGCAGAGAAAATAATGCATTTATTTTCTGGTAAAAATAGTTCTTTGTGGAAGATATTGCAGCAGTTCTGAAATTAAAGGGGAAAACAACCTTTGAACATATTGTAATATAAATACTACTATGCATTCTGTCATATTGGTCTTCACCTGAGATATAGCTGCATTCAGATAGAGTGTGCTGCTGCTTCTGATGATGATGGTTATTATTATTATTACTATTGTGGTTCTTTTTGTTGTTTTTGTTAAACATACTTTCATTGACCCATGGATAAGTCAGCCTAATTTTGTTAGTATTGATTTTTTGATTAAAATTTCTAGACTTATATTGAGTATAATTATCATAGGGAAAGCTTAACAGGGAAAAACAAGATATGCAGGAAAATGCCCATATGCAGAAGAATAAGATGGAAGAAAATTGCTACGTAGCAACATTTTGAAGAAAGATTTCAGTATTACAATGCTAGCTAACTGATCACAAATCAACAGCTGCAGCACCATCTGGTCAATTTTAATGGATATCTTCTTGTTTGTTCACTTGAAGATAACAGACTAACCTTGTTCATGCTTTGCCATTGCAAATTATCACTAGTGAAATCTTCCAAAACAGGTCTGACTTTTGAGTCTTAGAAATTCATTAACCTCCATGAAAGAATCTGTAAGAGGCTATAAAGATATTTCATTTAAAGAAAGCAAAGCTAGACACAGCAAATGTCAACAAAGATTGCCCACTATCCAATATTCTTTATTTGGACCCAAGGTTTTGGATTCTGCTTGTCTCAGTTGTAAAGCTCTCATGTTAATGGTTTGTATATATTCTGGTCTGAGTTTCAGTCTTGTTTCGGAAGTGAAATTACAACAAATGGCTAATGTAAATGAGGTCTGCCTGGAAGTGGTGACATAACGGCCTTATTGGCTCTTCTTCATGACCATCAGGGTATCATGAGGTTTTATTTTATCTCATATTTTTCACCATCTGTATGAACACAGTTTTTGGGAATGGGGTCAACAATTCACAGATTTACCTCTTGCTTCCATCAGCCAGACTTTGATGCAGTGGAAATGATAAATTAGTGTTTCTTGTCAAGTTTGAATGGATGAACACTTAGGAACAAGAGAGTATTACTAGATATTAATTCTGGGTTGTTTTAACCTTTAAAAAAACAGTTTGTGGTTATTGCTAGGTGAACACTCAGATAGGGTGACTTACTTAAAGTGTATTTTTAGTTGTTGTTTAACGAGTTGCTGCCCATCTCAAAGAGTATGAACTAGGTGTTGATTGTTTAAGATTTGGTTGTATCCAGACTTATTACATTTATTACAGTTTTCATTTATAGCTATTCATTTTGAAACAATTCAGAAATTTCCAATGGCCCAAAATTTAGTACCCACAATTCTGTTTATTGCCTGTTTTGGGGACACATAACTCCAACCCAGTTCTAATTACAGGGTTGTCTATTCCAGTGGTTCCCAACCTTTTTTTTTTTTTTTTTTTTGATGAGGGACCAACTTTGCCCATTTGAACAGGAAGCACACTCTAAAATTAGTAACAAAAGGATTACAAAACAGGTTTTGGTCAACTTTATATTTGGTTTGATTATTTGGGGTCCTGTTTCATAAAATTGCATTGTATAAACCACATCAGCTCTAGTTTCTGATACAGTACATATGCCGTCCAGCAGTCACCATCTGCTCGCCCACAGAAAATCCGTCTTTAATAATCTAGAGCTGATGTGATAGTAATAATCTTTTGTGGGTAGTCAGTCTTTCCCCTCCCAACATCCCTGTCGCCTTGGCACTATAAGAGGGTTTCGCGAGACCAGTTCCTCTAGTTGCTGCATGGTTTCGAGGCAACGATGTAGTAATAATGAGACCGCAGACCGTATTTTAATTCTTGCTGACTACTGGTGGTACACGGACCACAGGTTGGGAACCACTGATCTGTTCATTTCTTGACGCACCTGTTAACACTGTTAAGTAAATATTTCTCAAGCTTTTGATTTTGCAGGAACCCATAAAAATGTTCAGGTCTCAAGGAACAAACCCCTATATAAAAATACTATATTTACAGCTCAAAAATTGCTCATTTTTTCCAAACACATTCTTTCATAAATCTCTCATGGAACCTAGTTGAGAAACCCTGCTTTAAAGACATGATTGTATATTTTTCTTTTGCATTTTGAATCAGATGTACTCCTTGCTGTGCAATCACATTGGATCATTGAGCAAGTGACCAAAACAGATAGGATCTTTTTAGTGGCCCCTTGCTCTCTGAGAGGTTAGACTGCCTGTTCCTTACCTTGAAAACTGATAATGATAAGGGCAGCACAACAACGTGTCCATTTCCATGAGGATAAGGTCACTCCCTCAATGGAGGATTTTTGATTTAGGCAACCATTATCCGGAGATACTTAGACTCCGAATTTCAGTCATTCAGTAGGGGTCCATTGGTGGATCTCTAAATGTCTTCCTCCAGTTCTATCGACAACTAGTAATTTTACTAACTTTTTCTCCTGAACTGCTCCATGTTGATTGGGAGCTTCCTAGTCCTGGACCAGAACTAGGAAGAACAGCTGCAGTGGAAATGGTGATAAATTAAGATTTGATTCATTGCTTATGGGTCTGTTTTGATTATCCTTTTTTCTTCCCTTATATTTTATGGCATTTTAAAAATACAATTATGGAGAAGAGAAGGAGGAAAAAGAAAAGGAAAGGGGAGAGTAAATGAGATAAGAATGTTAGCTAGGCATACGTATTAATATAAGCTACCTGTATTGCCAAAATACATTTATTTGGAAATTGACATCACTAAAATGCTGAAGCAGTATGATATTCTTACCATTGAACAATGGTAAACATTTATCTTTCTGTACCTGGAATATGGTCAGGAATATATCCCTTAGTGCCAAGCTGTTTTTGGACATGACCTATTGTGCAAGAAATTAACCTTCTGTGTTTGGGTGATCTTACCTTGGAGGCTATACTATATATTTCCTGTCTTTTTAAAATGGTAACAGGATTATCTGCATTGAGGGAAGAAATTCCATGCTCATAAAACTTGCAATTTTAAAAGATGTCAAGAAACCAAAAGGGCAAAGGTGTTATTTGTCTAATTGACTTGTAATAAATAAACAAAAATATTCCACCTAAACATTAGGAAGAACTGCCAGTTCAGCTGCAGAATATGCTGTCTCTTTACTCCTCAGAACCTGATGGAGTCTCCTTTTCTGTAGGTTTTTAAGCAGAGGTCAAATGGCCATCTGTCAAGGGTGCTTTAATTATGTGTTCCTGCATATCAGAAGGGGGGTCAGACTGGATGGTTCTTGTGGTCTCTTCCAACTCTATGATTCTGTGAAACATCTTATAACCAGCCTAATTGAAAACTATTTATTTTTCAGGATATCATGGATACCATATACAATTGGATATGCTCAATAATTCCTGAAGATGATCCTTTTTGTGGTCAAGACTTTTAAAGTCCAGGCTTTTTATACTGTAAAGGTAAGGAAATGTTATTTTTGTTAACTTACTAATTGCATATTCAAAGTCACCTTTTCATGGATTACAAGTATTTACTATAACAATATGTAAGCTCAGCTAAAAGAATATATACAGCCTAGTAAGTTGGAATGGTCCGGTTGTAAAGTAGTGTTTTGCTTATGTGCATGCAACTTTTACCTCAGGTGCCTGATTCTTTAGTGTGATTTGCTTTGCAACATGTGCAAAATGCCAGTGATAAACGTTTTCAGGTGAAAGGGAAAAGGTACTACATGGAGAAAAGTGAGTTATTGGCATTAATAGATAGCATCATGATGTATTAAGTAAATGCAACAAGTAATGATAGCAATGGTTTTTAAAGACTGATTAGTTACTTTTCAAAAAGAATGATTGAAGAGTGATATCTTAAAATTCCAGGTAGAATGAAGATAGGGTTGTATCAGTATATTCTTTCCATCCTGGGAATGCATTTAAGTGTTTGTGTGTGATTTTCTCTTTGTAAATCGATATTTATCTCATCTGTATTTAGCAAACATATTTTAGAGCAAGTTATATGGTACTAGAAATCTTCTTGATTCATATAAAGTGGAATTGTAAAAATATTTTAACACACAGAGCTTGTTTTTTTTACATGGCTTTAAATCGGAAAGTATGCATATGTTGTCAATCAATGTGTAAGTCCTACCTTTTTATTTCATGTCAAAAGCATTGCACAAATAAGTATAAAACTGATAAAAATAGAGGGAACACAAGTGGCTAAATGACTTTTGACCAAAAATGGGCAACAGTGACCGCATTGTTTGTAGCTTTAGACAATTCTTCCTCTGTGCATGAGGCAGAGCATTGTGGGCATGCATACAGGTGCAGAGTTGTTTGTTTTGCTCCACAGTTGCACAAGGTGGAGGATTCTTCTAGGTCGTGCCATTTTGCCAGGTTGTCTTTTGATCTGCCTACTCCACTTCTGAGTCAGTTCAGGGACTTCCAAGTTGCCCATTCTTGGTTTGCCCCTGGAGGAAGACCCTCATGAGTGGTCATCCGTTTGGGATTTCCTGGTTTAACTGCCCAGAGGGATACCTTGCTGTTACTGGGGGAACATTAAGAGAAGTCATGGTTCTTATGAAGCTTTTCCTTGATTTCAGTCTACTTGGAGGAGGCAGATAGCCATGTAGAGGATGGCTTTCACAGTGTTCAACCTTATTTCTCTCACAGTTAGCAGCAACTTCCCGTCACACATCCGGGGGGGGGGGGGGCAATGCCAGCTAACTTACAGAGTCTGTCATCAGATATAGGTTTAAGACATCCTGTGATTATTCTCCATATTTCGTTCAGTGCTATGTTCACCTGCTTCGCGTGTCTTGTGCCAAACAGGGCAGGCATACTCATGAGTTAAGACAAAGCCAGGGCTGATGTTCTTATTAATTTTGGGTCTGTATCCCATCAGTCCTACCTGATGACCTACTTAATAAACACAGGGTGATAAGGACACCAGTCTCACAAATGCGCTTTTCAATTGTACCATTGAATGGTATCTGTCTATGCAGTTTATGTTTTTATTTGTTTGTTCTGTTTAGGACTGTTCAGGATAGTAAAATCCCATTGGATTTAGTGTTTCATGCTCTGTGTCTTGTGCAACTGGTGTTCAGCCTCAAGAGGGAGAAAAGTGGGCATAGATATCAATACAAAAATACCACCAGATCATTCACATCATCATAGGATTCCACAAGTATAAAAATGTCTGCACATTTTTTACTTGGTTTGAAAACATTAAACAGGAATAAACCAATTTTATCTAAAATTTGAAGAAGCAAATATATTGTATCGAGAAGCTTTGGAATGATATCTGTTTGGTGTGTAGTCTTTTCTCTATGAGCCCTTTTCAACTATTGAAAAATTTTGTTTGAATAATTTGAACCTGATGATGGGAGTTTTAGTTTTGTTTAGTACTGTTTCAGTAAGCAATAAAGTAAACTAAAATCAATGAGTAGTTTGGCAGCTAAGTTGTCCTAATGAGTCGCTCTGTTTTACTTGGAAACAAATACCATCCATAATATAATTATACTACACCAGAGTATTGTGCAGTTTTCACATTTTTCAGGTTTGTAAGAAGATGGTAAAACTTGTAATTGAAAAAAAAAAGAAAAACATTAATGCTGCTTTTGTAGTTTTATAATGACTGGCTGTTTGTTTGTTTATTTGTTTTTTTAAAGTGCTGACTAGCCAGCGGATCTCAGATGTAATAATTATTTGCTAAAGGATGAGTTATTATGAAACGAGAGCTCTCTATTCAAGGAGCAGGAAAGAAGAAGCTTTGTACAGTATTTAATACCAAGATCTTTTAGACCAGTGATTCTCAACCTGGGGTCCCCAGATGTTTTTGGCCTTCAACTCCCAGAAATCCTAACAGCTGGTAAACTGGCTGGGATTTCTGGGAATTGTAGGCCAAAAACATCTGAGGACCCCAGGTTGAGAACCACTGTTTTAGACTATAGGAGGAAGTAAGTGTAATATATTTAAATAATAAGCATACAAATGAAAGGTAGAAAGACTTAGAAGGAAAACGGAATTATGTTTTCTCTTCAGAACCTAATAATTTTGTACTGTGTCAGTTCAAAAGTTTGATGCTGAATGAACCAAAGGGCTGCCTAGTTTGCATCCTTTTCCCCACTATTCCTAACCTGATGTCTTGAGAAGTCCTCTCCTGAACACCAACCACTTTTATTCATTGCTATCATGGAACATATGAAAAAGCCAATGTGGCTGTACAAAAAAACCTTGTGAAAAAAGCAAAAATAAGGGTATGAAGGA